>NC_069502.1:374589327-375189327 GCF_027579735.1 Bombina bombina
AATCCTGCTGTGACTTCTGTTTTTTGTTTTAAACCTTGTTTTTAGCTTGTTTTTCCCTGCAATAAAAAGAGACTTGTTTTCAACACGCCTGCAGGTTTGCCGGAGTTTTCGTTTTCTTTGAAGTTAATAGTCTATTTATGACTGCAAATTTAGCTCTCTTAGCACACTAAATATATTTTTTCCACAATTTTTAGCTATATATATTTGCTATGGGCTACTATTTGAACTGTACATCTGTACTTAGTACATTATCTGTACATCATCCCAAACCATCGGTCAGTGAGCTGGGACACTGAAAGATCCAAGCCTGCTTTATATAACACACATCAGTGCTGATATTTTTGTGAGTATGGTCGTATACCATGTTGAATTGTTGACAGTTTTATAAGATTAACTGAGTTGGACTAAGAGGCGCCTTCTATCTATTTTTATTTTCTAACAGAGTATTAGTACATTATCTGCATCTTTTGGACAATATGTACTGAGACTGAATAAATGCCATAAAAGACGTTATGCTGGATGTTTGCCATATTATGCAACCTTACTGATCCTACTACGGGTATCAGGATTAATTATCCATTGCAGCTACATTGCAATAGGTGTTAATGTTTTTTTATTTTCAACTAACACCTTCTTATACTTTGGATTATTGTATACTATGTTTTGTAATGAAGAGTATTTTAGCACTTTGATTATTGAACTGTGATGTTTCTCCAATTGTTCTTTTCTCATTGTATAATTATAATTACAACTGTGTGTGTATATATATATATATATATATATATATATATATATATATATATATATATATATATAGTTCAGAATAGGGTTCTATATGTATTTATTAACTGTCATGTGCTAAAAGTGGCCTGGTTAATCAGTACTATTGGTCTGAAATATTTAAGTTATACTTTTTTTTATGGAGAGGTCCATAATAGGCCGCATAACATAAGTGCTACAGAAGTATTAGCATAGTGATGTAAATAAAATCTTGTTGTCTGTGTTGTATTTGTTTATTGTACTGTACATCCTGATTATTGTTTTGGCAGCTTGTGAAAAATGAGGATTGTTTGATATTTTGAGTTTGTAATGCATTTTTTGTGTAGATCTCTTTGAAATATCAATAAAAATTAATATTTTAAAAGTAAACTTGTGCAAGTTTCTTTTTATTTGCAATATAAAGTTTGTATTATCTGAAATTACTCTAATAAAAGCTGTATCAGTGGCATACAAATGTATTTTGTGCATAACTTGTGTTATAGCTTTCAATCACAACTACTCAGGGATTTATTGGTGTTATTAATTAACTAATGATGATTATTTTTTCATTATAGAAGCCATTAGCTCTCTATAAATGTGTGGTGTTTGATTATAGTTACACGGGCCACAGATTTTGCTAATATGCTACTGAACAGTTATACTTTTTCCTGCCAACATTTTTTGATAATAAAAATATATTAAAAAAATATATTTTTTTTATTAAAATATGAAAAGCATATGTGCACATTTCATTTGAACTATTATGCTCCTTGAGATATATGTCAAAAATAATGTTCTAATAAATTATTTACTTCATAATCAATCTTTAATATATTCTATAAAGGAATTATTTCTTCTTTATGTATATTATGCAATTGTCTAGTAATGTATGACTTAGCATACAAGTAGGGAGTCTTTTGTGATCTCAAAAAGTTTTGAATTCTACATTGTTTTCAAGCAATAGTTTTAAAACCATATATAGTGAAAAGAAATGGTGAAATCAATGATTTAATCATTACATATTAATAGTTGGTGAATATAAAGTTTCTAACCATATAGTATTTAACGATTGTTAAGCGTAAACAATTGAATTATTGTATTAACCATTGATTAAAACCATATATGGTAAACATATTATATATACTGTATGCTATTAAACAATTGTTAAACCATATATGGGAGCCTTTTTTTTTTTTTTTTTTTTGAAACAAAGGTTTTTTTGTTGAGGTAATTGCAAACAAGTTACATGTAGAATATAATCCTTCATACCCAGATGACAAATACAAAAATGTTGACATTCATGAGTCATCTATAAACAACCAGATTAAAGAATCGAGCATATATTTAGTACAGTCTCAAAAGTAAATATGTCAATAGCCGTAGCTAAACAACCTAGGGTATATTACAACATCTCATCAATATTGTTTACTTTACACATGTAGGTGCTCTAATTCGGGAGAGAGAATCTATGAAAACAATACCTCATTTTAAGTAGTAAGGGGGGTATATCGGTAGCATCTAAGAATAATCACACTTAAACACAGTATAGGGAGTTACATTATATGATGGGGGAAACGGAGCTTACCATAGTACATAAGACTTGTAACATATATACTCTACTAAGGTGGGGAATTTTACAACATACATGCTAACATAGCGTATACATTTCAGATGGCTACCAGCATATAACTAGTATCAAAAAAAGATAGGATAAACAGCTTGATTTAAGGTTAAGAACAATGAACATCTGATAGACATATATCAAATTACACCTAGCTAGATGGTGGGAAGTAGCTGTACGAAGTCGTACATACCTTGGCTTAACTTCAAATTAGTATATTCTATATTTATATTAGCTAATTAAAGGAACTACAATGTTAGTGTAGGATATGTGTCCAACAATATGATTTGCTATAGCAATCTCCCCTGCTTCGGCCACAAGCAGAGGAGTCCTCAACTAACTATATTTTCCTGCCACAAGCAAGTATACGGGGAGCCTGGACCAGGGAGATGGGTATATCTATAGACATCATCTAACCTCCAGATAATTTAGTATATATGCTAACATTTTTGTGCTTTATGAATATTTATCATTGGGAGAAATAAGAGACATAGCAAAAACACAGACCCAACTATATTGCCTATCTAAAGTTAACAGTGTGGCCAAGCTCCAATGTACAAAAAAAAAAAAAAAAATCAGATAAGGGACAGTAGTATGCAAATAAAAAAATAAACAAAACTTTTCTTCTTCTTTCCTTTTTTCTTAAACTATAAACTTATAACTATTTGTTACTAATAAGCCACAAACAAAACAAAATGTCCATGAGGGTATATACACATTGCTAACCCAGAGGAGCGAGGGCAAAAGCAACTAAAAACCAGAGTCCGTAAATGTTAACAAAGGGTGCTGAACAGCCATCTCTAGCAGATAATCCAATACCGGCTCGCCCAAGTGATGAGATGGTGGTTGTAAAGTGGTAGCCATTCCAAGATAAAGGCTCTGCAATCCCCGGTCTGACATACTGTGAGCGGATTTTGCATATCGGCATCCAGTAAACATAGGCAGGCTGTGTGGATATATTGTGGAGCATCATATCATCTAGATCTGTGAGGACCGGAGCCACCGCATCACTCCCAGTACAACCGCCAAAGAATGAGCACCAGAGTGGATGAGTCCCGCACCGAGGGCGCCATCTCAGCGCACATCCCACCTCCGCTCTCAGATCAGGTAGTGTTGGTCTAGGCAAACAACGCCATCCGGGTCCACAGTCTCTCCCACTACAGTTACAACCTTACCCCGCAGTGAGGGAACGGTGTAAAAGCCGGAATGGAACGGAACAGGCCAGAACAGGCCTTTTATAAAGGAAATTGATTGAAAATACAATGGGATGTGTTAGAGACTCTTGAGAAAAATTTTAGGAACAATAATCTTTGTGATGTAATATTTAATTAACCCTTTAACTACCAAAATAGTGTCTGGAACCAAACATAACAGCCCGGAACAGCACCTTCCCAGAAAACCAGATACACCAAATTCACAAGTCACACATGACTAAATGTAATAAGTGTAATCAGCTACAAACCATTCACAGAAACCACGTTCCAATGCCTGAGATACACTTTTTCATGCAAAGTGACGGAACGGCACATTCCCAGCAACATATACAGACCAAATTCACCATTCACACATAACTAGATGTGATAAGTGTAATCAACCACAAACCATCCACAGAAACCACGTTCCATTACCTGTTCTGGCCTGAAATATGCTTTTTCATGAAAAGTGATGGAACAGCACCTTCCCAGTAAACCAGATACATCAAATTCACCAGTCACACATGACTAAATGTAATGAGTGTAATCAGCCACAAACCATCCACAGAAGCCACATTATAATATCTGTTCCGGCCTTTAATACGCTTTTTTGGGAAAATTGACGGAACGGCACCTTCCCAGCAACATATACAGATCAAATTCACTAGCCAAACATAACTAGATGTAATAAGTGTAATCAACCACAAATCATCCACAGAAACCACGTTCCAATATCCGTTCTGGCCAGTAATACGCTTTTTCATGAAAAGTGATGGAATGGCACCTTCTCAGCAAACCAGATACACTAAATTCACCAGTCACACATGCCTAAATGCAATGAGTATAATCAGCCACAAACCATCCACAGAAACCACATTATGATATCTGTTCCGGCCTTTAATACGCTTTTTTTGTGAAAATAGACGCAATGGCACCTTCCCAGCAAGATATACAGATCAAATTCACCAGCCACACATAACTAGATGTAATAAGTATAATCAACCACAAACAATCCACAGAAACCACGTTTCAATACCCGTTACGGCCGGTAATACGCTTTTTCATGTAAAGTGACGGAACGGCACATTCCCAGCAAACCAGATACATCAAATTCATCAGTCAAGCATGACTAAATGTAATGAGTTTAATCAGCCACAAACCATCCACAGAAACCACATTATGATATCTGTTCTGGCCTGTAATACACTTTTCCATGAAAAGTGACAGATTGGCACCTTCCCAGCAACATATACAGACCAAATTTACCAGCCACGCATAAATAGATGTAAAAAGTGTAATCAGTCACAAACCATCCACATAAACCACATTATGAGATCTGTTCTGGCCTTTAATATGTTTTTTTCGTAAAAAGTGATGGAACTGCACCTTCCTAGCAACATATACAGATCAAATTCCCCAGCCACACATAACTAGATGTAATAAGTGTAATCAATCTCAAACCATCCACAGAAACCACGTTCCAATACCCGTTCCGGACGGTAATATGCTTTTTCATGAAAAGTGATGGAACGGCACCTTCCCAGCAACATATACAGACAAAATTCACCAGCTATACATAACTAGATGTGATGTCTTTATATATTGCTGGGAAGGTGCCGTTCCATCACTTTTCATGAATAAGTGTATTACAGGCCGGAACAGATATCATAATGTGGTTTCTGTGGATGGTTTGTGGCTGATTACACTCATTACATTTAGTCATGCGTGACTGGTGAATTTGATGTATCTGGTTTGCTGGGAAGGTGCCATTCTATCACTTTTCATGAAAAAGCGTATTAACGGCTGAAACGGGTATTGAAATGTAGTTTCTGTGGATGGTTTATGGTTGATTACACTTATTACATCTAGTTATGTGTGGCTGGGGAATTTTATCTGTATATGTTGCTAGGAAGGTGCAGTTCCGTCCCTTTATACGAAAAAAAACATATTAAAGGCCAGAACAGATCTTATAATATGGTTTCTGTGGATGGTTTGTGGCTGATTACACTTTTTACATCTATTTATGTGTGGCTGGTAAATTTGGTCTGTATATGTTGCTGGGAAGGTGCCGTTCCGTCACTTTTCATGAAAAAGCATATGACCGACCAGAATGTGTATTGGAACGTGGTTTCTGTAGATGGTTTGTGGCTGATTACACGTTTTACATCTATTTATGTGTGGCTGGTAAATTTGGTCTGTATATGTTGCTGGGAAGGTGCCGTTTAGTCACTTTTGATGAAAAAGTGTATTACAGGCCGGAACAGATATCATAATGTGGTTTCCGTGGATGGTTGGTGGCTGATTAAACTCATTACATTTAGTCATGCTTGACTGGTGAATTTGATGTATCTGGTTTGCTGGGAAGGTGCTGTTCCGTGACTGTTCATGAAAAAGCATATTACAGACCGGAACGGGTATTGGAACGTGGTTTCTGTGGATGGTTTGTGATTCATTACACTTATCAGATCTAGTTATGTATGACTGGTGAATTTTGTCTGTATATGTTGCTGATAAAAAGTGTATTACAGGCCGGAACAGATATCATTTTGTGGTTTCTGTGGATGGTTTGTGATTGATTACACTCATTTCATTTAGGCATGTGTGACTGGTGAATTTGATGTATCTGTTTTGCTGGGAAGGTGCCGTTAGCCTGTTACATCACTTTTCATGATAAAGCATATTAATTGCTGGAACAGGTATTGGAACGTGGTTTCTGTGGATGGTTTGTGGTTGATTACACTTATCACATCTAGTTATGTGCGCCTGGGGAATTTGGTCTGTATATGTTGCTGGGAAGGTGCCATTCCGTCACTTTCATGAAAAGGCATATTAAAGGCCGGAACATATATTATAATGTGGTTTCTGTTGATGGTTTGTGGCTGATTAAACTCATTACATTTAGTAATGTGTGATTGGTGAATTTGATGTATTTGGTTTGCTGGGAAGGTACCGTTCCATCAATTTTCATGAAAAAGCGTATTACTGGCCGGAACGGGTATTGAAATGTGGTTTCTATGGATTGTTTGTGGTTCATTACACTTACATCTAGTTTTTTATGGCTGGTGAATTTGATCTGTATATCTTGCTGGGAAGGTGCCGTTCCGTCTATTTTCACAAAAAAGCATATTAAAGGCCGAACAGATATTATAATGTGGTTTTTGTGGATGGTTTGTGGCTGATTAAACTCATTACATTTAGTCATGTGTGACTGGTGAATTTGATGTATCTGGTTTACTGGGAAGGTGCCGTTTCGTCACTTTTCATGAAAAAACATATGACCGGCCGGAATGTGTATTGGAACTTGGTTTCTGTGGATGGTTTGTGGTTGATTACACTTATTACATTTAGTTATGTGTGGCTGGGGAATTTGATCTGTATATGTTGCTAGGATGGTGCCGTTCCATCACTTTTCATGAAAAAGTGTATTACAGGCCGGAACAGATATCATAATGTGGTTTCTGTGGATGGTTTGTGGCTGATTAAACTCATTACATTTAGTCATGCTTGACTGGTGAATTTGATGTATTTGGTTTGCTGGCAAGGTGCCGTTCCGCCACTTTTCATGAAAAATCATATTACAGACCAGAACGGGTATTGGAACGTGGTCTCTGTGGATGGTTTGTGGTTGATTACACTTATCACATCTAGTTATGTGCGGCTGGTGAATTTGGTCTGTATATGTTGCTGGGAAGGTGCTGTTCCATCACTTTTCATGAAAAGGCGTATTAAAGGACGAAACAGATATAATAATGTGGTTTCTGTGGATGGTTTGTGGCTGATTACACTCATTACATTTAGTAATGTGTGACTGGTGAATTTGATGTATCTGGTTTGCTGGGAAGGTACCGTTCCATCACTTTTCATGAAAAAGCGTATTACCGTCCGGAACAGGTATTGAAACGTGGTTTCTGTGGATCGTTTGTGGTTGATTATACTTATTACATCTAGTTATGTGTGGCTGGTGAATTTGATCTGTATTTCTTGCTGGGAAGGTGCCATTCCGTCTATTTTCACAAAAAAAGCATATTAAAGGCCGGAACAGATACTATAATGTGGTTTCTGTGGATGGTTTGTAGCTGATTAAACTCATTACATTTAGTCATGTGTGACTGGTGAATTTGATGTATCTGGTTTACTGGGAAGGTGCCGTTCCATCACTTTTCATGAAAAAGCATATGACCGGCCGGAATGTGTATTGGAACATGGTTTCTGTGGATGGTTTGTGTCTGATTACACTTTTTACATCTATTTATGTGTGGCTGGTAAATTTGGTCTGTATATGTTGCTGGGAAGGTGCCGTTCCGTCACTTTTCATGAAAAAGCATATGACCGGCCGGAATGTGTATTGGAACGTGGTTTCTGTGGATGGCTTGTGGTTGATTACACTTATCACATCTAGTTATGTGCGGCTGGTGAATTTGGTCTGTATATGTTGCTGGGAAGGTGCCGTTCCGTCACTTTTCATGAAAAAGTGTATTACAGGCCGGAACAGGTATTGGAACGTGGTTTCTGTGGATGGCTTGTGGTTGATTACACTTATCACATCTATTTATGTGTGGCTGGTAAATTTGGTCTGTATATGTTGCTGGGAAGGGGCCGTTCCGTCACTTTTCATGAAAAAGTGTATTACAGGCTGGAACAGGTATTGGAACGTGGTTTCTGTGGATGGCTTGTGGTTGATTACACTTATCACATCTAGTTATGTGCGGCTGGTGAATTTGGTCTGTATATGTTGCTGGGAAGGTGCTGTTCCGTTACTTTTCATGAAAAGGCGTATTAAAGGCCGGAACAGATATCATAATGTGGTTTCTGTGGATGGTTGGTGGCTGATTAAACACATTACATTTAGTAATGTGTGACTGGTGAATTTGATGTATCTGGTTTGCTGGGAAGGTACCGTTCCATCACTTTTCATGAAAAAGCGTATTACCGTCCAGAACAGGTATTGAAACGTGGTTTCTGTGGATGGTTTGTGGTTGATTACACTTATCACATCTAGTTATGTGCGGCTGGTGAATTTGGTCTGTATATGTTGCTGGGAAGGTGCTGTTCCATCACTTTTCATGAAAAGGCGTATTAAAGGACGAAACAGATATAATAATGTGGTTTCTGTGGATGGTTTGTGGCTGATTACACTCATTACATTTAGTAATGTGTGACTGGTGAATTTGATGTATCTGGTTTGCTGGGAAGGTACCGTTCCATCACTTTTCATGAAAAAGCGTATTACCGTCCGGAACAGGTATTGAAACGTGGTTTCTGTGGATCGTTTGTGGTTGATTATACTTATTACATCTAGTTATGTGTGGCTGGTGAATTTGATCTGTATTTCTTGCTGGGAAGGTGCCATTCCGTCTATTTTCACAAAAAAAGCATATTAAAGGCCGGAACAGATACTATAATGTGGTTTCTGTGGATGGTTTGTAGCTGATTAAACTCATTACATTTAGTCATGTGTGACTGGTGAATTTGATGTATCTGGTTTACTGGGAAGGTGCCGTTCCATCACTTTTCATGAAAAAGCATATGACCGGCCGGAATGTGTATTGGAACGTGGTTTCTGTGGATGGTTTGTGTCTGATTACACTTTTTACATCTATTTATGTGTGGCTGGTAAATTTGGTCTGTATATGTTGCTGGGAAGGTGCCGTTCCGTCACTTTTCATGAAAAAGCATATGACCGGCCGGAATGTGTATTGGAACGTGGTTTCTGTGGATGGCTTGTGGTTGATTACACTTATCACATCTAGTTATGTGCGGCTGGTGAATTTGGTCTGTATATGTTGCTGGGAAGGTGCCGTTCCGTCACTTTTCATGAAAAAGTGTATTACAGGCCGGAACAGGTATTGGAATGTGGTTTCTGTGGATGGCTTGTGGTTGATTACACTTATCACATCTATTTATGTGTGGCTGGTAAATTTGGTCTGTATATGTTGCTGGGAAGGGGCCGTTCCGTCACTTTTCATGAAAAAGTGTATTACAGGCTGGAACAGGTATTGGAACGTGGTTTCTGTGGATGGCTTGTGGTTGATTACACTTATCACATCTAGTTATGTGCGGCTGGTGAATTTGGTCTGTATATGTTGCTGGGAAGGTGCTGTTCCGTTACTTTTCATGAAAAGGCGTATTAAAGGCCGGAACAGATACCATAATGTGGTTTCTGTGGATGGTTGGTGGCTGATTAAACACATTACATTTAGTAATGTGTGACTGGTGAATTTGATGTATCTGGTTTGCTGGGAAGGTACCGTTCCATCACTTTTCATGAAAAAGCGTATTACCGTCCAGAACAGGTATTGAAACGTGGTTTCTGTGGATCGTTTGTGGTTGATTATACTTATTACATCTAGTTATGTGTGGCTGGTGAATTTGATCTGTATTTCTTGCTGGGAAGGTGCCGTTCCGTCTATTTTCACACAAAAAAGCATATTAAAGGCCGGAACAGATACTATAATGTGGTTTCTGTGGATGGTTTGTAGCTGATTAAACTCATTACATTTAGTCATGCTTGACTGGTGAATTTGATACATCTGGTTTGCTGGGAAGGTGCCGTTCCGTCACTTTTCATGAAAAAGCGTATTACAGACCGGAACGGGTATTGGAACGTGGTTTCTGTGGATAGTTTGTGATTGATTACACTTATCACATCTAGTTATGTATGACTGGTGAATTTTGTCTGTATATGTTGCCGTTCCGTCTTTTTTCATGAAAAAGTTTTTTACAGGCCGGAACAGATATCATTTTGTGGTTTCTGTGGATGGTTTGTGGCTGATTACACTCATTGCATTTAGGCATGTGTGACTGGTGAATTTGATATATCTGGTTTGCTGGGAAGCTGTCGTTCCATCACTTTTCATGAAAAAGCGCATTACCGGCCGGAACGGATATTGGAACGTGGTTTCTGTGGATGATTTGTGGCTGATTACACTTTTTACATCTATTTATGTGTGGCTGTTAAATTTGGTCTGTATATGTTGCTGGGAAGGTGCCGTTCAGTCACTTTTGATGAAAAAGTGTATTACAGGCCGGAACAGATATCATAATGTGGTTTCTGTGGATGGTTTGTGGCTGATTAAACTCATTACATTTAGTCATGCTTGACTGGTGAATTTGATGTATCTGGTTTGCTGGGAAGGTGCCGTTCCGTCACTTTTCATGAAAAATCATATTACAGACCAGAACGGGTATTGGAACGTGGTCTCTGTGGATGGTTTGTGGTTGATTACACTTATCACATCTAGTTATGTGCGGCAGGTGAATTTGGTCTGTATATGTTGCTCAAAGGTGCTGTTCCATCACTTTTCATGAAAAGGCGTATTAAAGGACGAAACAGATATAATAATGTGGTTTCTGTGGATGGTTTGTGGCTGAATACACTCATTACATTTAGTAATGTGTGACTGGTGAATTTGATGTATCTGGTTTGCTGGGAAGGTGCCGTTCCATCACTTTTCATGAAAAAGCGTATTACCGTCCGGAACAGGTATTGAAACGTGGTTTCTGTGGATCGTTTGTGGTTGATTATACTTATTACATCTAGTTATGTGTGGCTGGTGAATTTGATCTGTATTTCTTGCTGGGAAGGTGCCGTTCCGTCTATTTTCACAAAAAAAGCATATTAAAGGCCGGAACAGATATTATAATATGGTTTCTGTGGATGGTTTGTAGCTGATTAAACTCATTACATTTAGTCATGTGTGACTGGTGAATTTGATGTATCTGGTTTACTGGGAAGGTGCCGTTCCATCACTTTTCATGAAAAAGCATATGACCGGCCGGAATGTGTATTGGAACGTGGTTTCTGTGGATGGTTTGTGTCTGATTACACTTTTTACATCTATTTATGTGTGGCTGGTAAATTTGGTCTGTATATGTTGCTGGGAAGGTTCCGTTCCGTCACTTTTCATGAAAAAGCATATGACCGGCCGGAATGTGTATTGGAACGTGGTTTCTGTGGATGGCTTGTGGTTGATTACACTTATCACATCTAGTTATGTGCGGCTGGTGAATTTGGTCTGTATATGTTGCTGGGAAGGTGCCGTTCCGTCACTTTTCATGAAAATGTGTATTACAGGCCGGAACAGGTATTGGAACGTGGTTTCTGTGGATGGCTTGTGGTTGATTACACTTATCACATCTATTTATGTGTGGCTGGTAAATTTGGTCTGTATATGTTGCTGGGAAGGTGCCGTTACATCACTTTTCATGAAAAAGTGTATTACAGGCCGGAACAGGTATTGGAACGTGGTTTCTGTGGATGGCTTGTGGTTGATTACACTTATCACATCTAGTGATGTGCGGCGGGTGAATTTGGTCTGTATATGTTGCTGGGAAGGTGCTACTACGTTACTTTTCATGAAAAGGCGTATTAAAAGCTGGAACAGATATCATAATGTGGTTTCTGTGGATGGTTGGTGGCTGATTAAACTCATTACATTTAGTCATGCTTGACTGGTGAATTTGATGTATCTGGTTTGCTGGGAAGGTCCCGTTCCGTCACTTTTCATGAAAAAGCATATTACAGACCGGAACGGGTATTGGAACGTGGTTTCTGTGGATAGTTTGTGATTGAATACACTTATCACATCTAGTTATGTATGACTGGTGAATTTGGTCTGTATATGTTGCTGGGAAGGTGCCATTTTATCACTTTCCGTCTTTTTTCATGAAAAAGTTTATTACAGGCTGGAACAGATATCATTTTGTGGTTTCTGTGGATGGTTTGTGGCTGATTACACTCATTGCATTTAGGCATGTGTGACTGGTGAATTTGATATATCTGGTTTGCTGGGAAGGTGTCGTTCCATCACTTTTCATGAAAAAGCGCATTACCGGCCGGAACGGATATTGGAACGTGGTTTCTGTGGATGATTTGTGGTTGATTACACTTATTACATCTAGTTATGTGTAGCTAGTGAATTTGATCTGTATATGTTGCTGGGAAGTTGCCGTTCCGTCAATTTTCACACAAAAAGCGTATTAAAGGCCGGAACAGATATTATAATGTGGCTTCTGTGGATGGTTTGTGGCTGATTACACTCATTACATTTAGTCATGTGTGACTGGTGAATTTGATGTATCTGGTTTACTGGGAAGGTGCTGTTCCATCATTTTTCATGAAAAAGCATATTTCAGGCCAGAACAGGTAATGGAACGTGGTTTCTGTGGATGGTTTGTGGTTGCTTACACTTATCACATCTAGTTATGTGTGAATGGTGAATTTGGTCTGTATATGTTGCTGGGAAGGTGCCGTTCCATCACTTTGCATGAAAAAGTGTATCTCAGGCATTGGAACGTGGTTTCTGTGGATGGTTTGTGGCTGATTAAACTTATTACATTTAGTCACGTGTGACTTGTGAATTTGGTGTATCTGGTTTTCTGGGAAGGTGCTGTTCCAGTCTGTTATGTTTGGTTCCAGACACTATTTTGGTAGTTAAAGGGTTAATTAAATAGTACATCACAAAGATTATTGTTCCTAAAATTGTTCTCAAGAGTCTCTAACACATCCCATTGCATTTTCAATCAATTTCCTTTATAAAAGGCCTTTTCCGGCCTGTTCCATTCCGTTCCGGCTTTTACACCGTTCCTTTTTAACCTGAATAATTAACTGATTTCTGTTCAATATATACTTAAAACATAATATAATTTATGTACCCTTATTTCACCTCTAATAATTTTAATATTATTGCACTGTATTGTGAAAGGATAATATGTTTTATGCTAAATGTACTTTTTGTCACATAACAATGATAATATTGGACTTTTAGAAGTCCATGTGGCTGAAGCTACTTACCAGTCTTCCTGTCTCATAACACACTAACTGAACTGAAACTGAAAGTGTAGCTGGTGAGCAGGCTGATCATTAAGTGGGAGGATTCATGATTAAGGTAGAATAGCATGATTTTAAATCGTGCTCACAATTTAGATAAATCGTGCTCACAATTTAGCTAAATCGTGCGCACGATATAGCCAAATCGTTCGCACGATATAGCTAAATTGTGCGCACGAAATAGCTTAATCGTGTGCACGATTTAGCTAAATTGTGAGCATGATTTAACTAAATTGTGCGCACGATATAGGTTAATTGTGCGTACAATATAATAAATTGTGCGCACGATTTAGCTAAATGGTGAGCACAATTTAGCAAAATGTGCTCACGATTTAGCAAAATGTGCTCACGATTTATAAAAAAAAATCTTGTGTGACACCTCTGGGGCTCCGTAGTAATAACATGTCCCTCCATTACAGCAAAAATGTTATAAAAACATACAAAGTTGAGAAATAGACCTTAAAGGGACATACTCATGAAAGAAAACTTTTGGGTTTCAGATAGAAGTATATCTGAAAATTGTATGCTCTATTGCTGAATTTGCTTCATTCTCTTGGTATCCTTTGTTGAATGTCTTGTTGAATTTGAGCATCATCTAAAAACTCCAAAACAGCTCAATACATGGGCGGAAATGGCTCAGTAGTTATACGGTTACTATACTTGTTTGGGTTCTAAGTAAACATAACTTGTAATTTCCATTGTTCATCGTATTCTCTCGCTTTTTTACATGATAAAATCAATATTGGCCTTGTGTTTAAAGGGACAGTCTAGTCAAAATTAAACTTTCATGATTCAGATAGGGCATGCAATTTTAAACAACTTTCCAATTTACTTCTATTATCTAATTTGCTCAATTCTTTAGATATCCTTTGTTGAAGAAATAGCAATGCACATGTGTGAGCCAATCACACAAGGCCTCTATGTGCAGCAACCAATCAGCAGCTACTGAGCATATCTAGATATGCTTTTCAGCAAGTGATATCAAGAGAATGAAGCAAATTAGATAATAGAAGTAAATTAGAAAGTTGTTTAAAATGACATGCTCTTTCTAAATCATGAAAGAAAAAAAAATTGTGTTTCATGTCCCTTTAAGTCATGTAGGTATTAATTAGTTTCAATGTACATCCATACAGAACACTGCATCAATTAGCTATTACAAAAACTTGGTTACATGCTGTCTAGCCTTCTATAAATATGACCATATGCCTCTTAATTCTTGCATGTATCTTATCTCCCCTCTCTAATCATGGATTTCCTTCTTGATGCTTTAGCACTGTGTTGAGTTGAGTATCAGTCTTATCTATATGATCTAAGTTACCTTTTTGCATCTACTGAGCTCCAGACAAGACTATTCCTTAAACTTGTATCTATTTTTTTTACTATTTTTACTCTTTATTATTATCGGTTATTTGTAGAGCGCCAACAGATTCAGCAGCGCTATACCCTTGTCTTCAAGCTTCTTCCCCTTAACTATCATTTTCTCTCCATTCAAACCGTCCTCTCTCTGTCTCTGCTACTATCTGCCTGGGCTTTTTAATTATTCTCTCTGCCATTTATAATGTTCTCCTCCCTCCCATCCCATTTCTAAAACCTTCTTTATATCATTACACTTTTTTCTGTCAGCTTGCTCCTCTTACTATCATTGGGTTCTTTCGAACATTGTGTGTTCTGCAATGCACATGTACTTTGCTTGCATTATAACTCACACATGCACACACAGTAAAAAAGTATTTACAAGACTATTAAAGTTGTGAATGGTAGACTAGGATATGGAGATAAAAAAACATAGAAAAACCTTCATGATTAAAATACAAATTTTTAAATGCATTCTACAATAACAGAATCTGAAAACTTCCATAAACCATAACTCCTAACATTTTAATGACTAATCCACAACTAGGTGGGACCCAAGGCAGTGTATGGATGCAGGACCGGTGCAAGAATTTTTGGCTACACAGGCAAAGATGAATTTTGCTGTCCCACCTCCCTGAATAAATGACATACCGCATTTCTGTCGGCATTTATCAATGTGCAGCGGACATGATACGATACTGCGTATCATGTCTGTCTGCACCTAAATAAATTGACCCCCTTCACTCTTATTACATATTTACTAGCAATTTCACACAAATACACATGTACATAGCCATGTTTAATTGCACTCACTCATAACTCTATAGCACCAACATGTACACAAATACATGTATACAGACATACGCATAGACATACATACATACACACTCATATACACACATACAGACACAAATGTACAGCTACATGCAAACAGCTAACTCATACTTTTGTTTATATAGATATTCTCAATGCATACATTTCACGCACACACATTCAGTAGGATTAGAGCCGCTAAAATCCTATTGGCTGTTCCAATCAGCCAATAGGATTGAGCTCTCATCCTATTGGCTGATTGGAACAGCCAATAGGATTTTAGCGGCTCTCATCCTATTGACTGATTGGAACACCCAATAGGATTTTAGCATCTCTCATCCTATTGGCTGATTGGAACAGCCAATAGGATTTTAGCGGCTCTAATCCTATAGGCTGATTGGAACCTTTCAGCCACTAGGAATGCAAGGGATGCCATCTTGGATGATGTCACATGCATTCAAGTTCCAGTTTATAGCGGAGACCATATTGAAGAGGAGCTCCTCGTCAGAAGTCTTCAGGATGGACCCGCTCCGCGATGGATGTCTTCAGGATGGACCCGCTCCACGCCGGATGGATGAAGATAGAAGAGGCCGCATGGATGAAGACTTCGCAGACTAGATGAAGATGGAAGAGGCCGCCCGGATGAAGACTTCTTGCCGCCTGGAAGAAGACTTCTTGCCGGCTGGATGGATCCTTTAAGCAGAACTTCAAAAACTGTAAGTGGATTGTCGGGGGTTAGGGTTAGGTTTATTTAAGGGTTTTTTGGGTGGGTTTTATTTTTAGAGTAGGGTCTAGGCATGTAAAAGAGCTAAATGCCCTTTTCAGGGCAATAGGGAGCTTAGGTTTTTTTAGAAAGGGTTTTTATTTGGTGTGGTTGGTTGTGTGGGTGGTGGGTTTTACTGTTGGGGGTGTTTTTATTTTTCTTTACAGGTAAAAGAGCTGATTTCTTTGGGGCAATGCAGCGCAAAAGGCCCTTTTAAGGGACATTGGTAGTTTATTGTAGGCTAGGGTTTTTTTTATTTTGGGGGGCTTTTTTATTTTGATAGGGCTATTAGATTATGTGTAATTCTTTTTTATTTTTAATACTGTGGTTTTTTTTTCACAATTTATGGTTTTTTATTTTTTGTAAATTAGCGTTTATTTTTTTTTGGAAATGTAGTCATTTTTAATTGTAGATTTAAATAATTTGAGTAGGTTTAGGGTATTTTTAATATGTAATATAGGTAATTTAATTGGTTGTTTAATGTCGTTTTAGTATAATAGTTAGGGTAGGTTAATTAATATTAATATTAATATTAAAAATTAAGTTTAATATAGTTTAATTTAATTCCACAGGTAAGTTTAAATTTATTATAAGATAGGGATGTTGTTATTTTAATGTAAAATTAGCGAGTTGTTAGGTTTAGAGGTTAATAGCTTAATTTAGTTTATGTGGGGGCTGGCGGTTTAGGGGTTAATAGGTTTAGTTAGTGGTAGTGATGTGGGAGGCCAGGGGTTTAGGGGTTAATATGTTTTTTTAGTTGCGGTGGGGTCCGTGAGCAGCGGGATAGGGGTTAATACTTTTATTTAGTTGTGGTGGGGTCTGGGAGCGCCGGGATAAGGGTTAAACATTTTAGTATAGTGGCAGCGTTTAGTGACAGGATATAAATAAAGTTGGTAAAAAGCTGAATAGCAGCGAGATCGATGACTGCTAGTTAACAACAGTCCGCTGCTCATTGCCCCGTACTTGGTGCTCAGCTTTTTGCCGTCTTCTTTTATAAATATGGAGATTGTATTCAGGTCCGCGGCCGCGATGTTAGGCGAGCGTATTGATGCCGTCAAATGCAACACAGTTGACGGATTGATAAATATCCCCCAATATGTGTACAACCTAATAAGGATTCAGCTACTTCTTGATATTATAACTACACTATCAAAAAGCTGTAGTATGACTTTCATCTATCCATTATCTCCTATAGTATCCCAAAGCTATATCCAATGCCTATAGAATTAAGCCACTAAAGACATTAACTATATTGCAGGAATGTTACAAAAAGCTATGCCACTACACTTTAGTGCTAGGACCCTTAAGAGTCAGGGTTTCTAAAGTGCACATCCATTTTGTCTCTTTTTGCAGGAATTGCTTTCCCCTATCACCTCCTCTAGGTGGGATGGGATATGATCTATAATCATGTAACGTTAAACAAATACATTATTTCTTTCTTGCTGGAAATGTCTTGCGACTGGCTGTTCAAAGTGACCTTTTACTTTGCTAAACGGATGGCACTCCTATGATTCTCCATTCTCTTTCTAAGGTTATCATTCATTTTCCCAACATAGAGCAAACTACAAGGAAAGTATATAAGATATACAATGTAACTGGTTGTGTAAGTATCCGTGTTGTATCTTGCATTTCTTTTTATGACGTAGGTGTGAAATATATTGTCCGACTGTAAACCATTGCAAGTGTTACACCCACTGCACAGGTAACAGCCTGGTTATATACATATAAATACATAAATACATATGTATACATATATATACATATGTATTTATACATACATACACATATTTAAGCATGTATATCTATCTATCTAAATGAAGATAGTCCATGGACATCAAAAAAAAAGGTTAAAAACTTGACTTTTATTAAATATGTAGTAAAACAGAGTTTTTGCTAATTAGTATAGCAGTCACTAGTGACAGCAAGTGTTGAAAGCAGACCAGCAGCCTTTCATGCTGGTACTAGTGACTGCTATACTATTTGGCGAAAACTTTGTTTTACTGCATATTTAATAAAAGTCAAGTTTTAACCTCTTTTTGATGTTGATGGACTATCGTCATTTGCATCTACTTTGGAGTGGAGGCTGCTCCTCTCCACTTCTGGTGACATCACCATCCAGCGTGTCTCCCCATGGTGTCTCGCAGCCATCACAGAAAGGAGTTGTTCGTGATACAAGGCAGCAGTATTCCAGTGATTGAGGAGGACAGCACGCTTATCGTAAGTGACCAAGCACCTTACCAACTATACAACTGAAGATGACTGATGGTGAGTGACCTATGTTGAATGGTTACCATAGAAGTTTATATTTGAAAAACGCTCGCATTGCGACACTTTATACTGGAGTTCAGAAATACATTAAGCTTGAACACTGTTATGATTACAAGCACTGGGTTAATCTACACAGTACTTTGCTATACTTGAAACTACTATTGCGTACTTGTTGTGCCTGGATCACACAGTCACTAGGTGGCATACTGCAAGAGTACTTAATTACAAAGGACTAATCTGGTCTGATTGTGGCGACAGATAGATGCACACATACTGTAATTCTTGATGGATCATATATTCTACAGACACTAAAACACAGCTTTCTGATCCACGATTAGCTTTTAAAGTTAATGGAATATCAATCTATCATCTATCTAGCTTTCTATCTATCTATATTATAGAGAAAAGGGTTAGGTGTGTCTATCAGACTGTTGTGTGGGAAAAACAGTATTGCCAACCTCAGTAGTTGCTAATTCTCACAGATTGGCAACAAAATAGTTTCCAAATAGTTTTTTAGATGATTATGTTGCAAATAAATATATTTAAATACAATATTGAAAACAATATTGGAAAGTGTTACTACTGGGATATTAAGTGCCCCATTCTGAACTCGTTTTTAAACCTGATCATTTTTTCATTTTTTCCCTTTTTTGCATATTTCTACTATTCATATTTTTTGCCATACATTTCAGAGCCATATGTGTCAAATGATACTTTTTTAAAGACATTTCACTATAATTTATTGCTGTACACCGGTGCACTTTCACTATTTTTATTGTATTTAGTTGTTTATCCTGAATTTGACATTAGAAACCTCCAGTGCTCAACGGAATACTGTTCCGTAATTTAATAAAACCATTTTTATATGATATGGTATAAGTTTTTTATATCATATGTTATAAGTTTGTTATACATGGTCTTCTATGCATGTTAATCAAGTGATATGGTAACATATTAGAATAATTAGGTCATTAACACCTAGAGTATATTTGTTTCCTTTATTCATTATTGAAAGCAGATAGCCGTAGGCGCCACATCCACAAATTTCCTCAACTGTCTCTATATATATATATTATAGCCCTTTCCATTAAAACACCTTGGGGCATATTTATCAAGCTCCGTATGGAGCTTGAAGCCCCGTGTTTAAAGACCGCTGCTCCATAACCTGTCTGCATGCTCTGAGGAGGTGGACAGAACTCGCAAGAAATCAACCTGATCCAATATGTTCGGGTTGATTGACAACCTCTGCTAGCAGCAAATCTGTAGGGGGCGGCATTGCACCAGCATAAATATTTTATTATATTATTATTATTTTTTATTTATAAAGCGCCGACAGATTCCGCAGCGCTGCCCATGGGTACAAGGATAACGATACGATAAAAGACAACATTTTTACAGACAAATACAGGGGGTATTGAGGGCCCTGTTCCCGTGGGAACTTACAATCTAGATGGGTAGGAGGATGGAAAACAGGAGGTGGGGACTGCAAAGGTGAGAATGATATTAGTGAGGAGATAGAGGGCAAATGTTAGTTAAGCAAAGTTAGTTTGTTAATAAGTCGGGTGATAAGCTTCCCTAAACAGAAATGTCTTTAGGAAATGTTTAAAGGAGGAGAGGTTAGGGGCAAGTCTGACAGCTCAAGGAAGTGCATTCCAGAGGATTGGTGCCGCACGAGAGAAGTCTTGTAGTCTAGCATGAGAGGAGGTAATGGTAGAGGACGCAAGAAGCAGGTCATTGTTGGATCTTAGGGACAGGCAGGAGTATATTTGTTGATGAGTGAGGACAGGTAGGGTGGGGCAGCATTGGTGAGGGCTTTGTAGGTCAGGGTGAGAATTTTGAATTTAACTCTGTTGTGACTGGGGAGCCAGTGAAGGGACTCACAGAGAGGTGCAGCAGAAACCGAGCATCGAGAGAGGTGGATTAGCCTGGCAGATGCATTTAGGATGGATTGGAGGGGAGAGAGGCGGGAGAGAGGGAGGCCAGTTAGTAAGTTGTTACAGTAGTCAAGTCGGGAAATTACCAGAGAGTGGATTAGCTGTTTAGTATTTTCAGCACTCAGAAATGGACGAATTTTGGAAATATTGCGTAGGTGGTTGCGACAGTATGAAAAGAGCAGTTGGATGTGGGGAATGAAGGACAGATTTGAGTCCAGCGTGACTTCGAGGCAGCAGACTTGAGGTGATGGGATGGGGATATAGTGGTACCTCCAACAGTGATAGAAAAATTGGAAACTGGAGTGGAGTTAGAGGTGGGGAATTAGAAGTAGTTCGGTCTTGGACATATTTATTTTTAGGTGGTGACAGGCCATCCAGGAGGAAATGCAAGATAAGCATTCGCTAATGTGAGAATTGACAGAAAGAGAGAGTGCAGGGGTGGAAAGGTAGATCTGGGTATCATCAGAATAGAGGTGATAGCTGAAGCCATAGCTGTTGATAAGTTTACCCAGTGAAGAAGTGTAAATAGAGAAGAGTAGAGGACCCAGGACAGAGCCTTGAGGTACTCCAACAGACAGAGGCAATAGAGAGGAGGAGTTACCAGCAAAAGGAGAAGGATCTGTTAGAGAGATAAGAGTGGATCCAGGAGAGGGCAGTGTCGCAGAGACCGAGAGAGCTAAGAGACCGTAGGAGAAGGGGATGGTCAACAGTGTCAAAGGCAGCAGAAAGGTCAAGTAAGATGAGTATAGAGTAGTAGCCTTTGTTTTTAGCAGAAAGGAGATCTTTCGTAACCTTGGTGAGGGCAGTCTCGGTTGAGTGTGGACGGAAGCCAGATTGCAGGGTGTCGAGCAATGAGTTGGATGACAGAAAGTGGGTTAGGTGATTGAAAGCTAGTTTTTTCAGGAATTTTGAAGCTAGCGGGAGCAGTGATATGGGGCGGTAGTTTGCAGGGGAATTAGGGTCAAGGTATGGTTTTTTGAGGATGGGGGTGACCTTTGCATGTTTGAAGAGGGCAGGGAATGAGCCGGTAGAAAGGGATAGGTTGAATGTGAGTAAGAGCCGGAGTGAGGATGGGAGACAGAGGAGAAATTAGATGTGAAGGAATAGGGTCAAGTGGGCAGGTAGTGAGGTGTGAGGAAGACTAAAGGGAAACCATTTCACTCTCTTTGGTTGGGAGGAGGGTGCAGAGAGTGGCAGAGGGTGTGACTGGGAGCGGAGTTGGGAGATTGCAGGTTTGTGTTGGGATATTTCCTCGGATTGCAAGTGTTTTATTGAAAAAAATAGTCAGCAAAGTCTTGAGCACTGAATGCAGATGAGGGGGGTGGTGCAGGTGGGTGGATGAGAGAGTTGAAAATGGAGAAGAGTCTTTTAGGGTTTAAGGAGTGAGTGGATATAAGAGAAGAGAAGTAGGTTTGCTTAGCTAAGCAAAGGGCAGAGGTGTAAGAGTAGATAATAAACTTATTATATCTTTTCATGTGACAACACTGAAGAAATGACACTTTGCTACAATGTAAAGTAGTGAGTGTACAGCTTGTATAACAGTGTAAATGTGCTGTCCCCTCATAACTCAACACACAGCCATTAATGTCTAAACCGTTGGCAACAAAAGTTAGTACACCCCTAAGTGGAAATGTCCATATTGGGCCCAATTAGCCATTTTCCCTCCCCGCTGTCATGTGACTCGTTAGTGTTACAAGGTCTCAGGTGTGAATGAGGAGCAGGTGTGTTAAATTTGGTGTTATCGCTCTCACACTCTCTCATACTGGTTACTGGAAGTTCAACATGGCACCTCATGGCAAAGAACTCTCTGCAGCTCTGAAAAAAAGAATTATAGTTCCTTGCAATTTCCCCCTAACTATTTTTCCCTCCTTTCCATTCCCCGATCCAATGTTTTCGCTTTCCCCTACTCTCTACCCCCCTACCTTCCATGCTCTTAATTCCCTCTGGCCAGGGTATTCTGCTCTTCTAAAATGATTATCAGATCTGCCCATAATAGGGTTTGTAGTGGTCATACCCCATAACCACTCTCATTTATGTCCTAAAATAGCAAGAGAGACTTTTCCTTTATTTACCTTGTTGTTCTTTCCATGTTTAGCACAGTTGTAAATGTTATTGTTTACCATGACTTATCTCTTTTAAAATTGTATGTTATATATACCATTCTCATTTGCAGGAACCTACACACACTCACCCATATATTGTATTACTGTAATGTTCACTCCCCTTTGCTGCCAGACAACCTTACACACAAATGAATAAAAATGCCAATGAGAAAGTGAAGAAGTTAATTCTACTCTCCCAAGACGCAAGAGGACTAAATTCGCCCCACAAAAGAACGAAGGCTATGTTAGATCTAGCTAAAAGACAAGTAAATATATTGTTTCTGCAGGAAACACACTTCAAATGTAACAGAGAACCCAAATACTTTGGTAAAACATTTACCACCCATTACCATAGTTCCAACAGTTCTAAAAATGGTGGAGTCAACATCAATTCCTTTTACACTCTTACAATCCACAAAAGACTCTGATGGAAGATATCTAGGCCTAGTAGGTCTGCTTCATGGTCGACCTATCATACTAATAAATATATATGCCCCAAATACCAACCAAACTACATTCTTTAAAAATATCATCAAAAAAATTACAGACATCACTAAAGGACCCACCTTTATCACAGGAGATTTTAATATCCTCTTACAACCTTATAAGGATAGTTCCAACCCAAACATTAGAATTTCAACAAAAAATTACAAACGCTCTATGGAAGGGAATGAGGAATTTCAATCTGTACGACACTTGGCGTCTTATTCACCAAGACACACACGACTATACCTTTTTCTCCCATCCCAATAAATCTTACAGTTGGCTTGACTATATATTCTAAAATCAAGCAGCATTAGCCGTAGTTAATAGATGTGACATATCCCCCACATCATGGTCTGACAACTCAGCTGTAAAACTCCAACTCTCTTGGTACAACACACCTTTAACACCATATCAATGGAAATTAGATGACACCCTATTAAACAATCTATATACAGTTACAGAACTCAACAAAACCATTGAAGAATATTTCACTCTTAACCTACACTCTGTCAACAGCAAATATACCTTATGGGAGGCACACAAGTGTGTGCTCAGGGGAGAGCTGATCAAGCTCAAAGCCCAGCATAAAAAATATGCTGACAGTCCTACAAAGACTTATCAGACTAATTTGCAAGATTTGACTGGGCCCACAAGCTATCCCCCACTGATCCCCTTATAATAAACGAGTTACAGAAAGCCAGACTCGCGTTGGACAGCTTCTTACAAGTTGAATATAAAACGCTGCGCACAAAAAATAAATAGCATTTTCTTATACAAAAGCAATAGATCAGGTAAGCTGATGACAGGAAGTGGGTTAGGTGATTGAAAGCTAGTTTTTTCAGGAATTTTGAAGCTAGCGGGAGCAGTGATATGGGGCGGTAGTTTGCAGGGGAATTAGGGTCAAGGTATGGTTTTTTGAGGATGGGGGTGACCTTTGCATGTTTGAAGAGGGCAGGGAATGAGCCGGTAGAAAGGGATAGGTTGAATGTGAGTAAGAGCCGGAGTGAGGATCGGAGACAGAGGAGAAATTAGATGTGAAGGAATAGGGTCAAGTGGGCAGGTAGTGAGGTGTGAGGAAGACAAAAGGGAAACCATTTCACTCTCTTTGGTTGGGAGGAGGGTGCAGAGAGTGGCAGAGGGTGTGACTGGGAGCGGAGTTGGGAGATTGCAGGTTTGTGTTGGGATATTTCCTCGGATTGCAAGTGTTTTATTGAAAAAAATAGTCAGCAAGGTCTTGAGCACTGAATGCAGATGAGGGGGTGGTGCAGGTGGGTGGAGGAGAGAGTTGAAAATGGAGAAGAGTCTTTTAGGGTTTAAGGAGTGAGTGGATATAAGAGAAGAGAAGTAGGTTTGCTTAGCTAAGCAAAGGGCAGAGGTGTAAGAGTAGATAATGAACTTATTATATCTTTTCATGTGACAACACTGAAGAAATGACACTTTGCTACAATGTAAAGTAGTGAGTGTACAGCTTGTATAACAGTGTAAATTTGCTGTCCCCTCATAACTCAACACACATCCATTAATGTCTAAACCGTTGGCAACAAAAGTTAGTACACCCTTAAGTGGAAATGTCCAAATTGGGCCCAATTAGCCATTTTCCCTCCCCGCTGTCATGTGACTCGTTAGTGTTACAAGGTCTCATGTGTGAATGGGGAGCAGGTGTGTTAAATTTGGTGTTATCGCTCTCACACTCTCTCATACTGGTTACTGGAAGTTCAACATGGCACCTCATGGCAAAGAACTCTCTGCAGCTCTGAAAAAAAGAATTGTTGCTCTACATAAAGATGGCCTAGGCTATAAGAAGATTGCCAAGACCATAAAACTGAGCTGCAGCACGGTGGGCAAGACCATACAGCGGTTTCACAGAACAGGTTCCACTCAGAACAGGCCTCGCCATGGTCGACCAAAGAGGTTGAGTGCACGCGCTCAGCATCATATCCAGAGGTTGTCAGGGCAGAGCCGGCTGCTGACATGATAGCAGCATAACACCAGAGCTCTGCCACAAATGCTCTAAATCCAGCTGCTTATTCTGGCGATCCTGTCACCAAATATCCCTACTTAACCACACACCTTCTCCCTCACCCCTTATCTTCATTTTGGAGGGGTTATTGGGCGGAGACTGCGTCCTACAGAGGTTTGCCTTTTTCAGCACACCCGGTCTCACCAGGCCGCAATGGCGGCCGTCTCTGCATCCGCACCTAAATAAGGACAATCCGGTAAGACAACAGCAAAGGCAAGGGCATAAACCCTAAATCTGGATGCCCAGCGACTCCAGAAACGATCCGATCGAGAAACAGAGATAGTGCACTCTGACCCAGATACCAGCAGCAAATCTAGTCCCCGGCCGTACAATGCTCAGACACGGCAGATATCTCTCCTACTAATCATAAGCAAAAGTAAAACCTGCGGCAAATTCTACCCAAGATTTGCATCCGTGTAGATCTCAAACAGAAGATTTACAGCTACTGGCAACACTCCTGCAGAATCTTCCCACAAAACAAGACATTGCAGACATAGTGTGGTCATGCATTAGAGAAGAACTGGCTGAGATGAGCCAGGATTTTCACACACTTGGCTTTTAGGTGGAAACCTTGGAAAGCAATCAAGATACTATGAAGTAGGATATTCAACAAATCCCAGATCAGCTCACTTCCCAGCAAGAAACCATCTTGTCACTCCAAAAAAAAAATCGATGACTTACAGAACCGCAGTAAGCACAAAAACATGTGCATTAGAGGTGTGCCTGAATCAGTATTGCCAAGAGATTTTCCAGTCTACCTTCAAGCTTTGTTTCAACATCTAAAAGACCCCTCTTTCACAGCGGAGATCCCATGGGTTAGAGCACACAGGATTTTAAGACCTATACCGACCAACTCAGCTCCACCCAGAGACATTGTAATTTGTTTAAAGAATTTCCAAGAGAAGGAGATGCTCTTAGCCCAATCCCAAAAGAATCAACCTGAGAGATTTAGAGGAAATGTTCTGCAATTTTTTCAGGACCTGTTGACATGGACCCTGCAGCGGAGGAAAGAATTTGCACCAATCACCACTTTGTTACAAAATAAAAGGATACCATATCGCTGGGGATTCCTGACGAACATCTGGACCATCAGGAACAATTCCTGCCACATCTGCAAATCTCCAGAGGATATACCAAACTTCTGTTCCACATTGTATCTTGACTCCCCTCTGTAGCCTCCGCACTTGCCCTTACCTTGACTCCTCCTCCAAAGAGACAAAGCCTCCCAGCCAAATCATGGCATACTGTCACACTAAAGAAGAACAAACCAACAGAGGCCTTGCCCAAAATCCAAACTGTGTCTAGTCCTGCTTGTTCAACCTGTTCAACCTAACAAATTATCCACTTACAGTTTACAGAGACTTTGAAAACTGTACTGACATGTAACAGACATTCCCCATCAGACCGGGCAAGTAAATGTATCATATGCTTGTAACCCCTTGACACCTAGCGGGTTTCTAAAATTACAGTTCCTTGCAATTTTCCCCTTACTATTTTTCCCACCTTTCCATTCCCCGATCCAATGTTCTTGCTTTCCCCTACTCTCTACCCCCCTCCCTTCCATGCTCTTAATTCCCTCTGGCCAGGGTATTCTGCTCTTCTAAAATGATTATCAGATCTGCACATAATAGGGTTTGTAGTGGTCATACCCCATAACCACTCTCATTTATGCCCTAAAATAGCAAGAGAGACTTTTCCTTTATTTACCTTGTTGTTCTTTCCATGTTTAGCACAGTTGTAAATGTTATATTGCTTACCGTGACTTATCTCTTTTAAAATTGTATGTTATATGTACCATTCTCATTTGCAGGAACCTACACACACTCACCCATATATTGTATTACTGTAATGTTCACTCCCCTTTGCTGCCAGACAACCTTACACACAAATGACTAAAAATGCCAATGAGAAAGTGAAGAAGTTAATTCTACTCTCCCAAGACGCAAGAGGACTAAATTCGCCCCACAAAAGATCGGAGGCCATGTTAGATCTAGCTAAAAGACAAGTAAATATATTGTTTCTGCAGGAAACACACTTCAAATGTAACAGAGAACCCAAATACTTTGGTAAAACATTTACCACCCATTACCATAGTTCCAACAGTTCTAAAAATGGCGGAGTCAACATCAATTCCTTTTACACTCTTACAATCCACAAAAGACTCTGATGGAAGATATCTAGGCCTAGTAGGTCTGCTTCATGGTCGACCTATCATACTAATAAATATATATGCCCCGAATACCAGCCAAACTACATTCTTTAAAAATATCCTCAACAAAATTACAGACATCACTAAGGACCCACCTTTATCGCAGGAGATTTTAATATCCTCTTACAACCTTATAAGGATAGTTCCAACCCAAACATTAGAATTTCAACAAAAAATTACAAACGCTCTATGGAAGGGAATGAGGAATTTCAATCTGTACGACACTTGGTGTCTTATTCACCAAGAAACACACGACTATACCTTTTTCACCCATCCCAATAAATCTTACAGTCGGCTTGACTATATATTCTAAAATCAAGCAGCATTAGCCGTAGTTAATAGATGTGACATATCCCCCACATCATGGTCTGACCACTCAGCTGTAAAACTCCAACTCTCTTGGTACAACACACCTTTAACACCATATCAATGGAAATTAGATGACACCCTATTAAACAATCTATATACAGTTACAGAACTCAACAAAACCATTGAAGAATATTTCACTCTTAACCTACACTCTGTCAACAGCAAATATACCTTATGGGAGGCACACAAGTGTGTGCTCAGGGGAGAGCTGATCAAGCTCAAAGCCCAGCATAAAAAAATATGCTGACAGTCCTACAAAGACTTATCAGACTAATTTGCAAGATTTGACTGGGCCCACAAGCTATCCCCCACTGATCCCCTTATAATAAACGAGTTACAGAAAGCCAGACTCGCGTTGGACAGCTTCTTACAAGTTGAATATAAAACGCTGCACACAAAAAATAAATAGCATTTTCTTATACAAAAGCAATAGATCAGGTAAGCTGTAAGCTAGGGCATTGAAAAAGAAGAGGCTAAAGTCATACATATACGAAATCCAACAACCCAATTCCTCAACTACCCTTAAAACTACCAAAGATATCCTTCAGTCCTTTCATGAATACTACTCCTCTCTTTATAACCTCCAAATAGACAAGCCCACACAACTACCCTCCCAGTCCATGACTGATTACATTTTCAGTGCACAGTTACCTACAATTTCATCTGACCAACTTAAGGATCTTAACAAGCCCATTTCCCACCAATTAAATCCAGCCATTAAATCATTAAAAAATGGGAATAGTCTAGGCCCTGATGGCCTTTCAGGTAAATACTATCACACATTTTCATCAACACTTGTACCCCATCTCACACACCTTTCTAATGAGGTGTCCCACATCAACCCTTTCCCACAATCCATGTTAGAAGCACAAGTAGTCATAATCCCCAAACCAGGCAAACCACCTATCATACCTGCAAATTTTTGTCCCAATATCCCTTATAAACACAGATATAAAAATATATGCAAAGATACTCACCACCCGCATAAACACTATTCTACCATCTTTAATCCATTTAAATCTGGCAGGTTTTACTCCTCACAGAGAAACCAAGGATAACACTACCAAAATTCTGCACTTAAAGGGACACTGAACCCAATTTTTTTTTCTTTCGTGATTCAGATAGAGCATGCAATTTTAAGCAACTTTCTAATTTACTCCTATTATCAACTTTTCTTTGTTCTCTTGCTATCTTTATTTGAAAAATAAGACATCTAAGCTTTTTCATTAGTTCAGTACTCTGGACAGCACTTTTTTTATTGGTGGATGAATTTATCCACCAATCAGCAAGAACAACCCAGATGGGCCAGCATCTAAACTTACATTTTTGTATTTCAAATAAAGATACCATGAGAATGAAGAAAATGTGATAATAGGAGTAAATTAGAATGTTGCTTAACATTTCATGCTCTATCTGAATCACAAAAGAAAAAAATTGAGTTCAGTGTCCCTTTAATGGAATACGCCAATAATCACAAAATACCCTCTGAAATGGCACAAGACAGGGCTGTCCCCTTTACCCTATACTATTTGTCCTCGCTATGGTGGTTCTGGCATCCCATATTAGAAATAATACGTCTATCCATGGATTCAAATTCGACCAATATGAATATAAAACTTCTCTATAGGCAGACGATATCTTCCTAATACTCACACAAACAATCTCCTTGATTCCCCCTCTCATTCAAACGATCCACACCTACAGTTCCTTTTCTAATTTTAAAATTAATATTTCTAAATTGGAACTACTTCCCATTAGACTTCAGGATGATGAACTGAAAACTATACAATCACTAGCTCACTTCCGCACGCAACAAAAATCTATCAAATATCTAGGAATTTACATATCCCCTTACAAGACCATATTATTAGACACAAATTTTAAAGCCATATCCATAGTGGCACAAGCTTTTCTGCGCTCCTGGTGTAACAAACCTCTATCATGGATAGGTAGGATTAATGCTGTCAAAATTATTATCCTCCCTAAACTATTATACCTTTTCCAGATCCTCCATATTGCTTTACCGATACCATTAATACACAATCTACAAAAATGAATCACAAAATATATCTGGCAACATTAACGGCCCCAAATTGCTACCGCAACACTCTCCCGCCCAAGGGACTTGGGAGGCTTGGGAATTCCCAATCTAACACAGTATAGATTGACTATCTTTATAACCAGAATAATCAATTGGTGCAAACACTCATCCCATAAAGAGTGGGTTCTTTTAGAACATCACCTATAAAACACTAGCCATCTTGGCAGTAAGTGTTGCTCTCCCCAAAATCGAGGCACTTACCAGCTCATCTGCCGATGAGAATTCCCGAAACCTTTCACCTCTGAAATATTTTAATTAAAAAGCATAGCTACATATCTACAATATCCTCTCCACTGACTACCATAATAGAAAACTTAGATTTCCCCTTTTAGCAACCAGTTCAAGCAATACTGAATCCTCACAAAGCCAAATCTATCACTTGTCACATTCTTACACATAATGGCAAACCCAAACTTCAGTCAGAGATTACCCGCCTTCTGAGTAACACGTATAACAACTGGTTCTGATATAATCAGCTATCAGACTTCCTTATGAGACATCCTCAACTCATGCGTAACAACCAATTTTGAAAGCATCTGTTTCTGTGACACTCTACACCGGGGCTTTCTATCAACCTCATACCAATTACTTATGAACTCACTAACTACTTCACTCCCTTTCTATGTAGATAAGTGGGAAAAAGAAATTGATACACATCTGTTCCATACTGAATGGTTGCAAATCTTCTCCATTACCAAATCTTCATCCTCTATATACACATTAGAGATGAATGCCAAATTCCTGTTCAGATGGTATTACACACCGCCCCGATTACACATAATTTTCCCCACATTCTTCCCAGATTGCATGAGAGGTTGCAACACGGAAGACACCCCCACTCATATTTGGTGGGTCTGTCCTATTGCTCAATGGTACTGTTTATCAATCAAGACTGAAATTGAATAAGCACTCTCCATGACCCGTGACCTAAATATTTGGTTTTTCCTCTTTAATAAATTCACCAAAGTAAAGTGTAAATTGAGACTCACATTGCTGACCATTATGGTCAACTCAGCAAAAAGGCTTATTCCAAAAAAACTGGAAGTCTAAGCACCTCCCATTGGTTAATATTTGAAAAGTCCAAACTGCAGCAGCACTTTATAAAAGGTTTATTCAAGCCACAAAGTTACAACGTTTCGGACAGGTGTCCTTAATCATGTATAAGGTAACACTGATACAAACATGCTTAATATACCTAAGGCCCCTCCCACCCCATCAGAAAAATCACCAGTCTATACCTATCTACTTCATAATCATTCTTAGCTCCCCCTAGTGTACACACACCATATTATTTATCATACTATATAGATAATTGAATTCTTTCCTTATGTGTAGTTACTAAATATATATTATTCTGTACCATCATATGCACAAATGATTAACACAAAAACAAGGTTATCTAGTGATCATATATCATAGGACAAGATTTAACCCCTGTATTACATCTTTTACAAAGGTTAAATAGGATAATCATTCAAAAGACATTCCAATCCATTTCTCTGTTCATGCCACCTAGCCACATAGTACCCAGTGTATATATCCAGAAATGTTCTCTCTGCTTAAGACTTTTTTCCCTATTGCCCCCCCTCCTAGGTTTCTCCACATGGTCAATTATTTGGAACCTTATTTGGCTGAGGCTATGTCCATCTGTCAAAAATGATGTGCTACAGGTGCATCCAGTATTCCTGTTCTTATACTACTTTTATGCTGGTTCATCCTTTCACGCACCTTACGGGTGGTCTCTCCTTCATAGCCCCACCCACATGGGCATTTGATTAGATACACAACAAATTCTGTGTTACAGGTAAAATACCCCCTAATCCAAAACTTTTTGCCAGTACGTGGGTGGGTAAATGTAGAACCCTGCATCATATTATTGCAGTTGGTACAATTAAGGCAGGGAAAAGAACCATTATTCTTTTTGTCAATATACCTCTGCACTTTACTCTTACTTGGGCCTATATCTGCCCTTACAAGCATATCCTTCAAGTTTTTGCACCTCTTGTATGCTGGCATAGGAAATTCCTGAATCTCCCTTACATCAGGGTTACAATTACTCAATACACTCCAATGCTTTCTTATAATCCCTTGTATCCTATTACTCAGAAGAAAGAACTGGCTAACAAAAACCATCCTATCCATTTTTTCTTTCACTTTTTCCTTCTGTTCTAACAACTTTTGTCTGGGGGCTTCCAATGCATTTTTTATGCCCTCCTGTATCAACTTGGGTGGATATCCTCTCTTTATAAACGTACTCCCAATCTCACTAAGCCTCTCACATGCCAAACCTTCATCCGATACTATGTGCCTTACACGCAAAAACTGACTTTTTGGCAAGGACCGAGTGAGAGTGGGGGTGTGTGCACTGTTATAATGCAGTAAGTTGTTGCAGTCAGTTTCCTTTCTGTACAGATCCACTGATAGACTATTTCCAGATTTATACACTTTGGTATCTAAAAAATTAATACTCTCTTCACTATGGACAAGTTTGAACTTAATATTCAGGGTAGCATTATTCAGATCCTCAAAGAACTTCTCCAGGGTTCCAGTGTCGCTCAACCGCAATCTGAACACATCATTAATATAGCACCACCATGTGGCACCATATTTAATAAATAAAGAGTGGCTATACACCACATGCTCTTCAAACACATTCATAAAAATGTTCGCATATGTGGGGGCGACATTGGAACCCATGACTGTGCCCTGGAGTTGTAGAAAATACTCATCTTGGAAAAGGAAATAATTACATCTAAGTACAATACCTAGTAGCTCTAGAATAAAATATCTCTGTATCTCACTTATTCCTACATCATTACAAAGTATTTTATTAACTGCTCTAATTCCTGCTTCATGAGTGATGGATGTGTATAAACTTACCACATCCATACTGTATAAAATGCCTTTGCCTTCACTCAATTCTAGGCCCTGTATTTTATTCAGAAAATCCCCCGTGTCCCTTATGTGGGAATTTGATATTGGTCTTAGGTATTTATCTAAAAAGATGGATGAATTGGACAGGATGGACCCAATTCCAGCCACTATAGGGCATCCTGGTGGAGCTACCCTGTCCTTATGAATTTTAGGTAAAGTATATAGGACAGGTGTTATTTCTTCAGTCTCCAATAGGAATCTAGCCACATCCTGCCCAATAATACCTCCCTTTTCTGCCTTAGAAACACAGTTCTCTATCTCCTTTTTAATATCAAATTTTGGATTTGTGGATAACAGTTTGTACACTCTCTCATCAGCCAATTGTGTTTTATCTTCTGGACATAAAAATCTTTATCTAGAAGGACAGTAGCCCCTCCCTTGTCCGCCCCTTTAATAATAATCCCTTTATTATCACTTAATTTCTTCAGGGCATACTTATCCTTTTTAGTAAAATTACAATTCACCTTCTTGTTAATCTTAATGTCACCATATTTCTTCTCTAAGATACCAATATCTCTATCCACTAATTGTATAAATGTCTGCACACTAGGATTAACCTGTGCCGGTGTAAAATTACTTTTATTCCTCAATTTAAGTGTAGACAATTTAAGTAATTCATTACATGCATTCTCATTCAAAGGTGGCACATTACAGCCTGAAAAAAAACTTTTCAATTTTAACGACCTAAAGAAACTATTCAAATCTTTGAATAGCGCAGTTTGCGCAGTTCAAACATATTGCAATCACCTGTGGGACAAAATGATAGTCCTTTGTCAAGAACCTGTTCTTCTTCCATGGTTAACTGCTCTCTGCTTAGGTTCACAGTCATTTACTCTGGCTGCGAGTTACAGCACGATTTCTGCTGCCACTCATATTGGCCCCCTTTCCACTGTGGTGGCGCTTCCCTCCTCTGCATGTCCGACTTCTCCCTCTGAGTCCCCCGATACCGATTCGGATGAGGAGCTCTGTGTGCCGGACTGATCATTCTGTTTGTTCATCCTATTGCGTCGATTCCTCCTTCCGCCGGAAGTGCCTCCATACCTCCTTCTGGTCCACTCTCCAGCTCATCCCCCTGTTCATCGATAGACCATTACGGTCTCGTAATCATGCTCGTCACGGGCGAACTTAGTTTTCTTCCTCTCTTGAATGGTACTTCTCAGCACCTGTACCTGTCCCTCAATCTCGCCAAGCAGCTTGTCCAGGTCCTGTACCGACATTGATACAGCCAGATAACATTTGAAATCTTCCATCTGGACTTTCTGCTTCTGAGCTCCGTTTGTAAATATTCAACTGTGAGTACCATTAAGTCAAAAGAACACTTGTTCAAAATCATTTCGAATTTCTGACAATATTCAGGGTTATCACGCATCAAAGTGGGTTGTACATTCACCCGCAGGCCCCTTGGGATTCTTTTAACCCTGTAATATTACGCTAGAGTCGAGTCACTGCATGTAATTCATATGCTGTATATTTCTTTTGTATACGTTCATAGTTTTTACTCACAGTCTGACTGGAAATCCCTTGAACCACAAATCAATGTGGTAATCCTTGCTTCCTCCAGATCAGTGTATCCAAAAGTCTTTGGCTCATCATGTTTATCCTCCATTCTAATAGTTGGACTGAGGTAACCTCCCAATCTCTCCAATATTTGAACCATGAGTCACAGCTAATATGACTACATTTTAAATCCATCAGGTCTCCCCCCTATACGAACAAACATTTCACATAAAAAAATATACAATTCCTCTACCACCTGCTCAGCCGTTCGAAATTCAGGCGGCATCAGACATATTACTAATAAGTCAGATGGGTGTTCATCCTTCTCGTTACAAACCCACTATTTATTCAATTTCTTTCACAACTGATACTCATATGTCTTCCTGCGAGAACAGTAACACACAATGTTTAATAACAAACAATTTTGTTCCGCAAACTCTACACAGATTGACATTGTCATTTAGGTTCCTCTGGAATGATTTCTTTTATTTGATGACATTGTTTGCTTCATCTTCAATAAAGCTTTAAAAAAAAAAAAAAATATCCAGAGGTTGTCATTGGGAAATATACGTATGAGTGCTGCTAGCATTGCTGCAGAGGTTGAAGGGGTGGAGGGTCAGCCTGTTAGTACTCAGACCATACGCCGCACACTGCATCAAATTGGTCTGCTTGGCTGATGTCCCAGAAGGAAGCCTCTTCTAAAGATGATGCACAAGAAAGCTCGCAAACAGTTTGCTGAAGACAAGTAGACTAAAGACATGGATTACTGGAACCATGTTCTGTGGTCCGATGAGACCAATATAAACTTATTTAGTTCAGATGTATGGTGTTAAGCGTGTGTGGCGGCAACCAGGTGAGGAGTACAAAGACAAGTGTGTCTTGCCTACAGTCAAGCATGGTGGTGGGAGTGTCATGGTCTGGGCCTGCATGAGTGCTGCTGGCAGTGGGGAGCACCAGTTGATTGAGGAAACCATGAATGTCAACATGTACTGTGACATTCTGAATCAGAGCATGATCCCCTCCCTTCTGATACTGGGCCGCAGGGCAGTATTCCAATGATAATGACCCCAAACACGACCACTGCCTTGCTAAAGAAACTGCAAGTAAAGGTGATGGACTGGCCAAGTATGTCTCCAGACCTAGACCCTATTGAGCATCTGTGGGGCATCCTCAAATGGAAGGTGGGAGAGTGCAAGGTCTCTAACATCCACCAGCTCTGTAATGTCATCATGGAGGAGTGGAAGAGGACTCCAGTGGCAACCTGTGAAGCTCTGGTGAACTCCATGCCCAAGAGGGATAAGGCAGTGCTGGAAAATAATGGTGGCCACAAAAAATATTGACACTTTCAGCCCAGTTTGGAAATTTTCACTTAGGGGTGTACTCACTTTTTCTGCCAACAGTTTAGACATTAATGGCTGTGTGTTGAGTTATTTTGAGGGGACAGCAAATTTACACTGTTATACAGGCTGTACTCTCACTACTTTACATTGTAGCAAAGTGTAATTTCTTCAGTGTTGTCACATGAAAAGATATAATAAAATATTTACAAAAATGTGAGGGGTGTACTCACTTTTGCGAGGTACTGTATATATTGTGCCAAAATACCATAATATACAGTATATGTAGAAATATGAATTTATGAATTAATAGAACATATTCTGTTATATGAAATAGTCATATTTTCATGTCGGGCTAGTGCACATGAGTATACACGATCTGGTTTGCGTGAGTAGGGTGTTTGTTTTCAACTTTTTTTTTCTCCATTGACTTCTATGGGGGAATACATTAACGCAATAGTGATATTCTAAGTTTGTCTGTCTGTGCGCATGGGGTTAAACCGCAAGCAAAAACTCTTTACTTTCAAATCCTAATACGAGAGCTCCCCAACACGCGCAAAAAGCTTACTTCTTGCAGGGTTAGCGAGCGGGCGCCTTAAATACTTCTCCACTTATATTCTGCCCCTGATTGTTTACCTTAGCTGCAACAGGGTAAAATATAATGCTCCAGGTACCCCAAGATTTACATGTATTGCTACAGGCTGTGTAGAAAGGCAGTAGAGGACATAAATAATAGTTTAGCAAAGGAAAGAGAAAATAAGTGACACAGTTTCTAAATGGAATAATGACATCAATTGCAAGATTATTGGAAGTTCTAAGTAAGGTGTTATCGGAGCAATATTGTGGCATTTATTTAAACAGTTGTATTTTGTGATGTAAATTAAAAAATAACAAAAAAATATAAGTATATCAATATAGTTCAGTGCTATAATCTGTTATTTAGAGTTCATAAAAAGAACCTTGATCCTCTAATTTGTATAGTATTTGTCCTTGGACAATTTACAGGAAGATGTCTTCCCATTTTATGAATATAATATTCTTCTAAATTCAAAAGCTTTATTTTATCAATGTACTTGGGTTGACGGTTTCATCCATAGAAAATAATTTAGATAGATTATATGTTTGAATGACTCAGCTTTCGCTGATTCTTTATCCAAAAGGAATTTTGTTGTGCATGATTGGTCTTTACACAGTCAGATAATATAATGTTATAAATCTAGACATGCTTTTAAATTTCTCTTTTGATTTAGTCAGCTTCTTGTGTTTTTTTTACTGTACTGACACCTTTTCAATATTGTGCCAAATTTTTCTTGGTTTCTGTCTTGCAAACATATAGGCAAATGATTCATGTAGAAGTGCTATAGAAAATGTACTCTGCACAATGATACTGTGCTAATAAATAAACTTCTGATGTTCGTAATTAAGTACAAAACATTATTATAGGTTTAATTGACTAAAATGACAATTCAAAATTATATCTAGTCACATATAATTGGATTTTGAATCTCTAGAGAGCAGAACTAGAGAGCAGTGATGTCAGACAAGCAACCATAAAAGCAAACAGTTATTTTTAATTGTGTGGGAACACTGTATAAATTTAGTCATACATCAGTGGTTAATATGCATCCTCAATAGAACTTATGATTCACAGTGGTTTTGCTAATCAAATTATTAAAAAAAAAAGAAGTATAATATCCCTTAGCTTATAATAGTGAGAATTGTCAGCAAAACCCAGTAGTTTATAAACAGATAAAAATGTGACATTTTCACTTTTTCATTTTTTTTTTTTTTAATGGAACATTTAACAGGTATATTTTAACATTTATTAAAATATATAAAAAGAACAATAGTGAGGATAGAAAATATTTGCAGAATAAGATCTTTAGCACAGGACAACAAGCTTAATCTAGCCTTTAGCCCAATTAATTATGGGATCATTTTGAAATGTGTACTCTTTTTTTTCCGCTGATAAGAAGTATTTCATAGAGTTTGGGTTAACAATATGGGGTCAAAACGGTTTTGTATACCGACTGTCAATTCCCAAACCCTCCCTTTGAACTGCATGAACAATTTACTTATACATGGGAGACTCAAAACACCACAGGAACTGCAGGATGACCATCCGACTGTAAGTACCCACAAACACCTCCTCACTAGGGATATGACAACTTTCAAAAAAATGTGTACAATACATACACCCAAACATTTAATTTCAATAATCTACAAACGTCTTCTAGTACCATCAGAAAACACTCTCCCACAATACACCACCCAATGGCACAGGGAACTAAACTCAAATTTTAAACAAGCATAAACAGATGTTTATGCTTGGAAAAAAGTATCTGTATCAGCACATACACAGGAATCCCATTACAAACTACTAAGTAGATGGTACCTTACCTTGAACAGACTAAAATGGATTTATCCAGCAACTATGGGTAGGTGTTGGAGGGGCTGTGGATGGACGGAACACTGACACATATATGGTGGGATTGCCCGCTTTAGAAAACTACTGGAAAGAAATCTGGGAAGAAAGATCTAGACGTACCTAGAAAGCCAGAAACATTACTGTACTAATGTTAGCAAGTGCTAAGAGTCGAATTCCAATTAATTGGAAAGCAACCACCATCCCCACGATATAATGGAGAGCAAAAGAAAATCTAACCCTACAATTAGAAAGATATCATTATTTACTAACAGCGCAAGTCGAGGCCCATGAGATGATGTTACAAATGTGATCCTCAAAACACACAGATAATAGAAGCACCAGCACTGACTGAGAGTTCAGACTCAGTAGAGATAGTTGGGTAGAAGCACTAGATGGAGCTGTGCCTTACATACTATCCCCTCCCCCTTGAGGAATATACTTTAATGATAATATAGCTGGAGCCTATCCTGGTTTTTACTATGAGACCACAGAATGACTGTGTACTAATTTTTGTATGTAGAAACTTTGCATAATTCTGGATGTTTAAGATAATAGAGCATTACTTTTAACTTTTAAACATGTTTAACGAAAATAACTACAAAAATTAAATAAAAAAAAAAAAAAGTATATTGGACACAAGACAAGAAGAAGACCAAGCAAAAATTCTCATCACCACTAGTGATGTTGCAAACTTAAAATTTTCCGTTTGCGAACGGCGAACGCGAACGTCCGCAAAAGTTTGCGAACGGGCCAACCGGGCGAACCTCCATAGACTTCAATAGGCAGGCGAACTTTAAAACCCACAGAGACTCTTTCTGGCCACAATAGTGATGAAAAAGTTGTTTCAAGGAGACTAACACCTGGACTGTGGCATGCCGAGGGGGATCCATGGCAAAACTCCCATGGAAAATTACATAGTTGATGAAGAGTCTGTTTTTAAGCCATAAAGGGCATAAATCACCTAACATTCCTAAATTGTTTGGAATAACGTGCTTTAAAACATCAGGTATGATGTTGTATCGATCAGGTAGTGTAAGGGTTATGCCCGCTTCACAGTGACAGACCAAACTCCCCGTTTAAAGGGACAGTCTACACCAGAAATGTTATTGTTTTAAAAGATAGATAACCCCTTTATTACCCATTTCCCAGTTTTGTATAACTAACACATTTATAATAATATACTTTTAACCTCTGTGATTATCTTGTATCTAAGCCTCTGCAAACTGCCCCTTTTTTCAGTTCTTTTGACAAACTTGCAGTCTAGCCAACCAGTGCTTGCTCCCAGATAACTTCTCGTGCATGAGCACAGTGTTATCTATATGAAATACGTGAACTAACACCCTCTAGTGGTGAAAAACTGTTAAAATGCAATCTGAAAGAGGTGGGCTTCAAGGTCTAAGAAATTAGCATATGAACCTCCTAGGTTAAGCTTTCAACTAAGAATACCAAGAGAACAAAGCAAAATTGGTGATAAAAGTAAATTGGAAAATTGTTTAAAATTACATGCTCTATCTGAATCATGAAAGTTTATTTTGGCCTACACTGTCCCTTTAACGCACCGCAAACAACCGCAAACAGTCCATTTGCACAACCGCAAAATCCCCATTTGCACAAGGTTGGATACCAAGCTAGCCATGTCCCGTTCCTTGTCCTCACTGATGTCATTGAAGGTCTCTTCCTCCCCCCAGCCATGTACAACATCAAGAGTCCCTGAAAGGTGACAACAAGCCCCCTGGGACGCCTGCTGTGTTTGGTCTTCCACCTCCTCAAAGCCACCTTCCTCCTCTGACTCCTCTTCTTCAGACTCCTCTCTCTGCGTTATTATAAGGTGTGTTAAGTAGTACTATTCCTATCAGTTTAATTCCTGTTCCGTCCCCTATCAGGGGACGTGTATATGGCATGGATTTTAGGAACCGGGAGATGGAAAAAGATGCTTGGTTGGTCCTCCTACTTCAAATTTGGGGCACTGCGCGTGCAATCGAATGTGCCACCAGATAGGAGTGGTGTGTTAAGTAGTACTATTCCTATCTGTTTAATCCCTGTTATGTACCTTTTTTATTGGTTTGGTTTTTGAAGCCACAGTGCTGCACCAGAGGCCAGAAAAATTAGGCATGTACACATGCCTGAAAAATTAGGTATTGTTGCAGCCGCTGCTGTAGCAGCGGCCAGAAAAATTGATGTTTGTTTCCCAGGCAGAAAGTGCCTTAAAACATTGCGGCTTGAACCCTAGTTGGTGGCGGATAATCATACAAGTCATCCGGCATTCGAAGATAAAATACAGCAGCGTGTGGACCATTTTTAGCCCAAGGCAGCTCATCTCATCAGGCCTTTTTTACTCAAATGTATCGTCCAATGTCAGTCCCTTCGGGATCCATCCCTCATTCATCTTAATAAAGGTGAGATAATCTAGACTTTTTTGACCTAGGCGACTTCTCTTCTCAGTGATAATACCTCCTGCTGCACTGAAGGTCCTTTTTTGACAGGACACTTGAAGCGGGGCAGGCCAGAAGTTTTATCAGAAATTGGGATAGCTCAGGCCACAGGTCAAGCCTGCACTCCCAGTAGTCAAGGGGTTCATTGCTCCTCAGAGTGTCAACATCTGCAGTTAAGGCGAGGTAGTCTGCTACCTGTCGGTCGAGTCGTTCTCTGAGGGTGGACCCCAAAGGGCTGTGGCGATGCATAGGAGTTAAAAAGCTCCGCATGTCCTCCATCAACAACACGTCTGTAAAGCGTCCTGTCCTTGCCGATGTGGTCGTGGGAGTCATAGGATTACTTTCACCTCTTCCCCTGTTAGATTCCCGTTGTGCTGTGACATCACCCTTATACGCTGTGTAAAAGCATACTTTTTAATTTATTTTGGAACTGCTGCATCCTTTCTGACTTGTGGTAATTCGGTAACATTTCAGGCACTTTATGCTTATAAAGGGGGTCTAGTAGCGTGGACACCCAGTACAGGGCGTTCTCCTTCAGCTTTTTTATAGGAGGGTCCCTCAACAGGCACGACAGCATGAAAGACCCCATTTGCACAAGGTTGGATGCCGAGCTACTCATGTCCCGTTCCTCATCCTCAGTGATCTCACTGAAGGTATCTTATTCCCCCCAGCCACGTACAACACCACGGGTACCAGATAGGCGACAACGAGCACCCTGGGATGCCTGTTGTGGGTGGTCTTCCTCCTCCTCCTCAAAGCCACATTCCTCCTCTGACTCCTCTTCCTCACAATCCTCTTCCAGCGTTGCCGCTGGTCCAGCAAGCGATACTGATAAGGCTGTTTCTGGTGGTGATGGTGACCACAACTCTTCCTCTTCCTCTTCACTCTCATCTACGGCCTGATCCAGCACTCTTCGTAGGGCACGCTTCAGGAAGAAAACAAATGGTATGATGTCACTGATGGTGCCTTCGGTGCGACTGACTAGGTTTGTCACCTCCTCAAAAGGACGCATGAGCCTACAGGCATTGCGCATTAGCACCCAGTAACGTGGCAAAAAAATTCCCATCTCTGCAGAGGCTGTCCTAGCACCCCGGTCATACAAATACTCGTTAATGACTTTTTCTTGTTGGAGCAGGCGGTAGAACATTAGGAGTGTTGAATTCCAACGTGTCGGGCTGTTGCAAATCAAGCGCCTCACTGGCATGTTGTTTCACCGCTGGATATCAGAAAAGTGTGCCATGGCCATGTAGGAACGCCTGAAATGGCCACACACCTTCCTGGCCTGCTTCAGGATGTCCTGTACGCCTGGGTACTTATGCACAAAGCGTTGTACGATCAGATTACACACATGTGCCATGCACAGCACATGTGTCAACTTGCCCAATTTCAATGCCGCCACAAAATTACTTCCGTTGTCAGAAACCACTTTGCCGATCTCCAGTTGGTGCGGAGTCAGCCACTGATCCACCTGTGCGTTCAGGGTGGACAGGAGTGCTGGTCCGGTGTGACTCTCTGCTCTCAGGCAAGTCAACCCCAAGACGGCGTGACACTGCCGTATCAGGGATGTGGAATATTACCTGCAGAGCTGGGGGTAGCCGTTGATGTGGAGCAAGACACAGCATCAGAAGAGGACTCAGCTGAGGAGGTTATGGAAGAGGATGGAGTAGGAGGAGTAGAGGAGGTGGCAGCAGGCCTGCCTGCAAGTCGTGGTGGTGTCACCAACTCCTCCTCTGCAGAGCCACGCATTCCATGCTTGGCAGCTGTCAGCAGGTTTACCCAATGCACAGTGTAGGTGATATACCTGCCCTGACCATGCTTTGCAGACCAGCTATCAGTGGTCATATGGACCCTTGCCCCAACACTGTGTGCCAGACATGCCATTACTTCCTTTCTCACAATCGAGTACAGGTTGGGGATTGCCTTTTGTGCAAAGAAATTTTGGCCGGGTACCTTCCACTGCGGTGTCTTAATAGCTACAAAATTTTTGAACGCCTCAGACTCCACCAGCTTGTATGGTAAAAGCTGGCGGGCTAACAGTTCAGACAAGCCAGCTGTCAGACACCGGGCATGGGGGTGACTTTGTGACATTGGCTTCTTACGCTCAAACATGTCCTTGACAGACACCTGACTGTGGGCAGATGAGCAGGAACTGCTCCGGAAGAGAGACGGAGTGGCTGATGGTTGAGAGGGGACAAGGAGGACAGCAGTGGTTGACATGGCTGAAGATGCTGGACCAGGAGGAGGATGGAGGCTTTGAGTTTGTGCGCTGCTTCTACTCATGTGTTGATCCCATAGGCATTTGTGATGTGCGATCATGTGCCTTCACAAAGCAGTTGTACCTAGGTTGGTGTTGGACTTCCCATGACTCAGTTTCTTTTGGCACAGGTTGCAAATGGCATTGCTGTTGTCAGAGGTAGACACACAAAAAAATGCCACACTGCTGAGCTCTGCGATGACGGCATTCTGGTGGTGGCAACAGCATGCGTTGATTGGCGTGCTGTCTGGCTGACCCCGGGTGCCAATGCATGCTGTCTGACTATGCCACTAGCTCCTTGCGATGACCTTCCCCTGCTTCCAACTCGTCTCCTCCTCCTCCTCTCTGTCTCCCCATCTGAACTTTCCCCCTGTTCTTCTTCTCTTCTAGCGGGCACCCATGTGACATCCACGGATGCATCGTCATCATTCCCCGCTTCACATGTATCTGACAAGTCAACAAAGGAAGCAGCAGTGGGTACAACGTCATCATCATCACACCATACGTCCATGTCTGTAATGCTGCCTGACTGAGACATATCACTGTTATCTACATCCTCTGTCAATAATGGTTGCACATCACTCATTTCTTCCAACTGATGTGTAAAAAACTCCTCTGACAGATCAAGTGAAGCGGCTGGGTTCTAGTGTTGGTGGTGGCAGCAGGCGGGCGAGTGGTTACTTGAGAGGTGCCCGAAGATAAGCTGGAGGAGGATGGTGCGTCAAGGTTCGGAGCGGAAGCTATAGAAGATTGGGTGTCCTGTGTTATAAAGTCAACTCCTCAGAACTTTTAGAGTTCATGGGATGTGGCCTCTGAACACTGGGCATTATTCTCGTGCCAAAGGGAATCACAGAACCACGACCACGATGGCACCTGCGGGTTGGCCTGCCTCTGCCTGTCATTTTTTTTAAATGTACACTTACTCTACTATTAAACAAGATATGAGTGATGCCACTGGGCAAGTGGGCCCAGTATAAGCTGTGAGCCTGACACAAAAAAGCAGACTGATGTTTCACAGTCCAAAAACTTTTTTTGGTTTTTAAATGTACACTTACACTACTATTAAACAAGATATGAATGGTGGCACTGGGCAAGTGGGCACAGTATATGCTGTAAGCCTGACACAAAAAAGCAGACTGATGTTTCACAGACTCAGTCCAAAAAGTTATTTTTTTTTAAAATGTACACTTACACTACTATTAAACAAGATATGAGTGGTGGCACTGGGCAAGTGGGCACAGTATATAAGCTGTGAGCCTGACACAAAAAAGCAGACTGATGTTTCACAGTCCAAAAAGTTTTTATTTTTTAAAATGTACACTTACACTACTATTAAACAAGATATGAGTGGTGGCACTGGGCAAGTGGGCCCAGTATAAGCTGTGAGCCTGAAACAAAAAAGCAGACTGATGTTTCACAGACTCAGTCCAAAATTATTATTTTTTTAAATGTACACTTACACTACTATTAAACAAGATATGAGTGGTGGCACTGGGCAAGTGGGCCCAGTATAAGCTGTGAGCCTGAAACAAAAAAGCAGACTGATGTTTCACAGTACAAAAAGTTTTTATTTTTTAAAATGTACACTTACACTACTATTAAACAAGATATGAGTGGTGGCACTGGGCAAGTGGGCCCAGTATAAGCTGTGAGCCTGAAACAAAAAAGCAGACTGATGTTTCACAGACTCAGTCCAAAATTTTTTTTTTTTTAAATGTACACTTACACTACTATTAAACAAGATATGAGTGGTGGCACTGGGCAAGTGGGCCCAGTATAAGCTGTGAGCCTGAAACAAAAAAGCAGACTGATGTTTCACAGTACAAAAAGTTTTTATTTTTTTAAATGTACACTTACACTACTATTAAACAAGATATGAGTGGTGGCACTGGGCAAGTGGGCCCAGTATAAGCTGTGAGCCTGAAACAAAAAAGTAGACTGATGTTTCACAGTCCAAAAAGTTTTTATTTTTTTAAATGTAAACTTACACTACTATTACACAAGATATGAGTGGTGGTACTGGGCAAGTGGGCCCAGTATAAGCTGTGAGCCTGAAACAAAAAAGCAGACTGATGTTTCACAGTCCAAAAAGTTTTTTGTTTTTTTTAAATGTACACTTACACTACTATTAAACAAGATATGAGTGGTGGCACTGGGCAAGTGGGCACAGTATACGCTGTGAGCCTGACACAAAAAAGCAGACTGATGTTTCACAGTCCAAAAAGTTTATTTTTTTTTAATTTACACTACTGTTACACCAGATATGAGTGGTGGCACTGGGCAAGTAGGCACAGTATACAAAGTGAGGCTGACACACACACTGGCAGGCAGGCAACTGCAATTAGATTACACAAGCAGACTGATGTTTCACAGTCAAAAAAGTTTTTTTTTTTAAATTTACACTACTGTTACACCAGATATGAGTGGGGCACTGGGCAAGTGGGCCTGGCACACATGCTGGCAGGCAGGCAACTGCAATTAGATTACACTAGCAGACTGATGTTTCACAGTCAAAAAAGGTTGTTTTTTTTAAATTTACTCTACTGTTACACCAGATATGAGTGGTGGCACTGGGCAAGTGGCTTGGCAGGCAGGCAGGCAACTGCAATTAGATTACACAGGAAAAACAAATAAAAACAAATGATGTTCTAGCCCTAAAAAGGGCTTTTTGGGGTGCTGTGCTTACAGCAGAGATCAGATGAGTCCTTCAGGACTGTAGTGGACACTGAATACACTAGCCTAGCTATCAATTTCCCTTAAATCACGAGCAGCTACACTGTCCCTCCTCTCACTAACAATGCAGCTTCCGAATGAATCTAAAATGTCTGCTGTTCAGGAGCTGGGAGGATCTGGGAGGGAGGGTCTGCTGCTGATTGGCTGGAATGTGTCTGCAGACTGTGAGATACAGGGTCAAAGTTTACTCAATGATGACAAATAGGGGGCGGATCAAACATTGCATATGTTCGCCCGCAGCGGCGAACGTGAATATGCTATGTTCGCCGGGAACTATTCGCCGGCGAACTATTCGCGACATCACTAATCACCACCTTAAATTACTCAGAGACTAAGATCAGGATGTGAACTTTATCAATATCTATTTCTGTGTTCTAAATGTAACTTTACCATATACAACATGACTTATTGCTATAACCTATTATTTTTGTTCAAACAATAAAGCTCTTTTGAAAAAAAAAAAACAAGCAAACTGTTTTGTATAAAAAATGAATGCGTTAATTAATAGACCAAAATACTTTTTATAAAGAAATTATAGTAAAGTTGCAATCTGAAGAACTGCTGTGCTCTTTACAATGATAAAGATAGTTCTGTGTGCTATTTTAAAGGGACGCTAAAATCTTAATTAAACATTCATGATGCAAACAAAACATGTAACTTTTACCCAGTTTTTACCCATAGACATTGTTAGGATGTTCCATACCATTCTAAAAGTGCTGGGCTTTAATACCTTTAGTATGGCATGGAACATCCTAACTTTTACTGCATTCTGCCCCCTCCTTTTAGAAAGTCCAGTGGATCCAACTTTGGGATGTGCCCCAGGAGCCAATCAGCGCCGTTTGGAATCACGTTATTACAATGACAATCACGTGACTTCCTTTTGCTCTTTTGTTTACAGTCTGAACTTGGACATTTTCCTCCATTCTAAACAGGTTAAAAAAAATTTCAATTTACTTACATTATAAGTTTGCTCTCAGCATGGCAGTTTCTGGAGATTCTGGCTCCCAAGGCAAAATTCCCATATATGACTCCTTGACACCAAATTATAAAATGAAACTTTCCCCTTTATGGACAATACTTGCTTCACTGAATGAGAACACTACACACAGTAATTAAAGAAATATCCGGCTAGATTACGAGTTGTGCGTTTGGGTAAAAAAGCAGCGTTAAGAGGTCCTAACGCTGCTTTTTTATGCCTGCTGGTATTACGAGTATTAAAGGTTTAGGGTGACCGCACACTTCTTTGGCCTTACTGCAAAACAACTTACGTAAACTTTGTAAAGTAATTTTTCTATGGGACTTCCATAGCGTCTGTATTACGAGTCTGTCCTGGGAGGCCAAAAAGTGAGCGGTACACCCTACCCTGTCAAGAGTCCTAACGCATTTAAAAGTCAGTAGTTATGAGTTTTATGGTACAACGCTGAAGCATAAAACTCATAACTAAAGTGCTAAAAAGTACACTAACACCCATACACTACCTATTAACCCCAAAACTGAGGCCCTCTCACATCACAAATACTAAAATAAAATTTGTAACCCCTAATCTGCCACTACAGACACCGCTGCCACCTACATTATACTTATTAACCCCTAATCTGCTGACCCCAACATCGCTGACACCTACATTATATTTATTAATCCCTAATCTGCCACCCCCAATGTTGCCGCCACCTACCTACACTTATTAACCCCATATCTGCCGCCCCCAATGTCGCCGCCACTATATTAAAGTTATTAACCCCTAAGTCTAACCCTAAACCTAACACCCCCTAACTTAAATATAATTTAAATAAATCTAAATAAATATTCCTACCATTAACTAAATTATTCCTATTTAAAACTAAATACTTACCTGTAAAATAAACCCTAAGATAGCTACAATATAACTAATAGTTACATTGTAACTAGCTTAGGATTTATTTTTATTTTACAGGCAAGTTTGTATTTATTTTAACTATGTAGAATAGTTATTAAATAGTTATTAACTATTTAATAACTACCTAGTTAAAATAAAGACAAATTTACCTGTAAAATAAAACCTAACCTAAGTTACACTAACACCTAACACTACACTATAATTAAATAAATCAAATAAATTAAATACAATTACCTAAATTAAATTAAATTAAATTAGCTAAAGTACAAAAAACAAACAAACACTAAATTACAGAAAATAATAAACAAATTACAGAAATTTAAACTAATTACACCTAATCTAATAGCCCTATTAAAATAAAAAAGCCCCCCCAAAATAAAAAAAAACCTAGCCTAAACTAAACTACCAATAGCCCTTAAAAGGGCCCTTTTGTGGGGCATTGCCCCAAAGTAATCAGCTCTTTTACCTGTAAAAAAAATACAAACAACCCCCCCAACAGTAAAACCCACCACCCACACAACCAACCCCCCAAATAAAATACTAGCTAAAAAAACCTAAGCTCCCCATTGCCCTGAAAAGGGCATTTGGATGGGCATTGCCCTTTAAAGGGCAGTTAGCTCTTCTGCAAGCCCAAACCCCTAATCTAAAAAATAAACCCACCCAATACAACCGTAAAATAAACTAACACTAACCCCCTGAAGATCAACTTACCGGGAGACGTCTTCATCCAAGCCGGGCAGACGGCATCTTCTATCCATCGTCTAGTCTTCATTCCATCCGGCTCGGAGCGGCTCCATCTTCAGAATGAAGGTACCTTTAAGTGACGTCATCCAAGATGGCGTCTCTTAGATTCCGATTGGCTGATAGAATTCTATCAGCCAATTGGAATTAAGGTAGAAAAAATCATATTGGCTGATGCAATCAGCCAATAGGATTGAAGTTCAATCCTATTGGCTGATCCTATCAGCCAATAGGATTGAGCTTGCATTCTATTGGCTGATTGGAACAGCCATTATAATGCGAGCTCAATCCTATTGGCTGATTGGATCAGCCAATAGGATTTTTTCTACCTTTTTTTCTTTTTTCTACCTTAATTCTGATTGGCTGATAGAATTCTTGGATGACATCACTTAAAAGTACCTTCATTCTGTTTTAGTCGTCGGAAGAAGAGGATGCTCCGCGCCGGATGGATGAAGAGAGAAGATGCCTTCTGGATGAAGACTTATGCCCGTCTGGAGGACCACTTCGCCCGGCTTGAATGAAGACATCTCCCGGTAAGTCGATCTTCAGAGGGTTAGTGTTAGGTTTTTTTAAGGGTGTATTAGGTGGGTTTATTTTTTATATTAGGGGTTTGAGCTTGTAAAAGAGCTAACTGCCCTTTTAAGGGCAATGCCCATCCAAATGCCCTTTTCAGGGCAATGGGGAGCTTAGGTTTTTTTAGCTAGTATTTTATTTGGGGGGTTGGTTGTGTGGGTGCTGGGTTGTACTATTGGGGGGGTTGTTTGTATTTTTTTTACAGGAAAAAGAGCTGATTACTTTGGGGCAATGCCCCGCAAAAAGCCCATTTAAGGGCTATTGGTAGTTTAGTTTAGACTAGGGTTTTTTTTATTTTGGGGGGCTTTTTTATTTTAATAGGGCTATTAGATTAGGTGTAATTTCTGTAATTTGTTTATTATTTTCTGTAATTTAGTGTTTGTTTGTTTTTTTTGTACTTTAGATAATTTAATTTAATTTAGGTAATTGTATTTAATTTATTTAATTATAGTGTTAGGTGTTAGTGTAACTTTCATAAGTATAATGTAGTTGGTGGCGGTGTCCGGAGCGGCAGATTAGGGGTTAATAAGTGTAAGGGGTGTTTAGACTCTGGGTTCATGTTAGGGTGTTAGGTGTAAACATAACTTTTATTTCCCCATAGGAATCAATGGGGCTGCATTAAGGAGTTTTACGCTGCTTTTTTACAGGTGTTAGACTTTTTTTCAGCTGGCTCTCCCCGTTGATCCCTATGGGGAAATCATGCACGAGCATGTTACACCAGCTCACCGCTGACTTAAGCAGCGCTGGTATTGGAGTGCGGTAATGAGCAAAATTTTGCTCAACGCTCACTTCTAGTCTTTTAACAACAGGTTTCTGAAAACTCGTAATACCAGCGCTGTAGGAAAGCGAGCGGGGAGACAAAGTTGCTCGTTAGCACCGCATAGCCTCTAACGCAAAACTCGTAATCTGGTTCATCATTTTTAAGTCACTGCACTGTCAGCTGTTGCAGGGTTACATGGATTTAAAAAAGTTAATTGCACAACTATTGATAGGCAACTGCATTCTAACGCAGAGGCACCTTTAGAGTAAGTAAGGCCTTAAGCAAATCTCAAAACCGAGGCCTCTTTTATGCTTGATTTTTTTGTTACATATTAAAGGGTGGAGCGCAAATGTTTGTGCCCGAGCGATAAGGCGTTTAACCTATTATGTATATATATGTGTACATATGTATTTATGTATTTATATATTTACAGAAATATATATACACATAAGCACATAATTATATAAGTACACATATATAGACATATATAGCAGTGCATTGGAGCCCTTTGCCGTTAAAGGGACACTGAACCTATTTTTTTTTTTTCATGATTCAGATAGAGCATGCAATGTTAAGCAACTTTCTAATTTACTCCTATTATCAATTTTTCTTCATTCTCTTGCTATCTTTATTTTAAAAGCAGGAATATAAATCTTAGCAGTGAAAAACAGAAATTTAAAAACTTTCTTGTGCTGCCAAATATTAGGTAATCTGAAACTCCCAAGATATTCCCCCTATGAATATCTAGTGCAATGGTATGAAAGGAAAAATGATTTTTAGGAGTATACAGCGCAAATAAATGCTTAAACCTGTTAAGGTGTGATATATATAAATATTGAATGTTAAGGTGTGATATATATAAATATTGAAGTGTGAAGAAATGAGAATAAATGAGAAGAAATGAAAGAGTAATAAATCACTGATATTTCAGACCTTACTTCATGCAGTGTTGGTGTGCAGTCCCTATTAGGAAGTGTTAACTATACAATTAATTAATTTTGTGCAGTATTAGTTGTACATACGTATAAAAGCATCAAGTTCTCTATGGGTTTAATATAAATAACTGTATTAGATAATCTAGTCAGATAAAAACCAATGTAAAATTGATATAGAATTGATATTGATATAAAATTGTTATTTTCATTTAATATTACATTTGTAAGAAGAAAGTGAAACAGATACAATAAAAAGCAGTCGGCCGACTGATTACAAAAAATGTATTTTCTAGCGCCTAGATTTTGAGTTCTGCGGCCAAAGGGGTGCGTAGCTAACGCTGGCTTTTTTCTGGCTGCACCTTTTAAATACCGCTGGTATTGAGAGTTCACAGAATGGCTGCGTTAGGCTCCAAAAAAGGAGCGTAGAGCATGTTTAACGCAACTTCAACTCTCGATACCAGCGGTGCTTACGGACGCGGCCAGCTTCAAAAACGTGCTCGTGCACGATTCCCCCATAGAAAACAATCGGGCTGTTTGAGCTGAAAAAAAACCACCTGCAAAAAAGCCGCGTTCAGCTCCTAACGCAGCCCCATTGTTTGCTATGGGGAAACACTTCCTATGTCTGCACCTAACACTCTAACATGTACCCCGAGTCTAAACACCCCTAACCTTACACTTATTAACCCCTATTCTGCCGCCCCCGCTATCGCTGACCCCTGCATATTATTATTAACCCCTAATCTGCCGCTCCGTAAACCGTCGCTATTTACATTATCCCTATGTACCCCTAATCTGCTGCACCTAACACCGCCGACCCCTATATTATATTTATTAACCCCAAATCTGCCCCCCACAACGTCGCCTCCACCTGCCTACACTTATTAACCCCTAATCTGCCGAGCGGACCACACCACTATTATAATAAAGTTATTAACCCCTAATCCGCCTCACTAACCCTATAATAAATAGTATTAACCCCTAATCTGCCCTCCCTAACATCGCCGACACCTAACTTCAAACATTAACCCCTAATCTGCCGACTGGAGCTCACCGCTATTCTAATAAATGTATTAACCCCTAAAGCTAAGTCTAACCCTAACACTAACACCCCCCTAAATTAAATATAATTTAAATCTAACGAAATTAATTAACTCTTATTAAATAAATTATTCCTATTTAAAGCTAAATACTTACCTGTAAAATAAATCCTAATATAGCTACAATATAAATTATATTTATATTATAGCTATTTTAGGATTTATATTTATTTTACAGGTAACTTTGTATTTATTTTAACCAGGTACAATAGCTATTAAATAGTTAAGAACTATTTAATAGCTAAAATAGTTAAAATAATTACAAAATTACCTGTAAAATAAATCCTAAACTAAGTTACAATTAAACCTAACACTACACTATCAATTAATTAAATAAAATACCTACAATTACCTACAATTAAACCTAACACTACACTATCAATAAATTAATTAAATACAATATCTACAAATAAATACAATGAAATAAACTAACTAAAGTAAAAAATAAAAAAGAACTAAGTTACAAAAAATAAAAAAATATTTACAAACATCAGAAAAATATTACAACAATTTTAAACTAAATACACCTACTCTAAGCCCCTAATAAAATAACAAAGACCCCCAAAATAAAAAAATGCCCTACCCTATTCTAAATTACTAAAGTTCAAAGCTCTTTTACCTTACCAGCCCTGAACAGGGCCCTTTGTGGGGCATGCCCGAAAGAATTCAGCTCTGTTGCCAGTAAAAAAAACACATACAATACCCCCCCCAACATTACAACCCACCACCCACATACCCCTAATCTAACCCAAACCCCCCCTTAAATAAACCTAACACTAAGCCCCTGAAGATCTTCCTACCTTATCTTCACCATACCAGGTTCACCGATCGATCCAGAAGAGCTCCTCCGATGTCTTGATCCAAGCCCAAGCGGGGGACTGAAGATGTCCATGATCCGGCTGAAGTCTTCATCCAAGCGGGAGCTGAAGAGGTCCATGATCCGGCTGAAGTCTTCATCCAAGCGGGAGCTGAAGAGGTCCATGATCCGGCTGAAGTCTTCATCCAAGCGGGAGCTGAAGAGGTCCATGATCCAGCTGAAGTCTTCTATCAACGGCATCTTCAATCTTCTTTCTTCCGGATCCATGTTCCGATCAGCCAATAGAATGCGAGCTCAATCTGATTGGCTGATCGGATCAGCCAATCGGATTGAACTTGATTCTGATTGGCTGATTCCATCAGCCAATCAGAATTTTCCTACCTTAATTCCGATTGGCTGATAGAATCCTATCAGCCAATCGGAATTCGAGGGACGCCATCTTGGATGACGTCCCTTAAAGGAACCGTCATTCGTCGGGAAGTCGTCGGTGAAGATGGATGTTCCGCGTCGGCGGGATGAACATGGATCCGGAAGAAAGAAGATTGAAGATGCCGCTTGATAGAAGACTTCAGCCGGATCATGGACCTCTTCAGCTCCCGCTTGGATGAAGACTTCAGCCGGATCATGGACCTCTTCATCCCCCTGCTTGGGCTTGGATCAAGACATCGGAGGAGCTCTTCTGGATCGATCGGTGAACCTGGTATGGTGAAGATAAAGTATGAAGATCTTCAGGGGCTTAGTGTTAGGTTTATTTAAGGGGGGTTTGGGTTAGATTAGGGGTATGTGGGTGGTGGGTTGTAATGTGGGGGGGGTATTGTATGTGTTTTTTTTACAGGCAAAAGAGCTGAATTCTTTGGGGCATGCCCCGCAAAGGGCCCTGTTCAGGGCTGGTAAGGTAAAAGAGCTTTGAACTTTAGTAATTTAGAATAGGGTAGGGTATTTTTTTTATTTTGGGGGTCTTTGTTATTTTATTAGGGGGCTTAGAGTAGGTGTAATTAGTTTAAAATTGTTGTAATATTTTTCTGATGTTTGTAAATATTTTTTTATTTTTTGTAGCCTAGTTCTTTTTTATTTTTTGTACTTTAGTTAGTTTATTTCATTGTATTTATTTGTAGATATTGTATTTAATTAATTTATTGATAGTGTAGTGTTAGGTTTAATTGTAGGTAATTGTAGGTATTTTATTTAATTAATTTATTGATAGTGTAGTGTTAGGTTTAATTGTAACTTAGGTTAGGATTTATTTTACAGGTAATTTTGTAATTATTTTAACTATTTTAGCTATTAAATAGTTCTTAACTATTTAATAGCTATTGTACCTAGTTAAAATAAATACAAAGTTACCTGTAAAATAAATATAAATCCTAAAATAGCTCTAATATAATTATAATTTATATTGTAGCTATATTAGGGTTTATTTTACAGGTAAGTATTTAGCTTTTAATAGGAATAATTTATTTAATAAGAGTTAATTTATTTCGTTAGATTTAAATTATATTTAACTTAGGGGGGTGTTTGGGTTAGACTTAGCTTTAGGGGTTAATACATTTATTAGAATAGCGGTGAGCTCCAGTCGGCAGATTAGGGGTTAATGTTTGAAGTTAGGTGTCGGCGATGTTAGGGAGGGCAGATTAGGGATTTAATACTATTTATTATAGGGTTATTGAGGCGGGAGTGAGGCGGATTAGGGGTTAATAACTTTATTATAGTAGCGGTGAGATCCGCTCGGCAGATTAGGGGTTAATAAGTGTAGGCAGGTGGAGGCGACGTTGAGGGGGGCAGATTAGGGGCTAATAAATATAATATAGGGGTCGGCGGTGTTAGGGGAAGCAGTTTAGGGGTACATAAGGATAACGTAAGTAGCGGCGCTTTGCGGTCGGCAGATTAGGGGTTAATTATTGTAGGTAGCTGGCGGCGACGTTGTGGGAGGCAGGTTAGGGGTTAATAAATATAATATAGGGGTCGGCGGTGTTATGGGCAGCAGATTAGGGGTACATAAGTATAACGTAGGTGGCGGTTGGCAGAATAGGGGTTAAAAAATTTTAATCGAGTGGCGGCGATGTGGGGGGGCCTCGGTTTAGGGGTACATAGGTAGTTTATGGGTGTTAGTGTACTTTAGAGCACAGTAGTTAAGAGCTTTATAAACCGGCGTTAGCCCAGAAAGCTCTTAACTACTGACTTTTTTCTGCGGCTGGAGTTTTGTCGTTAGATTTCTAACGCTCACTTCAGCCACGACTCTAAATACCGGAGTTAGAAAGATCCCATTGAAAAGATAGGATACGCAAATGACGTAAGGGGATCTGCGGTATGGAAAAGTCGCGGCTGAAAAGTGAGTGTTAGACCCTTTAATGACTGACTCCAAATACCAGAGGGCGGTAAAAACCAGCGTTAGGAGCCTCTAACGCTGGTTTTGACGGCTACCGCCCAACTCTAAATCTAGGCCTAAATGTGATATTGGTGTAGAAAGTTCATCAGTAAATAGTTCAACTGAATGATAATAAGTCCGGGGATAGCGGAAGAAAAAGCTTGGAATAGTTTTTTTTATTCTTTCACTGTCTGCCCGTATTAAATACAGCAAACCGGTCTTTGAGCCTAATGCAGGTAATCCTTGTGCCTTTAGTGTAGTTGTAATTTTTCACAGTCACAACCCTGTGTTACATTGGTTTTTATCTGGCTAGATTATCTAATAAATTCATTTATATTAAACCCATAGAGAATTTGATGCTTTTATACGTATGTACAACTAATACTGCACAAGATTAATTAATTGTATAGTTAACACTTCCTAATAGGGACTGCACACCAACACTGCATGAAGTAAGGTATGAAATATCAGTAATTTATTACTCTTTCATTTATTCTCATTTATTCTCATTTATTCTCATTTATTCTAATTTCTTCACACTTCAATATTTATATATATCACACCTTAACTGGTTTAAGCATTTATTTGCGCTGTATACTCCTAAAAACCCTTTTTCCATTCAAATCATAGCAGCCAGCCCATTTTAGGTTCACCTCCAAGGATAGCGCTTGCTTATTGGAAGCTTACATTTACCCACCAATAAGCAAGCATAACCCAAAAATTAATAATAGGAGTAAATTAGAAAATTGCTTAAAATTACATGCTTTATCTGAATCATGAAAGAAAAAATTTGGGTTTAGTGTCCCTTTAAGTAGATGAAAACATGTAAAACCTTATTTGCGCAATATTCATATTATATAAAGGTTTTTTTTTTTTTTATTTTTTAAATATTTTTATTGAGGCAAAAAAAAAGAAACAATACAGTGCATAACCATACAACCACAACCATATGCCCTTAGCCCGTAAGGACAATTATCCAGAGTATACATCTCCTCCAATACATTAAGCATAACAAACCATACCTAAAATCGGTACAAAAATATTGCATGGAGTGTAGTAATTTCTATGTGGTCAAAAGAAACATAACCGCTGGCCTCAGGTTTTTTAGTTCTTTAACATATAGGACTCTTTTTGGGTCCTCAGGCTTATAGATAGATATGTTATCAGATTGAAACCAAGCATATAGGACTCTTTTTGGGTCCTCAGGCTTATAGATAGATAAGTTATCAGATTGAAACCAAATAGGGGGGGAAAATATCATTAGCCGCTGTCTTGTCACATCTTTAAGAATAATAAGTGGGAGGTTTTCAATGGAATCAGTGTTCCCATGTTTAATAATTAAACTACTACTAAGGGGAGACCCCTTAGGGGGGGAAAACCGGAGCCAGCCAGCCAGGCATTAAATAACAATTTACATATCTTAAGAGTTAATAAACATAGAGAGCTAAGAGCAATAAGATCATTGGGTATACACACATATTAACAATTAAACAGTCTAAGGAACTTGATGGGGGTACAATTGTAACATCCAATAAAACACATTTGCAGGGAAATTATAAATTCAGATACTATTGTGCTTGAGCTATGGTGAAGTATGTGAATGTCGTCTATACTTAAGTCAAACCCCCCCATCGCGTGGACATGGGCCCTATGCCACGCAACAAGGCAGTTCACGTGTTCAGACCTAGATAGAATTAACATTGTGTCACTTCACCTATCCTTCAGCAAATAAACTTCCACCATTAACACATGTATATGTTTCAGGGAGAAATAACACATTATTTTGAAAATGGCCTCTTAGGTATCGTGAGTTAGGCTGTGGTGACATCTAGAAAGCGTATTGGATCTCAAAAATGTACCGTCCTCTATCAGAGTAATCTGTATAAGCCAATAATATGTATGAATATACTATCCTATAACATCAACCATAATGCTCGTTAACTATAAAGTAATAAAAGGATAAAATTAATATTGGAGCATAACAGGGCATTGTTCAATGCAAGGTATTGGCCCGTGCAATATATGAGCCCACAATCTGAGTTATCTAGAAGGCCAAAATATCAGACAAAATATAATGTACATTCAACAGTACCTATTTTTTATGAGAGAACTTTGTTATTAATAAGCCTAGCGGAATTCTCAGCAATTTTTGTATAGTAAAATAGACTGTATGCACAGATATTAATATGTTCACAAACAGAGAAGCAAACATTTTCTAACTAGGTAATACAGACATGTCGCCAATGATATATCAGAGCACCAATCAATATAAAGGTTATCATAGAATAGACTAGCAGCCTGCAGGACTGATAAACATAAAATAACCTGTGAAAAATTAGAGAAAAAGAACAACACATGTAGTAAATCAATAATACGCATAACATAGAGGGGGGAACTGTCTGCAACTAGCAGTGTACCCTACACATTTAGCAGTCATTTTAACATGTCTTCCTGCTGGAATAATAAAGTTCACCTGACACAACCCAAAACTAGTGTCCGGTAAACTATAGCCCACTCCGATTCTCCAGAGCCATAGGATGGACAAACTTGAATGTTTAACTAATCGAGGTTAGTCACAGAGTAGATTGCTGAGTGTGTAGCTTGAAATGACTGACATAAGCATGTCAGCAGAAGTAAACCTTGAAAACAAAAAAAAGAACAAAAACAGAGATAGGGCATCTGCATATTTATAAACTAGTATGTGCAGACTCTGTAGAATAACTGTGTAAGGGTTCCCATGCTGAGAGAGGATTTCCCCATGCTTATTTTGTTTAGTCTGAGTCTTGTAATCGGGTGCTACTCTAGAACTTGAGGTAGAAAACATCTAACTAATAAAGGCATCGTTGACAGTAGTAAGCTTAGGTAGTTCAAACAACTGGCAGCAAGGATCAGGTACAGTCAGAAATGTCCTTACCCGATGCCATATCTGTATTGTAACAATGATTGTGCCTTACACAGTATCACACCTCCACAAGCTGCCCATTTTAGCGTAGAGACCACATTATGTTTCTGAATCACAGAACCGGAACAATACTGGAGAACACAGTCCAGGTGCATGGGGATTTCTGGCAGCAGCCAGTATAAGTCATCTTGCCCGCCGGGCTTCAGAATCAGCTTCCTTCCAGTTTGCTTCAGGCTACCTCCGTCGTCCCTCCGCCTTCTCTGAGCCTGGTCAGCCTCTATCTGGAGATCGCAAGGTATCGCACTATCTCCAGGCCCAGTAACAAAATTGACATCCATATGATTCAAGGTAACTGCTGCTCCTCCATCTTCTCTCACGCATGTTTCCATCAGCTCCGGAGTATAGTTCTGGTACAGAGGTGTATAGCCATTCAATTTTTGTACATCCAGTAACCCCTCCGCTTGACCACCAAAGCTTGTCTCCTTTTTGTCTTCCACCATAGCGATCCCCTTAGCAGGTACAATGCAAGGCACCCCCTGGGAAGGAGTGTTAAGCTGTAATTCGGCGCCATCTTGGGATGTGTGGCGCACATTTATTTTCTCACGCCACTCCAAAAGCACTAGATGTAAGTCCAGTATATAATCCCCTAGTAAATTACAGAGTGTGTCTTCAAGTAACTCTTTCATTGTTGCCTTGAAAAAGGTATTCCACCACAAAGCTCTATAGCAAGGGTATCGTCTGCTATCACAGCTTAGCTATCGCTGTCTCCCAATCAGTTTGGGCAGCGTTCAGGCTCACATATGTAAAGTGCCCTCTCCGCCTGTTTAGAAGTATGGTATGCGTTCTCAACTGGAGATCTGAATCTATGTTGACACAAATGTTGAGAATAATCCCCAAAGAGGCTCAATTTTCAGTATTAAAGCTCAATAATCAAATATAGAGCCAGGAGCTCACTGAATGTGCTGCTAGTCTCTTCGACGGCTGGCTCCGCCCCCCATTATATAAAGGTTTTAACTATTTATTTACTATAAATATTTCACATTCCAATGTTCTGCACATAGAGGAATATGTTCTATGTATTTCTAAAAAGAGATTCCTATATATATCTGTATATAGCTATGCCTATATATAATCATATATAGGTATAGATATATATTGTATCAAAATACCATCAGATATATGTAGAATTATTTATTTAGGAATAAATAGAAAATATTCTATGTGCAGAACATTGGAATGTGAAATATTTTTATTTTCATGTTGGGTTAGCGCAAATGAGAATATGCAATCGTATTTTTGCAAGAGTGGGTTTTTCGGTTTATCTTTATATTTTGTATATGCGTCTGTAATTGACTGATGGTTGTCACATGATACAGTGTGCAGGGAAATTAAGCATTCTTTGACATTTCTCAGAAAAAAATGATTCTGATAATTTGAAATTCAAAGTACGTACTATGGCCTTGTCTATTTGATTGTGCATTTGGGCATTATGAAATTCTACTGTATTTAATGGTCAATTTCAGCTAATCACAAAGCACACACCCACACACACATACATATATATATATATATATATATATATATATATACACACATATTTATATTTATATATCAATAAAAACTTTTTGCATAGGAAATTAGCTATTTTTAGAACTCTTCAGCAGCAGAAAGATTTCTGATTGCTGATAAAGATAAATTTAGATCGAGTGCCAATGGTAAACCTCAAGCTAGTATACAGAGACCTCCTAGGTGGTCTCAATGTAAATGGATCAAATGATGTATTGTATACAGCACCAAAGGCAGAGGTATTGAGGAAGTAGAACACTCTTAGGTAAAAAGATAATCAATGTTCTTATGTATTACATACAAATAAGTTAAAAATCAGTAGAAAATACAACAATGTATGGAGTTAAAAATATATAACAATGTATGGAGTAAAATATATCTTGACCAATAGATGTGGATGTCAGATCATAGATAATACATAAATAAATAAAAGAATGATGGTAAATTAACAACAATAGTGAAGACCAAACAGGAATTCAGATTGGAGAATATTATCCCATACATAGTGAAGTGAAAGTCCAACAAATAAAAGTCCAATAAAAAAACAGTGTCAATAGTGTCAATAAATCCTCAAGGATGTGTCATATTCAGGTGAATATCCAAATGATGATAATGATGTTGCAAATAAAAAATACCAAAAATTGTAGTGATTTGTGAAAAACCAAAAAACCAAAAAGGTGTACACAAAAATTATATATATATATATTATATATATATAAAATTAAACCAAAAAAATCATGTGATGGTAATTTCTCCAATGAAGTCCTGTGGTGCTCTGACTTCTTTGTTACAAAACTTAAAATGTATTAAAAAATCATAGAAAGAACAAAATAGAAACATAGTGTAGATGTACAAAAACATGTAATCTAAAGGAAATAAGCTTACCACTTGTCGACGCGTTTCGGCCTAGATGAGGCCTTTTTAAGACAGTAAATGAGTGTAACTCTAAGTGGCTTTTTATATGGTAAGCCTTGTAGTGTTTGGGCGCCAAAAATTATCAAGGGCCACCCACTTCCTGACACGGTGTATTATGGGTAAATTATTTAAAATGCTATTAGAAAGGTTAAAATTGATAGTATGCATAATGTATAGATGGTGAGTTAATCATATTAACATTAGTACATGAAATGTCATAAAAATATGTGTACATTACCGACTTTAAACTGTATAAAACCGTCTCTAACAACATACAGGTAGCACTACTATAGGATTACTTCCGGTTTCAACATTTTTAGGGAAGTGTATATTTATATAAGAGTAGAAATATAATTCTAATCAATCCATAAGGGAATTCTAGATCCCATCTTTATATTAGGGTATATTATGCCTCATATAGTGATACAATACCAGTTGGTTAAAAAGTATAATATCGATCTCTTAGAAAATGTTAAATATTAGAGAATCGCAAAACCGGAAGAGAACATTGGCTGTTCTGATCAGCCAATAGAATGCGAGGTCAATCCGATTGGCTGATTGGATCAACCAATCGGATTGAACTTCAAATCAGAATTTTCCTACCTTAATTCCGATTGGCTGATAAAATCCTATCAGCCAATTGGAATTCGAGGGACGCCATCTTGGATGACGTCATTTAAAGGAACCGTCATTCGTCGTTCAGTCGTCTGCCAGGATGGATGTTCCGTGTCGGAGTTCTTCAGGATGCTGCCGCTCCGCTCCGGATGGATGAAGATAGAAGATGCCGCTTGGATGAACACTTCAATCGGGTGGAAGACCTCTTCTGCCCCGCTTGGATGAAGACTTCTACCGGATGGAGGACCTCTTCTTGCCCCGCTTGGATGAAGACTTCTACCGGATGGAGGACCTCTTCTTGCTCCTCTTGGATGAAGAATTCGGCTCGGCTGGGTGAAGACAACTCAAGGTAGGGAGATCTTCAGGGGGTTAGTGTTAGGTTTATTTAAGGGGGTTTTGGGTGGGTTAGAGTAGGGGTATGTGGGTGGTGGGTTTTAATGTTTGGGGGGGTTGTATTTTTTTTACAGGTAAAAGAGCTGAATACTTTGGGGCAATGCCCCACAAAAAGCCTATTTAAGGGCTGGTAAAAGAGCTGATTACTTTGTAATTTAGAATAGGGTAGGACATTTTATTATTTTGGGGGGCTTTTTTATTTTATTAGGGGGCTTAGATTAGGTTAAGTGATGTCGCGAATAGTTCGCCGGTGAATAGTTCCCGGCGAACATAGCAAGTTCGCGTTCGCCGCGGTGGGCGAACATATGTGATGTTCGATCCGCCCCCTATTCTTCATCATTAAGTAAACTTTGACCCTTTACCTCACAGTCAGAAGACACATTACAGCCAATCAGCGGCAGACACTCCCTCCCAGACCCTCCCACCTCCTGGACAGCATCCATTTTAGATAAATTTGGAAGCTGCATTCTTAGTGAGAGGAAGGACAGTGTAGCTGCTGCTGATTTAATAGGGAAATTGATAGCTAGGCTAGTGTATTCAGTGTCCACTACAGTCCTGAAGGACTCATCTGATCTCTGCTGTAAGGACAGCACCCCAAAAAGCCCTTTTATGGCTAGAACATGTCTGCTTTTTTTTTTTTTTCCTGTGTAATCTAATTGCATTTGCCTGCCTGCCAGCGTGTATGTCAGGCTCACAGCGTATACTGTGCCCACTTGCCCAGTGCCACCACTCATATCTGGTGTAACAGTAGTGTAGATTTAAAAAAACAACACTTTTTTGACTGTGTTAAATAATAGCAGTCAGTTTCCTTCACACGTGTGCGTTTCAGGGCCTGCCTGCCAGGGCACAGTGTCACACCAGTGCAACTCATATCTGGTGTAACAGTAGTGTACATTTAAAAAAAAATTTTTTTTTGACTGTAATAGAGTGAATAGCAGTTAGTTGTCTGCAAGCGTGTGTGTCAGGCCTACAGCGTCTACTCTGCCAACTTCTGCCAGTGCACAGTGCTACTCATATCTGTTGTCACAGTAGCTTATATGCATAGTACCACCAATCGGAAAAAAAATGACAGGCAGAGGCAGGCCATCCCACAGGGGCCGTCATGTTCATGGTGCTGTGATTCCCTTTGGCCCTAGAATAATGCCCAGTGTTCAGAGGCCACGTACCCCAAACTCGAACAATTCTAAGGACATAGTTGACTGGCTAACACAGGACACCCAATCTTCTACAGCTTCCGCTCGGAACCTTGATGCACCATCCTCCTCCAGCTTAGCTTCGGTCACCTCTCAAGTTACCACTAGTGATGTCGTGAATAGTTCGCCGGCGAATAGTTCCCGGCGAACATAGCATGTTTGCGTTTGCCGCGGTGGGCGAACATATGCGGTGTTCGATCCGCCCCCTATTCTTCATCATTGAGTAAACTTTGACCCTTTACCTCACAGTCAGCAGACACATTACAGCCAATCAGCGGCAGACACTCCCTCCCAGACCCTCCCACCTCCTGGACAGCATCAATTTTAGATTCATTTGGAAGCTGCATTCTTAGTGAGAGGAGGGACAGTGTAGCTGCTGCTGATTCAATAGGGAAATTGATAGCTAGGCTAGTGTATTCAGTGCCCACTACAGTCCTGAAGGACTCATCTGATCTCTGCTGTAAGGACAGCACTCCAAAAAGCCCTTTTTAGGGCTAGAACATCAGTCTTTTTTTTTTTTCCTGTGTAATCTAATTGCAGTTGCCTGCCTGCCAAGCCACTTGCCCAGTGCCCCCACTCATATCTGGTGTAACAGTAGTGTAAATTTAAAAAAAAAAAAAATTTTTGACTGTGAAACATCAGTCTGCTAGTGTTATCTAATTGCAGTTGCCTGCCTGCCAGCGTGTGTGCCAGGCCCACTTGCCCAGTGCCACCACTCATATCTGGTGTAACAGTAGTGTAAATTTAAAAAAAAAAACTTTTTTGACTGTGAAACATCAGTCTGCTAGTGTAATCTAATTGCAGTTGCCTGCCTGCCAGTGTGTGTGCCAGGATCACAGCGTATACTGTGCCTACTTGCCCAGTGCCTCCACTCATATCTGGTGTAACAGTAGTGTAAATTTAAAAAAAAAAAAACTTTTTTGACTGTGAAACATCAGTCTGCTTGTGTAATCTAATTGCAGTTGCCTGCCTGCCAGCGTGCGTGCCAGGCCCACTTGCCCAGTGCCACCACTCATATCTGGTGTAACAGTACTGTAAATTTAAAAAAAAAACTTTTTTGACTGTAAAACATCAGTCTGCTTGTGTAATCTAATTGCATTTGCCTGCCTGCCAGCGTGTGTGCCAGGCCCACTTGCCCAGTGCCACCACTCATATCTGGTGTAACAGTAGTGTAAATTTAAAAAAAAAAAACTTTTTTGACTGTGAAACATCAGTCTGCTAGTGTTATCTAATTGCAGTTCCCTGCCTGCCAGTGTGTGTGCCAGGATCACAGCGTATACTGTGCCTACTTGCCCAGTGCCTCCACTCATATCTGGTGTAACAGTAGTGTAAATTTAAAAAAAAAAAACTTTTTTGACTGTGAAACATCAGTCTGCTTGTGTAATCTAATTGCAGTTGCCTGCCTGCCAGCGTGCGTGCCAGGCCCACTTGCCCAGTGCCACCACTCATATCTGGTGTAACAGTACTGTAAATTTAAAAAAAAAACTTTTTTGACTGTGAAACATCAGTCTGCTTGTGTAATCTAATTGCATTTGCCTGCCTGCCAGCGTGTGTGCCAGGCCCACTTGCCCAGTGCCACCACTCATATCTGGTGTAACAGTAGTGTAAATTTAAAAAAAAAAACTTTTTTGACTGTGAAACATCAGTCTGCTAGTGTTATCTAATTGCAGTTCCCTGCCTGCCAGTGTGTGTGCCAGGATCACAGCGTATACTGTGCCTACTTGCCCAGTGCCTCCACTCATATCTGGTGTAACAGTAGTGTAAATTTAAAAAAAAAAAACTTTTTTGACTGTGAAACATCAGTCTGCTTGTGTAATCTAATTGCAGTTGCCTGCCTGCCAGCGTGCGTGCCAGGCCCACTTGCCCAGTGCCACCATTCATATCTGGTGTAACAGTACTGTAAATTTAAAAAAAAAACTTTTTTGACTGTAAAACATCAGTCTGCTTGTGTAATCTAATTGCATTTGCCTGCCTGCCAGCGTGTGTGCCAGGCCCACTTGCCCAGTGCCACCACTCATATCTGGTGTAACAGTAGTGTAAATTTAAAAAAAAAACTTTTTTGACTGTGAAACATCAGTCTGCTAGTGTAATCTAATTGCAGTTGCCTGCCTGCCAGCGTGTGTGCCAGGATCACAGCGTATACTGTGCCTACTTGCCCAGTGCCTCCACTCATATCTGGTGTAACAGTAGTGTAAATTTAAAAAAAAAAAAACTTTTTTGACTGTGAAACATCAGTCTGCTTGTGTAATCTAATTGCAGTTGCCTGCCTGCCAGCGTGCGTGCCAGGCCCACTTGCCCAGTGCCACCACTCATATCTGGTGTAACAGTACTGTAAATTTAAAAAAAAAACTTTTTTGACTGTAAAACATCAGTCTGCTTGTGTAATCTAATTGCATTTGCCTGCCTGCCTGCCAGCGTGTGTGCCAGGCCCACTTGCCCAGTGCCACCACTCATATCTGGTGTAACAGTAGTGTAAATTTAAAAAAAAAACTTTTTTGACTGTGAAACATCAGTCTGCTAGTGTAATCTAATTGCAGTTGCCTGCCTGCCAGCGTGTGTGCCAGGATCACAGCGTATACTGTGCCTACTTGCCCAGTGCCTCCACTCATATCTGGTGTAACAGTAGTGTAAATTTAAAAAAAAAAAAACTTTTTTGACTGTGAAACATCAGTCTGCTTGTGTAATCTAATTGCAGTTGCCTGTCTGCCAGCGTGTGTGACAGGCCCACTTGCCCAGTGCCACCACTCATATCTGGTGTAACAGTAGTGTAAATTTAAAAAACAAAAACTTTTTTGACTGTGAAACATCAGTCTGCTTGTGTAATCTAATTGCAGTTGCCTGCCTGCCTGCCAGCATGTGTGCAAGGCCCACTTGCCCAGTGCCACCACTCATATCTGGTGTAACAGTAGTGTAAATTTAAAAAAAAAAACTTTATTGACTGTGAAACATCAGTCTGCTAGTGTAATCTAATTGCAGTTGCCTGCCTGCCAGCGTTTGTGCCAGGCTCACAGTGTATACTGTGCCCACTTGCCCAGTGCCACCACTGATATCTTGTTTAATAGTAGTGTAAGTGTACATTTAAAAAAAAAAAAAGTTTTTGGACTGTGAAACATCAGTCTGCTTTTTTGTGTCAGGCTCACAGCGTATACTGTGCCCACTTGCCCAGTGCCACCACTCATATCTTGTTTAATAGTAGTGTAAGTGTACATTAAAAAAAAAACTTTTTGGACTGTGAAACATCAGTCTGCTTTTTTGTGTCAGGCTCACAGCGTATATTGTGCCCACTTGCCCAGTGTCACCACTCATATCTTGTTTAATAGTAGTGTAAGTGTACATTTAAAAAAATAATAATTTTTGGACTGTGAAACATCAGTTTGCTTTTTTGTGTCAGGCTCACAGCGTATACTGTGCCCACTTGCCCAGTGCCACCACTCATATCTTGTTTAATAGTAGTGTAAGTGTACATTTAAAAAAAAAAAAAACTTTTTGGACTGTGAAACATCAGTCTGCTTTTTTTGTGTCAGGCTCACAGCGTATACTGTGCCCACTTGCCCATTGCCACCACTCATATCTTGTTTAATAGTAGTGTAACTGTACATATAAAAAAAAAAGTTTTTGGACTGTGAAACATCAGTCTGCTTTTTTGTGTCAGGCTCACAGCGTATACTGTGCCCACTTGCCCAGTGCCACCACTCATATCTTGTTTAATAGTAGTGTAAGTGTACATTTAAAAAAAAAAACTATTTGGACTGTGAAACATCAGTCTGCTTTTTGTGTCAGGCTCACAGCGTATACTGTACTCAATTGCCCAGTGCCACCACTCATATCTTGTTTAATAGTAGTGTAAGTGTACATTTAAAAAAAAAAAAACTTTTTGTACTGTGAAACATCAGTCTGCTTTTTTGTGTCCGACTCACAGCGTATACTGTGCCCACTTGCCCAGTGCCACCACTCATATCTTGTTTAATAGTAGTGTAAGTGTACATTTAAAAAAAAAATTTGGACTGTGAAATATCAGTCTGCTTTTTTGTGTCAGGCTCACAGCGTATACTGTGCCCACTTGCCCAGTGCCACCACTCATATCTTGTTTAATAGTAGTGTAAGTGTACATTTAAAAAAAAAAAATTTTGGACTGTGAAATATCAGTCTGCTTTTTTGTGTCAGGCTCACAGCGTATACTGTGCCCACTAGTCCAGTTCCACCACTCATATCTTGTTTAATAGTAGTGTAAGTGTACATTTAAAAAAAAAAAACTTTTTGGACTGTGAAACATCAGTCTGCTTTTTTTGTGTCAGCCTCACAGCGTATACTATGCCCACTTGCCCAGTGGCACCACTCATATCTTGTTTAATAGTAGTGTAAGTGTACATTTAAAAAAAACAAACTTTTTGGACTGTGAAACATCAGTCTGCTTTTTTGTGTCAGCCTCACAGCATATACTGTGCCCACTTGCCCAGTGGCACCACTCATATCTTGTTTAATAGAAGTGTAAGTGTACATTTAAAAAAAAAATGACAGGCAGGCCACCCCGCAGGTGCCGTCGTGGTGCTGTGATTCCCTTTGGCCCTAGAATAATGCCCAGTGTTCAGAGGCCACGTACCATGAACTCGAAAAGTTCTGAGTACATAGTTGACTGGCTAACAAAGGACACCCAATCTTCTATAGCTTCCACTCCGAACCTTGACGCTCCATCCTCCTCCAGCTTATCTTCGGGCAGTACCTCTCACCACCAACACTAGCACCACTGCCGCTTCACTTGATCTGTCAGAGGAGTTATTTACACATCAGTTGGAAGAAATGAGTGATGCGCAACCATCATTGACAGAAGATGTAGATAACAGTGATATGTCTCAGTCAAGCAGCATTACACACATGGACCTACGGTGTGATGATGATGATGATGTTGTACCATCTGCTGTTTCCTTTGTTGATTTGTCAGATACAAGTGAAGCGGTTGATGATGATGATGCATCCGTGGATGTCACATGGGTGCCCGCTAGAAGAGAAGAAGAACAGGGGGAAAGTTCAGATGGGGAGACAGAGAGGAGGAGGAGGAGACGAGTTGGAAGCAGGGGGAGGTCATCTCAAGGAGCTAGTGGCATAGTCAGACAGCATGCATCGGCACCCGGGGTCAGCCAGACAGCACGCCAATTAATGCATGCTGTTGCCACCACCAGAATGTCGTCATCGCAGAGCTCAGCAGTGTGGCTTTTTTTGTGTGTCTGCCACTGACAACAGCGATGCCATTTGCAACCTGTGCCAAAAGAAACTGAGTCATGGGAAGTCCAACACCCACCTAGTTACAACTGCTTTGCAAAGGCACATAATCGCACATCACAAACGCCTACGGGATCAACACATGAGTACAAGCAGCACACAAACTCAAAGCCGCCATCCACCTCCTGGTCCAGCATCTTCAGCCACGTCAACCACTGCTGTCCTCCTTGCCCCCTCTCAACCATCCGCCACTCCGTCTCTCTTCCGGAGCAGTTCCTGCTCATCTGCCCATAGTCAGGTGTCTGTCAAGGACATGTTTGAGTGTAAGAAGCCAATGTCACAAAGTCACCCCCTTGCCCGAGTCTGAGGCATTCAAAAAATTTGTAGCTATTGGGACACCGTAGTGGAAGGTACCCGGCCAAAATTTCTTTGCACAAAAGGCAATCCCCAACCTGTACTCGATTGTGCAAAAGGAAGTAATGGCATGTCTGGCACACAGTGTTGGGGCAAGGGTCCATCTGACCACTGATAGATGGTCTGCAAAGCATGGTCAGGGCAGGTATATCACCTACACTGTGCATTGGGTAAACCTGATGATGGCTGCCAAGCATGGAATGTGTGGCTCTGCAGAGGAGTTGGTGACACCGCCACGACTTGCAGGCAGGCCTGTTGCCACCTCCTCTACTCCTCCTACTCCATCCTCTTCCATAACCTCCTCGGCTGAGTCCTCTTCTGCTGCTGCATCTTGCTCCACATCAATGGCACCCCCCCAGCTCCTCAGTTACTATTCCACATCCCGGATACGGCAGTGTCACGCCATCTTGGGGTTGACTTGCCTGAAAGCAGAGAGTCACACCATACCAGCACTCCTGTCTGCCCTGAACGCACAGGTGGATCAGTGGCTGACTCCGCACCAACTGGAGATTGGCAAAGTGGTTTCTGACAATGGAAGTAATTTGGTGGCGGCATTGAAATTGGGCAAGTTGACACATGTGCCATGCATGGCACATGTGTGTAATCTGATCGTACAATTCTTTGTGCATAAGTACTCAGGCTTACAGGACGTCCTGAAGCAGGCCAGGAAGGTGTGTGGCCATTTCAGGCGTTCCTACATGGCCATGGCGCACTTTTCAGATATCCAGCGGTGAAACAACCTGCCAGTGAGGAGCTTGATTTGCGACAGCCCGACACGTTGGAATTCAACACTCCTAATGTTCGACCGCCTGCTCCAACAAGAAAAGCTGTTAACGAGTATTTGTATGACTGGGGTGCTAGGACAGCCTCTGTGGAGCTGGGAATTTTTTTGCCACGTTACTGGACGCTCATACGCAATGCCTGTAGGCTCATGCGTCCTTTTGAGGAGGTGACAAACCAAGTCAGTCGCACCGAAGGCACCATCAGCGACATCATACCATTTGTTTTCTTCCTGGAGCGTGCCCTGCGAAGAGTGCTGGATCAGGCCGTAGATGAGCGTGAAGAGGAAGAGTTGTGGTCACCATCACCACCAGAAACAGCCTTTTCAGCATCGCTTGCTGGACCAGTGGCAACGCTGGAAGAGGATTGTGAGGAAGAGGAGTCAGAGGAGGAATGTGGCTTTGAGGAGGAGGAGGAGGAAGACCAACGACAACAGGCATCCCAGGGTGCTCGTTGTCACCTATCTGGTACCCGTGGTGTTGTACGTGGCTGGGGGGAAGAAGATACCTTCAGTGAGATCACTGAGGACGAGGAATGGGACATGAGTAGCTCAGCATCCAACCTTGTGCAAATGGGGTCTTTCATGCTGTTGTGCCAGTTGAGGGACCTTCGTATAAAAAAGCTGAAGGAGAACGACCTGTACTGGGTGTCCACGCTACTAGACCCCCGGTATAAGCATAAAGTGCCTGAAATGTTACAGAATTACCGCAAGTCGGAAAGGATGCAGCAGTTCCAAAATAAATTAAAAAGTATGCTTTACACAGCGTATAAGGGTGATGTCACAGCACAACGGGAATCTAACAGGGGAAGAGGTGAAAGTGATCCTACAACTCCCACGACCACGCTGGCAAGGACAGAGCGCTTTACAGACGTGTTGTTGATGGAGGACATGCAGAGCTTTTAAGTCCTATGCATGGCCACAGCCCTTCGGGGTCCACCCTCAGAGAACGACTCGACTGACAGGTAGCAGACTACCTTGCCTTAACTGCAGATCTCGACACTCTGAGGAGCGATGAACCCCTTGACTACTGGGTGTGCAGGCTTGACCTGAGCTATCCCAATTTGTGATAGAACTTCTGGCCTGCCCCGCTTCAAGTGTCCAATCAGAAAGGACCTTCAGTGCAGCAGGAGGTATTGTCACTGAGAAGAGAAGTCGCCTAGGTCAAAAAAGTCTAGATTACCTCACCTTTATTAAGATGAATGAGGGATGGATCCCGAAGGGACTGACATTGGACGATACATTCGAGTAAAAAAAGCCTGATGAGATGAGCTGCCTTGGGCTAAAAATGGTCCACACGCTGCTGTATTTTATCTTCGAATACCGGATGACTTGCGTGACTTATCCGCCACCAACTAGGGTTCAAGCCGCAATGTTTTAGGGCACTTTCTGCCTGGGAAACAAACATAAATTTTTCTGGCTGCTGCTACAGCAGCGGCTGCAACAATACCTATTTTTTCAGGCATGTGTACATGCCAAATTTTTCTGGCCTCTGATGCTGCACTGTGGCTTCAAAACCAAACCAAAAAAAAAGGCACGTAACAGGGATTAAACTGATAGGAATAGTACTACTTAACACACCACTCCTATCTGGTGGCTTATTAGATTGCACGCGCAGTGCCCCAAATTTGAAGTAGGAGGTCTGACCAAGCATCTTTTTTCCATCTCCCGGTTCCTAAAATCCATGCCATATACACGTCCCCTGATAGGGGACGGAACAGGGATTAAACTGATAAGAATAGTACTACTTTAACACACCTTATAAAAATGCAGAGAGAGGCAACGCAGAGAGAGGAGTCTGAAGAAGAGGAGTCAGAGGAGGAAGGTGGCTTTGAGGAGGTGGAAGACCAAACACAGCAGGCGTCCCAGGGGGCTTGTTGTCACCTTTCGGGGACCCTTGATGTTGTACGTGGCTGGATGGAGTAAGAGACCTTCAATGACATCAGTGAGGACAAGGAACGGGACATGGCTAGCTTAGTATCCAACCTTGTGCAAATGGGGATTTTGCGGTTGTGCAAATGGACTGTTTGCGGTTGTTTGCGGTGCGTTAAACGGGGAGTTTGGTCTGTCACTGTGAAGCGGGTGTAACCCTTACACTACCTGATCGATACAACATCATACCTGATGTTTTAAAGCACATTATTCCAAACAATTTAGGAATGTTAAGTGATTTATGCCCTTTATGGATTAAAACCAGACTCTGCATCAACTATGTAATTTTCCGTGGGAGTTTTGCCATTGATCCCCCTCCGGCATGCCACAGTCCAGGCGTTAGTACCCTTGAAACAACTTTTCCATCACTATTGTGGCCAGAAAGAGTCCCTGTGGGTTTTAAAATTCACCTGCCTATTGAAGTCAATGGCGGTTCGCCCGTTTGCGAACTTTTGCGGAAGTTTGCGTTCGCCAATGGAAAATTTTAAGTTCGTGACATCACTAGTTACCACTCGCCCGCCTGCTGCCACCACCAACACTAGCACCACAGCCGCTTCACTTGATCTGTCAGAGGAGTTATTTACACATCAGTTGGAAGAAATGAGCGATGCGCAACCATTATTGCCAGAGGATGTAGATAACAGGGATATGTCTCAGTCAGGCAGCATTACACACATGGACGTACAGTGTGAATGATGATGTTGTACCCGCTGCGGGAGTTTGGTCTGCAACTGTGAAGCGGGCGTAACCCTTACACTACCTGATCGATACAACATCATACCTGATGTTTTAAAGCACGTTTTTCCAAACAATTTAGGAATGTTAAGTGATTTATGCCCTTTATGGCTTAAAACCAGACTCTGCATCAACTATGTAATTTTCCATGGGAGTTTTGCCATGGATCCCCCTCCGGCATGCCACAGTCCAGGTGTTAGCCCCCTTGAAACAACTTTTCCATCACTATTGTGGCCATAAAGAGTCCCTGTGGGTTTTAAAATTCGCCTGCCCATTGAAGTCAATGGTGGTTCGCCCGGTTCGCGAACTTTTGGGGAAGGTCGCGTTCGCTGTTTGCGAACCCAAATTTTTAGGTTCGCGACATCACTAATTAGGTGTAATTACTTTAAACGTCTTGTAATTTTTTTTTTATTTTCTGTAATTTAGTGTTATTTTTTTTGTATTATAGATTAGTTTATTTAATTGTATTTTAGTTTAGCTAATTGTAGGTAATTTATTGATGGTGTAGTGTTAGGTGTATTTGTAACTTAGGTTAGGATTTATTTTACAGGTAATTTTGTAATTATTTTAACTAGGTAGCTATTAAATAGTTATTAACTATTTAATAGCTATTGTACCTAGTTAAAATAAATACACATTTGCCTGTAAAATAAATATAAATCCTAAAATATAACTAAAATGTAACTATTAGTTATATTGTAGCTATATTAGGGTTTATTTGATAGGTAAGTATTTAGTTTTAAATAGGAATAATGTATTTAATTGTAATAAATTTATTTAGCTTAATTTAAATTATAATTAACTTAGGGGGGTGCTAGGGTTAGGGTTAGACTTAGGTTTAGGGGTTAATAACTTTATTATAGTAGCGGCGACATTGGGGGCGTGAGATTAGGGGTTAATACTGTAATTGTAGGTAGGTGGCGGCGATGTTAGGGAGGGCAGATTAGGGGTTAATACAATTTATTATAGTGTTTGCGAGGCGGGAGTGCGGCGGTTTAGGGGTTAATACATTTATTATAGTGGCGGCGAGGTCCGGTCGGCAGATTAGGGGTTAATAAGTGTAGATAGGTGGCGGCGACATTGGGGGGGGCAGATTAAGGGGTAATAAATATAATATAGGTGTCTGCGATGTTAGGGACAGCAGATTGGTGGTTCATAGCTATAATGTAGGTTGCGGCGGTGTCCGGAGCGGCAGATTAGGGGTTAATAAGTGTAGGTAGGTGGCGGCGATGTTGGGGGGGCAGATTAGGGGATAATAAATATAATATAGGTTTTGGCAATGTTAGGGGCAGCAGATTAGGGGTTCATAGCTATAATGTAGGTGGCGGCGGTGTCCAGAGCGTCAGATTAGGGGTTAATAATAAAATGCAGGGTCAGCGATAGCGGGGGCGGCAGATTAGGGGTTAATAATTATAAGGTTAGGGGTGTTTAGACTTGGGTTCATGTTAGGGTGTTAGGTCACGTGTAGACTTAGAGAGTGTTTCCCCATAGGAAACAATGGGGCTGCGTTAGGAGCTGAACGCTGCTTTTTTGCAGGTGTTAGGTTTTTTTTCAGCCAGCTCAGCCCCATTGTTTCCTATAGGGATATCATGCACGAGCACGTTTTCTCAGCTTACCGCTACCGTAAGCAGCGCTGGTATTGAGGGTTGAAGTGGAGCTAAATTATGCTCAACGCTCCCTTTTCTGAGGCTAACGCAGCCATTCAGACAACTCTTAATACCAGCGTTGTCTTAAGGGTGCGCTGGAAAAAAAAGGAGCATTAGCAACGCGGGTCTTTACCAACAAAACTCTAAATCTAGGCGTAAGATAGTTACAATATAACTATTATTTATATTTTAGCTACCTTAGGGTTTATTTTACAGGTATTTAGCCTTAAATAAGTATTATTTTGGTAATAATAGTAATTTTTATTTAGATTTATTTTAATTAAAGTTAGGGGTGTTAGGGTTAGGTTAAGGAGTTAATATATTTATTTAGTGTTAGTGATGTGGGAGGCCAGAGGTTTAAGGGTTAATTACTTTAGTATAGTGGCCGCGGCGACGTTGGGGGCAGCAGATTAGGGGTTAAAAAATGTATGTAGGTGTCAGCGATGTCGGGGGCAGCAGATTATGGGTGTTTAGACTCGGGGTTTATGTTAGGGTGTTAGGTTTAAACATACATTTTCTTTCCCCATAGACATCAATGGGGCTGCGTTACGCTTTTTTTTAGCCGGCTCTCCCCATTGATGTCTATTGGGAAATCATGCACGAGCACGTCAAAGCAGCTCAAAGCAGTGCTGGTATTTGTGTGTGGTATGGAGCTCAACGCTGCCATATCGCCTGCAAACGCCAGTTTTTTGCAAACCTGTAATAGCAGCGCTATTAAAGGTGAGCGGTGGAAATAACTTGCAAGTTAGTAGCAAGCTAGCCATAACGCAAAACTCGTAATCTGGTGACAATTAATTATGTATAAAATCCTACTTTCATAAAACGAATGTAACAACAAAGGCTATCAGAATAAGGCCACAACAATCAAAAAACAAATATATGTGAATTTACGGCTAGATTTAGAGTTTTGTCGGTAACGGCCCGCGTAGCTAACGCTGGCTTTTTTTCCCCCGCACCTTTTAAATACCGCTGGTATTTAGAGGTCACAGAAGGGCTGCGTTAGGCTCCAAAAAGGGAGCGTAGAGCATATTTACCGCCACTGCAACTCTCAATACCAGTGGTGCTTACGGATGCGGCCAGCTTCAAAAACGTGCTTGTGCACGATTCCCCCATAGGAAACAGCCCCATTGTTTCCTATGGCGAAACACTTCCTAAGTCTGCACCTAACACCCTAACATGTACCCCGAGTCTAAACACCCCTAACCTTACACTTATTAACCCCTAATCTGCCGACCCCGCTATCGCTGACCCCTGCATATTTTTTTAACCCCTAATCTGCCGCTCCGTACACCACCGCAACCTACATTATACCTATGTACCCCTAATCTGCTGCCCCTAACACCGCGACCCCTATATTATATTTATTAACCCCTAATCTGCCCCCCACAACGTCGCCGCCAGCTACCTACAATAATTAACCCCTAATCTGCCGACCGGACCTCACCGCTACTATAATAAAGTTATTAACCCCTAAAGCTAAGTCTAACCCTAACACTAACACCCCCCTAAGTTAAATGTAATTTAAATCTAACAAAATAAATTAACTCTTATTAAATAAATTATTCCTATTTAAAGCTAAATACTTACCTGTAAAATAAACCCTAATATAGCTACAATATAAATTATAATTATATTGTAGCTATTTTAGGATTAATATTTATTTTACAGGTAACTTTGTAATTATTTTAGCTACCTAGATAAAATAATTACAAAATTACCTGTAAAATAAATCCTAACCTAAGTTACAATTAAACCTAACACTACACTATCAATAAATTAATTAAATAAAATACCTACAATTAAATCTAACACTACACTATCAATAAATTAATTACATGAAATACCTAAAAATAAATACAAATAAATAAACTAACTAAAGTACAAAAAAAAAGCTAAGTTACAAAAAATAAAAAAATTAATTGCAAACATAATAAAAATATTACAACAATTTTAAGCTAATTACACCTACTCTAAGCCCCCTAATAAAATAACAAAGCCCCTCAAAATAAAAAAATGCCCTACCCTATTCTAAAATTAAAATAGAAAAGCTCTTTTACCTTACCAGCCCTTAAAAGGGCCTTTTGCGGGGCATGCCCCAAAGAATTCAGCTCTTTTGCTGGAAAAAAAAACACAATACCCCCCCCAACATTACAACCCACCACCCACATACCCCTAATCTAACCCAAACCCCCCTTAAATAAACCTAATACTAAGCCCCTGAAGATCTTCCTACCTTATCTTCACCACACCGGGTATCACCGATCCGTCCAGGCTCCGAAATCTTCACCCAAGCCCAAGCGGGGGCTGGAGATCCATCATCCGGCTGAAGTCTTCTATTAAGCGACAAGAAGAAGTCCAGAAGAGGCTCCAAAGTCTTCATCCTATCCGGGCAGAAGAGGAGATCCGGCCCGGCAACCATCTTCATCCAAGCGGCATCTTCTATCTTCATCCGATGACGAGCGGCTCCATCTTCAAGACCTCCGGCACGGATCCATCCTCTTCTTCCGACGTCCTAAGTCCGAATGAAGGTTCCTTTAAATGACGTCATCCAAGATGGCGTCCCTCGAATTCCGATTGGCTTATAGGATTCTATCAGCCAATTGGAATTAAGGTAGGAAAAATCTGATTGGCTGATGGAATCAGCCAATCAGATTCAAGTTCAATCCGATTGGCTGATCCAATCAGCCAATTAGATTGAGTTTGCATTCTATTGGCTGTTCCGATCAGCCAATAGAATGCAAACTCAATCTGATTGGATCAGCCAATCGGATTGAACTTGAATCTGATTGGCTGATTCCATCAGCCAATCAGCCAATCAGATTGAGTTCGCATTCTATTGGCTGATCGGAACAGCCAATAGAATGCAAGCTCAATCCGATTGGCTGATTCAATCAGCCAATTAGATTTTCCCTACCTTAATTCCAATTGGCTGATAGAATCCTATCAGCCAATCGGAAATCGAGGGACGCCATCTTGGATAACGTGATTTAAAAGAACCTTCATTCGGACTTAGGACGTCAGAAGAAGAGGATGGGTCCGCGCCGGAGGTCTTGAAGATGGAGCCGCTCGTCATCGGATGAAGATAGAAGATGCCGCTTGGATGAAGATGGTTGCCGGTCCAGATCTCCTCTTCTGCCCGGATAGGATGAAGACTTTGGAGCCTCTTCTGGACTTCTTCTTGCCGCTTGATAGAAGACTTCAGCCGGATGATGGATCTCCAGCCCCCGCTTGGGCTTGGATGAAGATTTCGGAGCCTGGACGGATCGGTGATACCCGGTGTGGTGAAGATAAGGTAGGAAGATCTTCAGGGGCTTAGTGTTAGGTTTATTTAAGGGGGGTTTGGGTTAGATTAGGGGTATGTGGGTGGTGGGTTGTAATGTTGGGGGGGGTATTGTGTTTTTTTTCCAGGCAAAAGAGCTGAATTCTTTGGGGCATGCCCCGCAAAAGGCCCTTTTAAGGGCTGGTAAGGTAAAAGAGCTTTTCTATTTTAATTTTAGAATAGGGTAGGGCATTTTTTTATTTTGGGGGGCTTTGTTATTTTATTAGGGGGCTTAGAGTAGGTGTAATTAGCTTAAAATTGTTGTAATATTTTTATTATGTTTGTAATTAATTTTTTTATTTTTTGTAACTTAGCTTTTTTATTTTTTGTACTTTAGTTAGTTTATTTAATTGTATTTATTTGTAGGTATTTCATGTAATTAATTTATTGATAGTGTAGTGTTAGATTTAATTGTAGGTATTTTATTTAATTAATTTATTGATAGTGTAGTGTTAGGTTTAATTGTAACTTAGGTTAGGATTTATTTTACAGGTAAATTTGTAATTATTTTAACTAGGTAGCTATTAAATAGTTCTTAACTATTTAATAGCTATTGTACCTGGTTAAAATAAATACAAAGTTGCCTGTAAAATAAATATAAATCCTAAAATAGCTACAATATAATTATTCGTTATATTTTAGCTATATTAGGGTTTATTTTACAGGTAAGTATTTAGCTTTAAATAGGAATAATTTATTTAATAATATTTAATTTATTTTGTTAGATTTAAATTATATTTAAATTAGGGGGTGTTAGTGTTAGGGTTAGACTTAGCTTTAGGGGTTAATAAATTTATTATAGTAGCGGTGAGGTCCGGTCGGCAGATTAGGGGTTAATACATGAAGTTAGGTGTCGGCGATGTTAGGGAGGGCAGATTAGGGGTTAATACTATTTATTATAGGGTTATTGAGGCGGGAGTGAGGCGGATTAGAGGTTAATAACTTTATTATAGTAGCGGTGAGGTCCGGTCGGCAGATTAGGGGTTAATAATTGTAGGTAAGGTAGCAGCGACGATGGGGGGGCAGATTAGGGGTTAATAAATATAATATAGGGGTCAGCGGTGTTAGGGGCAGCAGATTAGGGGTACATAGGGATAACATAGGTGGCGGCGGTGTGCGGTCGGCAGATTAGGGGTTAAAATTTTTTATTAGAGTGGCGGCGATGTGGGGGGACCTCGGTTTAAGGGTGCATAGGTAGTTTATTGGTGTTAGTGTACTTTAGAGCACAGTAGTTAAGAGCTTTATGAACCGGCGTTAGCCCAGAAAGCTCTTAACTCCTGGCTTTTTTCTGCGGCTGGAGTTTTCTCGTTAGATTTCTAACGCTCACTTCAGCCAAGACTCTAAATACCGGTGTTAGAAAGATCCCATTGAAAAGATAGGATACGCAAATGGCGTAGGGGGATCTGCGGTATTGAAAAGTCGCGGCTGCAAAGTGAGTGTTAGATCCTTACCTACAAGACTCTAAATACCAGCGGTAGCCCAAAACCAGCGTTAGGAGCCTCTAACACTGGTTTTGACGGCTAACGGCAAACTCTAAATCTAGCCGTTAATTTGTAATAAATAAACAGTATATGATTGATATAAACCCCAGAGTGCAAAAGTCTGCTTCTGTGTTAATTTTAGAGGAGAACATCGGGTTGCTATATCAACCCATGGTCAGAAAATGAAACACAAAGCGCCAGATTATAAGAGGAGCACAATTGTAACCTGCGCCTGTAAACAGGCATATTTGCACGTTTACAGGCACACGTTAAATAACCAGCCATTACAAGTGGCTTGTTAATGCTACTGCTAGCTCGCGATAGCACTTTACGCTCAAATTTATCAACCAGAGGTCAGAACTCTGGTTAATGGAATAAATGTCTCCAAATTTCCCCCTGAATAAAGAGTACTGTTCATTTTTTTAAATATTATAATGTAATAGTTAAAGGGACAGTCTACACCAGAATTGTTATTGTTTTAAAAGATAGATAATCCCTTGTTTACCCATTCCCTAGTTTTGCATAACCAACACAGTTATATTTATATATTTTTTTACCTCTGTGATTATCTTGTATCTAAGCCTCTGCAGACTGCCCCTTTATTTGTTCTTTTGACAGACTTGCAGTTTAGCCAATTAGTGATGGCTCCCAGGTAACTTCATGTGCACGAGCACAGTGTTATCTATATGAAAAACATGAACTAACACCCTCTAGTGGTAAAAAACCTGTTAAAATGCATTCTTAAGAGGCGGCCTTCAAGGTCTAAAAAATTAACATATGAACCTCCTAAATTAAGCTTTCAACTAAGAATACCAAGAGAACAAAGAAAAATTGGTGATAAAAGTAAATTGGAAAATTGTTTAAAATTACATGCCCTATCTGAATCATGAAAGTTTTTTTTGGACTAGACTGTCCCTTTAAGGGATAATTCTCAATTAGGGTCCCATAAATAATTCATACCATCAAAAATTCTAGAAATTCGAGAAAAAAAGGGGGGTATACAAAAGGCAAAGTAAAGAAAAAGTAGACAAAGTAGAGCACTCACAGACAATGGTATCTATTATTAACATGCCTATACATGTGAAGGCAGCGAGAACCCAACTACTTTGCATATAAAATATAACTTATTAAACATACATAAAAAATGATAAATAATAAATAGAAATAGATAGCAATTGATAATGTATGGTGTATTAAAAAGATTAAAAAGATGCAAGAGCTGGCAAACAGTCAAAGTAAGAAAATATATATATAACGGCAATCAATATGATCACTATAAAGCAGGATACAATGGCAATAAGTAAGGAGCTGCTAGAGGGTGCACTCCCAGGGAAAGCACCAGAACAACTTAACGCTGGGTGAGACAAATATCACACTGTGTATCTAATTAAGGGTGCAAATCCGAGGAGCGCAGCAGTGAGTTACACCTATTAATATATATTAAATGGGGCAACTGCTAACAAAACCCTGTTTGACTCGATATATCGTATCATATAAACCTCATCTATAGAGAATAATTAATGAGGATATAGACATAGGTTAACAGTTAGCCCAAGTATGCTATTAATGATAATAATGGCAGCTAGAAACCAAACAAAGTCACCAAATATCAGTAACAAAGAGAAGCGCCAAAAACTGAATTACTGCAAGTATGGCGAGACTAATACACGCCACAAATTGCTACTAATAAAAGCGCTGTTACGTTGTTACTAAGTAGATCGATAAATCAAAAAATATAAAGTGACAGAGTCCAATGAAATTAATATTAACTAAATAATGTTACAACATATTATATCACTGATATACTGGTCGCCAGCTATGGAAAAATGCCTGATGCGCATTTCGCCTACTATGGCTTTATCAAAGGCTAACCTGAGCTGGGTTTGCCTTATAAATTAATCATAGCCAATCGAAATGGGAGGATGTAAACACACCTCCCATGATTCCAGTCTGTCATAGAAAGTCACTAGGGGATTGGTAGTCCTATAGTGACGTGTATTAATGCGTATTATAACAATCTTAATTTGTGACATTTCGAAAACATGACAAGTAAAATTAATTAATGAAATGAACTGGAATTAATGAACATGCCTTCTATGCAACCCATTCATTTTATTTATGGCCGAACAATCTCATAATTGTGAAGGACAGAAAGGTTTATATATAATGCTTGGATCATATAATTAAAGGGCCACTGTAAGTAAATATTTTCTATGCCTGTTACTAACTAACTACCCCAAATACGCTTTTTATCAATAGCATTTCATTAACATATCTCTACCGTATATCAGAAATCTTGTCTGCAAATTTAATTGTTTTCCAAACCCACTCCGTGGGTATCCTTTGCTCTGTACCAATCCGTTTACAATACCTAGGTTTCAAAATGGCACTTTAAACACAAAGTTATTGGTTTAAGCATTTTGAACACGCAGTGCTGAAAATAGTGGGAAGGATAACGTGACATCATCGGCGAATAAAAGATATAACTTTTAGAACGTTATGAAACTTCGTTTTGGAGAAAATATAGGTCAGTAGGTTTTAATTAATGTTTATTAACTTTAATATGTTAGTTGTTTATCTTAAAAATTATAATAGAAAGTAATCCTTTAAGTCCGTGTTTACCTTATATGAGTATATTCAATTATACTTACTTAATATTGACATAGTAAGATAATGCAAATGTATAGTTAGTTGCATTTTAGCGCACTAATCCCTTTACATTGTTACAATAATTCCACTTTTTTCATACTGAGTTCTTGTCACATATGATGTACTGCGGGTTATTCAGTGCATAGTTACAAATAAAAAAGACATACATTAAAATGTTATTTACTCTCAAAATAGGGGCTAAGTTTGACACATTAAAAAGTATATATATGGGTATGCCACTGTCGAAATGATCTGATCAAATAAGGACATATGGTATGTACACAAACGGTGTATAACGATACTTGACAGTATTCAAATGAAAACCCCTCATCAAGTAATAAATGCCTATAGACCCTGGGATTTATAAAGGGGAGGTGCACAAATTGCATGTGGTAGAATAATGGCGATTATAATAAAGCACCAAATTCATCCTGTTCATTAATGCCAGATGGTGCCAAAGTATTTAACCAGAAAATCCATATACACTCAGCCTGTAGGAGCATAGATTCCACATTACCACCTCTTATCCCTGGTCTAATAACTTGTAAGACATATATATTTAATGTTGGTTTAATTCCATGAAATTTCAGGTAGTGTCTTGCTACTGGGGTCAGGTTCTTTTTATTCTTTTTGTCCTTTTGATAATTCCTAATGTTATTTAAATGTTCTCCCAGTCTAGTCTGCAGTTCACGTGTTGTGATACCAATGTACTTTTTGCCACATGTACAGGCAAGGCAATATACAACATTCTTCATTCTGCAGTTAGCAAATCCAAACATTCTCTTTATAGAGCCTGTTAGGGTCTTAAATTCTCTGATGTTAATCACATATTTGCAGAAACTGCACGATCTACAGGCATATGTGCCACAAATGTGGGGATAGGTCTTTTTCCTCATAAAATGACTTCTTACTAGTTTTTTCCCAATGGTGGGTGCTCTCCTCCAACTGGTGAGTATCCGGTCCCCAACAAATTTAGTTAAATCATCATCTGACTTGAGAATATTAGTGTGTTTATTCAATATCTCGCCTATCAGTTTATTTTCAGAAGTAAAGGTACTAACAAATCTGACTTTTTCCTCTGTATTTGTGACCTTTGTCTTTGGTATTAGTAATTGATCTCAGGGGGTTGGTTTAGCCCTCTGAAAAACTTTTCTAATTATCTGCCGGGTATAACCTCTATCTTTTAAGCAAATTTTAAGTTATTTAGCTCTTTCATAGAATGTATTATTATCAGAGAAATTTTGTCTAATGCACAGAAATTCTCTTGTCGGGATAGCTCTTTTCGTCTGTAGTGTGTGGCAGCTATCAAACTGTAGTATGGAATTCGTGGCTGTCTCTTTACAAAATAGATCAGATTTCAATTAGTTTTCAGCACTCTTGTATATCTTAACATCAAGGAATTACACCATTTTGGTGTTTATATTATATGTCAATTTAAGGTTAAGATCGTTCGTGCTAAGTAAATTTATGAATTCATTGAATAGAATTTCATTCCCTGTCCAAATGATGAACAGGGCATCTATATAGCTACACCAAAGTTGGATATATTGGGTATATTGATATAGATCATCATGAAAAACAATCTCCCTTTCCCACCAACCTAAATAGATGTTCGCATAGGTCGGGGCGCAGGATGAGCCCATTGCCGTGTCCTGGGTTTGTAAATAGAAGTGATCGTTAAACACAAAATAATTATGTTTAAGAACGAAATTGAGTAATGAAATAATGAAGTCATTACATGCACATTTGTCTCTAGCTTCCATATTTAAATAATACTTAATGGCAGCACACCCTTTATCATGTTTAATAGAGGTATACAGTGACTCTACATCACAAGTTATTAACAATGTGTCACTTTCAACAGTTATGTCATTAATTTTGCTCAATATGTCCATGGTGTCCCTAATGAAGGATGGCAATGTCCATACTATACCACGTAAGTAGAGCTCAAGAAACCTACTGGCTTGTTCGCATAGGCTACCAATGCTGGACACGATCGGCCTAGCAGTTGGTTTCTTTTTATCTTTATGGACTTTCGGCAGTAGGTACAGGGTAGCTACTTTTGGGGTTTTAACATGTAAAAATTACCATTCCTTGGGACTTATGAGACCATCTTCTTTAGCTACATAAATCATGTTATTATATTTCTCCAAGTATTGTGAGGTTGGATTAGAGAAGAACAACTTATAGCATTTCTCATCATGCAGTTGTCTATTTGCTTCAGAAACATATTGTTCTTTTTCCCAGATCACCACATTCCCACCCTTATCGGATGGTTTAATCAAAATATCATCCCAAGATTGGATCTCAGTCAAGGCTTCAGTTTCTTGTCCAAAAATATTTGAGGGTTTTCTTTGTTAAGTCCCTCATTTTCAATCCATAGATCTATGAGTGTATCTAGTGTTTGGATTTCATCTGTAGCACTATCTCTATGTGTACTGTATATCTTTTTTAAGATCTTTTATCAATTCAAATTTGTCCATATGGGGAGTGGGGGAGAAGGACAGGCTATTTGATAAAATATTATAGTGCTTGGAGGACAGTACCCGGGATGAGAGGTTAATGATTCTTATCAAGTTCCCCAAGAGTTTGAGTCCCTCTTCCCAATCTTCTATTTCAGTACTAGAAGTGGAGTTTGTGTTGCAAAAAGATGCAAATGTTTTCTCAATGTCTTTTAACCTCTGATCTTGTTGGTTTTTAAAGTCCTATAATAGACTGGAGATATACAATAATAGAGGATTGGGAAGAGGGGCTCAAACTCTTGTGGAACTTGATAAGAAAGCATACAAGATCCTTTTGGAATAAGAGTTCTTATTACAAGTATTTGGCAAAACATATAATATCAAGAGGTTTAAGAGCTACATTTGCTTACCATATAGACTCTTATAAGGATAGGTTGGAGCAGGCACTTATTAACTGCTCTGAAATCCTAGTAGCAATACTATCTGACTACGAAACTGAAGTAATGATGGAATTAGATGTGGAAATAAGTGAATTTAACAATAAGTTACACAAATTTGAACATCTAGATAAATTTAAAGAGGCATATAAAGTTATAAGACAGGAATTAGATAAAAAAAAAAAAAAAACTTCAAACTAAATGTGCCAAAATGACTTGAGATCTTAAGGATTTTGAAAAAGGCCGTATCTTCACCTGGGATGACAAACAACCCAGTAGAAGACCTGCCAATAGTCTCCCACCAACTAAAATTACTTCTCTATCAGATTGTGACTCATCAGCAGTGGAGGATAGGGATTCAGAGAATACAAATACTAATACCACCAATAGCAGCAATAGTTTTTTAGGCAGAAACCCAAATCAATTAGATGTGGGTACCAGAGACTGACAAGAAGGGGCACAAGGGGGAGACAGAACCCTGAGAGACAGGGCAAAATGGGGATACAGGACGAACATTCGATACAGGAGGAGGGAGGATTGGGGCAAGAGACCCAAATGGTAGCAAAAGATAAACTACAAATCATTAACCTCTCATCCCGGGTACTGTCCCCCAAACACTATAATATTTTATCAAAAGGCCTGTCCTTCTCCCCCACTCCTCATATGGACAAATTTGAATTGATTAAAGATCTTCATCTTTTTTGTAGAAAACTTTCCCTAAAAAAGATATACAGTACACATAGAGACAGTGCTACAGATGAAATCCAAACACTAGATACACTCATAGATCTATGGATTGAAAATGAGGGACTTAACAATGAAAACCCTCAAATATTTTTGGACAAGAAACTGAAAACTAAGTCCAAATTTATGCCACAACTTAGCAATGTATCCCAGATTGATGTTTTCCTTAAAATGGTTACTAAGGAATTTCTACAAATATCAAATATGAGTAGGGAAGACTTGACTGAGATCCATTCTTGGGATGATATTTTGATTAAACCATCCGATAAGGGTGGGAATGTGGTGATCTGGGAAAAAGAACAATATGTTTCTGAAGCAAATAGACAACTGCGTGATGAGAAATGCTATAAGTTGCTCTTCCCTAATCCAACCTCACAATATTTGGAGAAATATAATAACATGATTTATATAGCTAAAGAAGATGGTCTTATAAGTCCCAAGGAATGGCAATTTTTACATGTTAAAAACCCAAAAGTAGCTACCCTGTACTTACAGCCGAAAGTCCATAAAGATAAAAAGAATCCACCTGGTAGGCCGATCGTGTCCAGCATTGGCAGCCTATGCGAACAAGCCAGTAGGTTTCTTGATCTCTACTTACGTTGTATAGTATGGACATTGCCATGCTTCATTAGGGACACCATGGACATATTGAGCAAAATTAATGACATAACTGTTGCCTGCGCCCCCACCTATTTGAATATCTATTTAGGTTGGTGGGAAAGGGAGATTGCTTTATATATATCCAACTTTGGTGTAGATATATAGATGACCTGTTCATCAATTGGACAGGGAATGAAATTCTATTCAATGAATTCATAATTGACTTAACACGAACGATCTTAACCTTAAATTGACATATAATATAAGCACTGAAATGGTGGAATTCCTTGATGTTAGGGTATACAAGAGTGCTGACAACCAATTGAAATCTGATCTATTTCGGAAAGAGACAGCCACGAATTCCATACTACAGTTTGATAGCTGCCACACACTACAGACGAAAAGAGGTATCCTGACAGGGGAATTTCTGCGCATTAGACGAAATTGCTCTGATGATGATACATTCTATGAAAGAGCTAAAGAACTTAAAATTCACTTAAAAGATAGAGGTTATACCCGGCAGATAATTAGAAAAGTTTTTCAGAGGGCTAAACGTACCTCCAGATATCAATTACTAATACCAAATACAAAGGTCACAAATACAGAGGAAAAAGTCAGATTTGTTATATAATATATATGTCTTACAAGTTATTAGACCAGGGATAAGAGGTGGTAATGTGGAATCTATGCTCCTACAGGCTGAGTGTAGATGGATTTTCTGGTTAAATACTTTGTCACCATCTAGCATTAATAAACAGGATGGATTTGGTGCTTTCTTATAATCACCATTAATTTACTTACCACATGCAATTTGTGCGCCTACCCTTTATAAATCCCTGGGTCTATAGGCATTTATTACTTGATGAGGGGTTTTCATTTGAATACATATGTTGATATATTACACATAAGTAAGCTTACACTGTCAAGTATCGTTATACACAGTTTGTGTACATACCATATGTCCTTATTTGATTAGATCATTACGACAGTGGCATATCCATATATATATATACTTTTTAATGTGTCAAACTTACCCCCTATTTTAAGAGTACATAACATGATAATTTATGTCTTTTTTATTTGTAACTATGCACTGAATAACCCGCAGTATATCATATGTGACAAGAACTCAGTATGAAAAAAGTGGAAATATTGCAACAATGTATAGGGATTAGTGCATTAAAATACAACTAACTATACATTTGCATTATCTTACTATGTCAATATTAAGTAAGTACAACTATGAGATTGTTCGGCCATAAATAAAATGAATGGGTTGCATAGGAGGCATGTTCATTAATCCAATTCATTTCATTTAATTTTACTTGTCATGTTTTCGAAATGTCACGAAATTAAGATTGTTATAATATGCATTAATACACGTCACTATAGGACTACCAATCCCCTAGTGACTTTCTATGACAGACTGGAATCATGGGAGGTGTGTTTACACCCCTCCCCCATTTTGATTGGCTATGATTCATTTATAAGGCAGAGTGCAGACCCAGATAAGGTTAGCCTTTGATAAAGCCATAGTAGGCGAAATGCGCATCAGGCGTTTCTCCTGAGCTGGCAACCAGTATACCAGTGCTATAATATGTTGTAACAGATTATTTAGTTAATATTAATTTCGTTGGACTCTAAGTCACTTTATATTTTTTGATTTATTGATCTACTTAGTAACAACATAACAGCGCTTTTATTATTATTTGTGGCGTGTATCAGTCTCACCATACTTGCAGTAATTCAGTTTTTGGCGCTTCTCTTTGTTACTGATATTTGGTGACTTTGTTTGGTTTCTAGCTGCCATTATTATCATTAATAGCATACTTGGGCTAACTGTTAACCTATGTCTATATCCTCATTAATTATTCTCTATAGATGAGGTTTATATGATACGATATATCGAGTCAAAAAGGGTTTTGTTAGCAGTTGCCCCATTTAATATATATTAATAGGTGTAACTCACTGCTGCGCTCCTCGGATTTGCACCCTTAATTATATACACAGTGTGATATTTGTCTCACCCAGCGTTAAGTTGTTCTGGTGCTTTCCCTGGGAGTGCATCCTCTAGCAGCTCCTTACTTATTGCCATTGTATCCTGCTTTATAGTGATCATATTGATTGCCGTTATATATATATTTTCTCACTTTGACTGGTTGCCAGCTCTTGCATCTTTTTAATCTTTTTAATACACCATACATTATCAATTACTATCTATTTCTATTTATTATTTATCATTTTTTATGTATGTTTAATAAGTTATATTTTATATCCAAAGTAGTTGGGTTCTCGCTGCCTTCACATGTATAGGCATGTTAATAATAGATACCATTGTCTGTGAGTGCTCTACTTTGTCTACTTTTTCTTTACTTTGCCTTTTGTATTCATTTTTTAAAATACAAAATATGAGCATCTTTATTTTTTTTTAAATAACTGTATGAAGCAGTTATAATGGATTAAAGTAAGGGGATGTGGGTTGTTAGAAAATAATATATATATATATATATATATATATATATATATATATATATATACTTATATACATGTATATTCATGTGTTATGTGTATATATTCAATATACGCACTGTCATGGGCTCAAAGCTTCCATGCAATACGAATGCAAGGTTAAGTTTGTATTGTGCTTTATTTGTAATACCAGCGCATATTTTGTGTGCTGGTATTATTGAGTGGAGTAAAAATATCACCCTTGCGAAAGTGCAATTTTGAGCTCCACTCCAATATTCATTGTCTAAAACAGTATTTTAGCTCAAAGCACAAGTAATGCAGAAACTACATATATGATGTGGATTTATTTTGTGGTTTTTAGTATACCAACATATATCAACAGAAACTGATTATTTGGTTCCCCATACCAATATATCTATATCCAATTATTGTTATTTTTACGCGTGTGTTCGCATACATATATACATATACACACGTTTGTGTGTATGTGTGCATATACATGTGTGTGAACATGTGTGAGAGTATTCATATCCATTGATACTCCTTATTGATATTGCTTGTTCTACATTCCATTAGTGTGCCCCCTATTAGGATCTCTACTGAGATTCTTGCTGTTTAAAGCAGAAACTAAAAGTATCAGAGATGGCCGGTCACCACCAACTATGGCCACAATTAACTAGTGCTCCGTTATGTAGTTTACTTTCTGACTGGACCACGATGGTCCTATTACCTGCACAGAGTTCATAATAAGCAGGCTCGCTAACAAAGTTGCACTCGATACGCTGATGCCCTTGAAACAGGCACATAAGCTTCTCTGACGGCTCCATGTAACGGAAGCTCTAAACTACCACCCAGCCTGTTGGATCGATCATTGGCCATGTGACTTAGGCCTGTTCTTCAGCGCCCCTACGCAGTTACTGCTCCTACTGCCAGCGCACACTATAGTGCATCAATGCAGTAAAGGACATCGACCAGGTCAGTTTTAAGCAGAAACACAAACTGACACCTATAATAACCGACACCTAAATAAAGCCTTTGGTCAGGATTTCTCTTTAACCCCTTAAGGACCAAGGCCATTTTTCAATTTCTTTCCCTTAAGGACCAGGGCTATTTTTACATTTCTGTGGTGTTTGTGTTTAGCTGTAATTTTCTTCTTACTCATTTACTGTAACCACACATATTATATACCGTTTTTCTCGCCATTAAATGGACTTTCTAAAGATACCATTATTTTCATCATATAATTTACTATAATTTTTTTTTATAAAATATGAGGAAAAAATGGAAAAAAACACACTTTTTCTAACTTTGGCCCCCAAAATCTGTTACACATCTACAACCACCAAAAAACACCCATGGTAAATAGTTTCTAAATTTTGTCCTGAGTTTAGAAATACCCAATGTTTACATGATCTTTTCTTTTTTTTTGCAAGTTATAGGGCAATAAGTACAAGTAGCACTTGGCTATTTCCAAACCACTTTTTTTCAAAATTAGCGCTAGTTATATTGGAACACTGATATCTTTCAGGAATTCTTGAATATCCCTTGACGAGTATATATTTTTTTTAGAAGACATCCCAAAGTATTGATCTAGGCCCATTTTGGTATATTTCAAGCCACCATTTCACTGCCAAATGCGATCAAATAAAAAAAAATGTTCACTTTTTCACAGATTTTTTCACAAACTTTAGATTTGTCACTGAAATTATTTACAAACAACTTGTGCAATTATGGCATATATGGTTTTAAATACTTCTCTGGGATCCCCTTTGTTCAGAAATAACAGACATATATAGCTTTGGTGTTGCTTTTTGGTAATTAGAAGGCTGCTAAATACCACATTGCATTACACGTGTATTATGCCCAGCAGTGAAGGGGTTAATTAGAGAGCATGTAGGGAACTTCTAGGGTTAATTTTAACTTTAGTGTAGTGTAGTAGACAACCTCAAGTATTGATCAAGGCCCATCTTGGTATATTTCATGCCACCATTTCACCGCCAAATGCCATCAAATTAAAAAAATTGTAACATTTTTCACAATTTTAGGTTTCTCACTGAAATTATTTACTAACAGCTTGTGCAATTATGGCACACATGGTTGTAAATGCTTCTCTGGGATCCCCTTTGTTCAGAAATAGCAGACATATATGGCTTTGGAGTTTCTTTTTGGTAATTACAAGGCGGCAAAATGCCGCTGCGCATCACACGTGTCTTTTGTCTAGCAGTGAAGGGGTTAATTAGGTAGCTTGTAGGGAGCTTGCAGGGTTAATTTTAGCTTTAGTGTAGAGATCAGCTTCCCACCTGACACATCCAACCCCCTGATCCCTCCCAAACAGTTCTCTTCCCTCCCTCACCCCAAAATTGTCCCCGCCATCTTAAGTACTGGCAGAAAGTCTGCCAGTACTAAAATAAAAGCTCTCTTTTAATTTTTTAAATTTTTTTCCCAGCATATTTACATATGCTGCTGTGTAGAAGCCCCCCATAGCACCCAACCTCCCTGAGCCCCCCCCACACAGCTCTCTAATCTCCCCCCCTCTCACTATTTGGTGCCATTTTGGGTACTGGCAGCTGTCTGCCAGTACCCACTTTTCAAACTTTAGTGCACTTTTTTTTAATAATTTTTTTTTCTGTAGTGTAGCTGCCCCCCCCCCCCTCAATACCCCCCACCCCCCTCTCCCAGATCCTTTTTATAAATAAAAATTTAGCCCCCATCACCCTCTCTCACCACGGATCACCTCCCACTCCCACCACAACCGGACCGTTTATGTGGCATGCTATGTTAAGATCGGGGGCACTTCCAGCCGCTTTAAACACTTAGGTCGTACAGGGTACGTCGCTGGTCTTTAAAGACCAGGTTGTGTGCGACGTACCCTGTACGACTCGTGTCTTTAAGGGGTTAATGGCAAAGGTTGTAAATGTTATAGTACCCTGCATTGGCCTGTCAACTATTGTATTTTTAAATATTTTGGCATACAATCATTAAAAAAAGGCTGTATACAACACCTCAGGATGTGAGTCATAGAAATAATACTCTATAGGGTGGTAAGCTTCATGCCAGCGCTATAGCGTCACAGAGTAAAGGTGAATCTATACACAATTTTTGCAAACCTTTTGCAAGTGGAACTTTTACACTCTTAAAGTCTCTAATAATTATTTATACGCCAGAAGGGGGGTACATTTTTTGGCTGGCTGCAAGTAGAACTGCTAACTTTGAACCACGCTCTCTATTATACCTCTCTGATATTTCTCAGAAAATCGCACAGGCTGCTTTGAATGACATAAAATATCAGTTTGAAATAATGTCATCTAGAAGAACACCTAGGCAGGACAAATCGTCTAAAGGATCATCTATATCTAATTCAAAGCTGAACAACTTCTTTAAAGTGCTTGAAACACCTGCCATAGACCACGCAATCACACAAGAACAAGATATGGAGGCCTTAGACTCAGAAGCCAGCATGCCAGCGCAGCGAGACCAGGAACCACTCACTAAAGCCGACATTGAAAATTTACCCACCAAAGCAGACTTCTCTTCTTTCTTAACAGATGTGGGAAAGATGATAAAAGAAGGCCTGGTAGAGGTGAAAAAAGACCTCTCTGATCTGGGAGACAGGGTTGCATTCTTGGAGGAAAACATTGAGCAAATTAACAATGACAGCGACCTGCAAAACCGTGCTGCAACCATACAAGACTCCATGCTACACCAAATGCAATAACATATTGAAGATCTTGACAATAGTCGCCGTAGCAATATTAGAAAAAGAGGCAAATCCGAAAAGATAACGGGAAATTTACTACCACAGCATTTACAAGGCCTCTTTCAATCACTTCTTCATGATGCTGACACCCCTAACCTTCCCTTGGACCGTGCTCACAGAGCACTTAAGCCAAAACCACCAGACGACAAGCCCCCCAGGGACATCATACTTAAGTTCCAGCTCTACACAGATAAAGAGAGAATCATGAGTGCCACAAGGAAGGCTAAACAAATATCTTATGACGGTGATGCTCTTCAAATCTATGCAGACTTAAGCCCAATAACATTGGACAAGCGAAGAGAAGCTAAATACCTCACAACACACCTGCAGGACCTAAATATCCCCTACAGATGGGGATTCCCGTTCTGCATTAAAGTAATCTTGGGCTCCCACGTTGCTACAGATCTCCGGATGATCTTGAGCAATTCTGCAAGCAATTGAATATATCACAACCGAAACCTCCCTCACTAAACCAGCCAACAGATATTGGAGATTTGACAAGGCCCAGCAACCTAAAGCCACAGTGATCAAGCTGGACGAAAGTGAATAGAAAGAGAACCAGTTTGGCCTCCGGCTCAACAGTCGCTTTCAATGATCCGACATGACTCTTTCCTCTTCCTTGTAAGTAAGGATAGACTCTAAAGCACACGTCTGTTTAGTAGGCTGGGTGGTCTACACTACCTGACACATCAGTCAGTTGAGACTGATTGGTGGGAATGAGTATGTAGCATGCTTAACTGTCATTGTTTACCCTTATTTAGACTCGATTAATCCTAGGTCTAGAGCACCAGCTCATACAGTATTTTTTAGGACCTTAATAAAAATAAAAATGTCTTAGATTAACTCAGAACCGAGGGAAGTTCCCTTTACTGTTTAGTTTACCATTTGTAGTAAACTAGGAAGTACCTTCCCCCCTCCCCATAGAAAGGATATACTGTATATTGTTATATGCAATGTTACTGGAATTTTTGTTATGTTATATTGTTATCTGTTAATTTATTGTTCTTTGATTACATTCAAAAGGTTTCTTGCACACTATCACTCCCAGTGGGGTTTTTCAGGCAAACCTATTTTGTCCTATTCGGTTCCAAACTATTTTACACTGTTTGCTGCCTTCTCACCTATGCACCACACCTACCTCACTATTGCACCTATAAAGGCCCGCTGTGTTTGGCACATGCCATACCTCTTTATAATAATGGCTCCTCTGAGTAGACTCTTTAAACCACTTATTTAGTCATGGTCAATCATAAATTCAAAATTACAACTCAAAATGTTAAAGGTTTAAATTCGCCCACAAAAAGATCAGTAGCCCTCAACTGGTTCCACAAACATAAATGTGAAATCATTTTTTTGCAGGAAACCCATTTCCTGCAACAGTCTGAACCAAAGTTTACCACTAAACACTACCCGCTAGGTTATTTTAATTCACATGCAGTTAGGAAGAGAAATGGAGTGGGCATATTATTCCATACCGATAAAGATGGCCACTACCTGATACTCGTTGGAGATCTCTTCCATAGACCCATCATGCTTGTAAATATATACGCCCCTAACACACTTCAATGTTGCACTTAAACCCTCTTTGGATCATTCCAAAGGGAAAAATTCACACACCCCTAACTTTCTTAAGGTGATCACACAGTGTTTACGTTCTGTCACACTCTTAGATGTGTGGAGAATCCAGCATCCGGCCCAAAAAACGTTTACCTTTTTTTCTAATCCCAACAAAACTCACTCAAGACTAGATTATATTTGTATTGATCAACTCAGTTTACCTCTTGTTCAAGATTCAGATACTATCCCCACACCATGGTCAGATCACTCGTCTTTGTCAGTGGATCTGGAATGGCCAGACCGTCCTTCTTCGGACATTGTCTGGAGATTAGATAACACACTCTTACTCCAACCCCACATAACTGATAAAATAGTGTGGACATTACGCAAGTTTTTTCAATACAACGATACTGACCAAACCTCACCACTAATAACATGGAAAGCCCACAAGGTGGTAATTAGGGGAGAATTCCTCAAGAAAAAGGCTATATTACTCAAAACATATAAGGCAGAATGTAACAAGTTATTGAGTCAGTTTCACGAGGCTGAGCTTGCTCATATGAGTAACCCCTCAAGTGATCCAAATGGCAATAACCTGCTAGCAGCAAGACAAAACTTAAATAATCTACTAAGCAAAGAAGCGCATAGAACGGCCTATTACCTTAAAAACTATACTTTACCGAGGGCAATAAAGCGGGGACTCTATTAGCCAGATCTCTTAAAAAAACAGACTTACGCAAGCTATATTCACAAAATGACCAAGATAGACAATACAGACACTTTTGATTGTAGAGAAATAGCAAACACTTTAAACACCTATTACACTGGTCTTTATAACATCCCCCCAACTAACTTGTCTACTGATATTCCCAGGATAGATCAATATCTCGAGAGAGCTCAGCTTCCAATGATCCCAGAAACTATATATATATTTTTTTTTATTAATTTTTATTGAGGTAAAAGATGGCATACAGAGTTATCATTAAAACACATCATAAAGGTCATTGGCATAGACATAATGTAACACTGGGTATACAAGGAATGCAATAGAAATGTTAGCATTAATAACAACATCAACTAGCAAAATGACAAACATAGGGAACACTTAGAGTATTATGCAGAGACATAATTAATTTACGCCAATACAAATTGAAGCCTTCTCTTCTAATCAAGGGTCACATTTGGACCCCCTAACCAAATGAAATTTTAAGCAATAACAGAAGGCTACCTGAAATAGGGAAGACCACTTATGGGTCTAACGCTGTTTACCTCGGATTTTGAACTATTTGAATTTATTTGAATTCTAACCTCGCAACTGCTGGAGTAAAAAATAAAATAGGCATATGAGAGTAAGAGGCTCTTTTTTTACCAGTCTTTCGTATGACAGAGTTGCGGGGTAAAATATATAGGTATGCTGCAATGTATAATGAAGAATATAGTTAGGGTGCGGTATTGTCGAGAAAAACCGCCTAGTTAACCCTCCTGTGATAGGAGGTATATTATGTATGGGGGGGAGGAGGTGGTGGATTAAGTAGTTAAGGGCCAAATTTAGAAACCAGAGAATGCACGTATAGCAAAAAGAAGTAAGCTAGGTATGTTCTGGCCTAGTGCAGAATCTTATATGCAGCAGTGCACCAGACATCATATTAAACATGTAGCTATAATTGCAGTATTCTACAATATTTTCTAAATAGAAAATTATTTTGAAAGACACCTAGGTGCCACACATTAAGGGTATTATAGTCCCTGAGGCAAAGTATGGGAATACAAAAAAGCACAAAGCATTTTAGTAAACAGACTGTAATTAAACCATCTGGTGGTGTAAAATGGCTATTACTTCAGTTAGCTAGGAGCATTAGTGTAAAGCCAAATTCTGCATTATTGCTTGTTTAAACATATGAAGAATGTACATCAGATATGAATACAGCAATTCTAAGTAACTGTAGAGCTTATTTGATAGATGTTACATAGCAAGACCAGCAATAAAAAGGTAGTGTGGGTCCAGCTTACACTAAAAACTTTGTCAGAGCTAAACTTATTAGTCAGTGAGTTATACCTTCTTGCCATAACAGATATGCCAGCTTAGAGCATTTAGCCATTATAATGAGCACCCTACCTTGTCTCTAGATATCCTGTGTAAACAACACATGTAGGCAGATTAAGCCTACAGCTCGCCTATTTATGGTAATCTACTATTGCTAAGATTAAACAAAAATGGGCTATGCAAGTTAGGCTGGGACTTCAGAATGCAAAACCCACTTATCTATATAAAAAAAACTGTTTCTAAAATGTTAGGGGACCTTGTAACTTGGATTGGTGTGAAAACAGGTGACTCACTCTATATACTTTAAATGACAACCCTGCTAGGGGGGCATCTTGATAGTAAGGGAACAAAACCATGAAACATAAACAGCGGTGGCTCCCCAGATAGATTCTAGTAGGTGTTAGTGAGAGTATAGGAAAAAATGAGCGTGTAATTCAAGCGGCATCCCAACTGTCTCAGCATTCATCTATAAAAGTAGGCAGGCTGCCTAAAGAAACACCCTGTGCAAATTCTAACAGAAACAGTGATCCCAGCCAAGAAAAATAAAACAGTGCAAACAGTACTTGTTTTGTGACTAAGCCACACCATCTAGACAACGCAATGAAAAATTGAAAAGTGCGGTATACAGTCATACAAATATAAACATGAGAACACTTACATTGCGGTGCTAATTTAGGAGCTAGACAATAGGATGGCTAGAAGTATAGTAGACATAGCAAAACATGTAATCAAGGCATGACAATAAAGCTTAACGTCCAGTGCCTAATATAAGCCAATTACAAAAAGAGAAAATAAAAACCTGGTAAAATATAACTATAGAGATCTCTGAGAAAAACTGCAGTGAGAGAATTCACGGTATCAGTGGCCAGAGAAAAAGTTTCATTGACTGGTCAGCATATAGCCATAAGCATTGGAAGTCCATTAAGCATTGGAAGTCCATTAGTTAATTTTGGGGAATATAAGTCAATATTGTGAGTCAGCTGCAAAGACCTGGGAATATAATTAGACAATTTTCTAATAGGAGATGTAATGGTAAAGTTCAGTGATGCAGCGACACAGAATCTCACCAGCTGTTCGGCCTCAACCCACACCTTCTCGCCATGGTTGATAATGTCCCGTATCTTGTGGGGAGAGGCCTGTCATCACTGACAGCTCCGGGCTCCGCAACAGAACTTTGGGGATCGCCAACTCCGGGCCTAATGAAGGCCCTGTATAGCTCTCTGCTGTTGCAGCGACAAGTAGATAGACTTCTGTGAGCGGCAAGATAACTGCATACATGATTTCTTTAGTTGTCAGTAGTAGTCCCCATTCGCACCCATCGGACACTGCAAGAGGTATCTGTTGTGCTGGACTAGAGCATCTCCTCCAGGTTGGCGGCATGTAGGCAGAAGCTGAGTTGCCTGAGGATGTCGGGCATCCTGCATGGGGAATCTTGCTCACGGGATCCTTCCAGGGCAGATAAGGCACTTCAGTCCCTGATTGCGTTCTCATCACAGCGTGCTCAGGAGGCGAGGAGCGCCGGGGCCCCAAACGCCACCACCCCCAGAAGCAGCCATGCCAGCGGGCACGTGGGTAACATGGGCCGCAAACTTACTATCTATTTGGTGGGGTGATGAGGTAGATAGGCGATTAAACATGTCCCTGCACCCATCCAGAAAGAGGTGCATCTCCTTTAATATCTGATCTCCAGTCGACATAGTTGCTAATAATAGAAGGCATACAGCTTACTAAAAGCACAGTAGCGGTGGGCCCAAGATGGCTGACCACGAAGCTGCTTATCAGTGGTTTGTGTTCCGGAATCACTGGGGCTTGTCAATTTAGTGTAGTCTTCTCACGGATTAGATACACAGATCTCCCAGGTCAAACAATATTCGTTTAGGGACCAATATTTGGGCTGGAGCAGTCCTTATAATTAAACTTTATAGGTAGTATCGTTGGAGCTCCTGAGATGTGCGACTGCACTGCTTCACTGCTGGCTCCACCCCCCAGAAACTATATCTCAATCCCTAGAAGACCCAATTAATAATAGGGAAATCTTAGATGCAATCAATAGCTTACACACGCAAAAGAGCCCAGGGCCAGATGGGTTTACTAATCTTTACTACAGACATTTTAGACAAATACTTACCCCGCATCTAGCTAAAATGTTTAATACACTAGACCAGGAAGGACATTTCTTGCCACATTAATTGGAAGCCCACATCTCAGTGATCCATAAACAGGGAAAACCAGCTAACGACCTGAGCAAATATCACCCTATATTGCTTTTAAATGGTGATATAAAAATGCTTGCAAAAATTATAGCCAGAAGACTTAATCCCATTATGCCATCTGTAATCCATGTTGACCAAGCAGGCTTTGTGCCGCGCAGGGAGACCAGAGACAACACTATCAGAGCTTTGCGCCTGATAGAATACGCAACTAATCAACCCATGGTCCTGGTCTCCACTGAAGCAGAGAAAGCCTTTGACAGGCTGAACTGGGTTTTCTTGCAGAGAACATTGCACTTCTTCGGCCTTGGGGAAAAAATGATTAAAAGAATATTCCATCTCTACTCCACACCTACAGCAAGGGTGAGAGTCAATGCAGTTTTGTCCTAGGACTTTTCAATACGTAATGGTACCAGACAGGGCTGCCTGCTTTCACCTCTATTATTTCTATTAACAATGGAAGTGCTTGCATCCCATATCAGGAATAACCCGAAAATTGCTAGACACAAAATATAGATTTTCGCAGATGATGTCTTATTGACAATCACATCCCCAATTGATTCCATACCCCCTATTAGAAGAATTGGATAACTTCTGCAACCTATCTAATTTCGCAATAAATAAACAAAAATCCGAGGTCCTTAATATAACTCAGCCAGGGAACGAATTTAAACGTCTCCAACTAATTTGCCCATACAAAGCACATTCGGGTAAACTAAAATACTTAGGCATACAATCAACCCCTCAGATATCACAACTCTACGATAATAACTATAAGTCCCTATTCAACGCCACCCAGCATACTTTGCTCTCATGGCAAGATAGACCTCTCTCTTGGTGGGGAAGAATGCAATCCATCAAGATGACTATACTCCCCAGAATACTTTATATACTACAAACTATACCAATTTTGCTCCCTAAATCCTACCTCCTGCAATTGTAAAAACTTATCAACACATTTATATGGGGTAAAACTCACCCTCGCATAAACGCAGCAACTATGTATTGATCCATATACGGGGGGTGGATTGGGAGTCCCTAATTTGGAGTCCTACTATAAAGCTATAATACTACAACAGATATTAGATTGGCACAATAAAAAAGAAGATAAGGCTTGGATTTCCCTTGACAGATTTTAAAAACTCCAAGCCCTGGTGCTTTATGTTGGATGCCTAAAAACATATGGCCCACATTTTGTTATAAGTCACAACTATATAGACACATATTTGGTAACTGGGATCACTTGGTTTTGAACACACCAAAAATTTCCACCCCATACTCCCCACTGACCCCAATATCTCCAAATATGGAGTTTATGGGAGGATATGAATCAACAGAGAAAACAGTTGTAACATGGGATATCCCCTACACAGCCCCGATCATTGAAACTTTAGAGCAAGGAAAGCTAAAATCACGAATGAACCTCCACAACGTATTAAATGGGGCTTTTACCTCATGGCTCAAACATTTACAATTAAACCACTTTATACAACACAATCACCTTAAGCGAAATCTCACTAGAACCCCAACACCCTTCGAACATTTGTGTCTTTCGGCTACAATACCCAGGGGATCCCTTTCGATATCCAAAAGGATATTAGATACGGCAAGCCAAACCCCACTCCCTCTTTACACAATACAATGGCAACGAGAGATAGGTACACAACTGGACGAAACTCACTGGACCAACATATTTCGAAACACTCGTAGATCCTCTACATCTGCTCACTTACTAGAGCTAAACTTTAAAGCCCTTCTCTGCTGGTACCTAACGCCTTATAGGCTCCATAAGATCTACCCCCACTCCTCCCCACTGTGTTGGAGAGGATGTAAAGATATGGGTACCATGATACACATGTGGTGGAAGTGTCCCAAACTCTCAGGTTTTTGGAAAGCGATAGAACACACACTGAAAATATTCCTCGGACAGGACTTCACTTTAACACCTGAAATTGCATTACTGAATAAAAGCACTAACTGTAGATGCAGAATACATTCCTTTCTCACACAGATGTGCCTAAATAGTGCAAAACTCCTGATAGCATGACACTGGAAGTCTGTATTCATACCCACACACCATTTGTGGAAGGAACAAATTAATGAAACCATTCCATTAGAACAGTACGGCTTTTATAAATGAAATAAACTTAACCTATTTCTAGAGGCAAAATTTTACTGGGAATCTTTAGACTAAACTAGCCTCAACCCGGAACTTTTCGCCAGGTAAGACTAATACTGTTAGTTATAAATAGTGAATAACGAATAATTATATCCTTCACTCAGAATAGTAAACCATTACCCCATCTCATGCACCTAATCCTTTAAATTTTGAATGTATTTATCTCATGAGACATCTATCTTGTCTTGTGGAAAGCATTATTTGATATTTTATTGTTTAATAGAGCTATTTGTATTAGTATAAAAATTGAGAGAGCTTTGACATGTGCAACTGTCATTCACATGGGTCGATTGTATAATCAGATGTCTTATTTTCTGTTGGCTAGATTTAGAGTTTTGTCGGTAACGACCCGCGTAGCTAACGCTGGCTTTTTTTTGGCCGCACCTTTTAAATACCGCTGGTATTTAGAGTTCACAGAATGGCTGGGTTTTCAGTGCATTAGGCTCCAAAAAGGGAGCGTAGAGCATAATTTACCGCCACTGCAACTCTCGATACCAGCGGTGCTTACGGACGCGGCCAGCTTCAAAAACGTGCTCGTGCACGATATCCCCATAGGCAACAATGGAGCAGTTTGAGCTGAAAAAAACCTAACACCTGCAAAAAAGCAGCGTTAAGCTCCTAACGCAGCCCCATTGTTTCCTATGGGGAAACACTTCCTAAGTCTGCACCTAACACTCTAACATGAACCCCGAGTCTAAACACCCCTAACCTTACACTTATTAACCCGTAATCTGCTGCCCCCGCTATCGCTGACACCTGCATATTTTTTTTAACCCCTAATCTGCCGCTCCGTACACCGCCGCAACCTACATTATACCTATGTACCCCTAATCTGCTGCCCCTAACACCGCCGACCCCTATATTATATTTATTAACCCCTAATCTGCCGCCCCCAATGTCGCCTCCGCCTACCTACAATTATTAACCCCTAATCTTCCGACCGGACCACACCGCTACTATAATAAATGTATTAACCCCTAAAGCTAAGTCTAACCCTAACACTAACACCCCCCTAACTTAAATATAATTTAAATCTAACGAAATAAATTAACTCTTATTAAATAAATTATTCCTATTTAAAGCTAAATACTTGCCTGTAAAATAAACCCTAATATAGATACAATATAAATAATAATTATATTGTAGCTATTTTAGGATTAATATTTATTTTACAGGCAACTTTGTATTTATTTTAACCAGGTACAATAGCTATTAAATAGTTAATAACTATTTAATAGCTACCTAGTTAAAATAATTACAAAATTACCTGTAAAATAAATCCTAACCTAAGTTACAATTAAACCTAACACTACACTATCAATAAATTAATTAAATACAATACCTATCAATAAATACAATGAAATAAACTAACTAAAGTACTAAAAATAAAAAAGAACTAAGTTACAAAAAATAAAAAAATATTTACAAACATTAGAAAAATATTACAACAATTTTAAACTAATTACACCTACTCTAAGCCCCCTAATAAAATAACAAAGACCCCCAAAATAAAAAAAATGCCCTACCCTATTCTAAAATTAAAATAGAAAAGCTCTTTTACCTTACCAGCCCTGAAAAGGGCCCTTTGCGGGGCATGCTCCAAAGAATTCAGCTCTTTTGCCTGTAAAAAGAAAGCATACAATACCCCCCCCCCAACATTACAACCCACCACCCACATACCCCTAATCTAATCCAAACCCCCCTTAAATAAACCTAACACTAAGCCCCTGAAGATCTCCCTACCTTGTCTTCACCACGTCGGGTTCACCGATCGATCCAGAAGAGCCTCCGATGTCTTGATCCAAGCCCAAGCAGGGGGCTGAAGATGTCCATGATCCGACTGAAGTCTTCATCCAAGCGGGAGCTGAAGAGGTCCATGATCGGGCTGAAGTCTTCTATCAAGCGGCATCTTCAATCTTCTTTTTTCCGGATTCATGGTCATCCCGCCGACGTGGAACATCCATCTTCACCGACGACTTCCCGACGAATGACGGTTACTTTAAGGGACGTCATCCAAGATGGCGTCCCTCGAATTCAGATTGGCTGATAGGATTCTATCAGCCAATCGGAATTAAGGTAGGAAAATTCTGATTGGCTGATGGAATCAGCCAATCAGATTCAAGTTTAATCCGATTGGCTGTTCCGGTCAGCCAATAGAATGCAAGCTCAATCTGATTGGCTGATCGGATCAGCCAATCGGATTGAACTTGAATCTGATTGGCTGATTCCATCAGCCAATCAGAATTTTCCTACCTAAATTCCGATTGGCTGATAGAATCCTATCAGCCAATCGGAATTCGAGGGACGCCATCTTGGATGACGTCCCTTAAAGAAACCGTCATTCGTCGGGAAGTCGTCGGTGAAGATGGATGTTCCGCGTTGGCGGGATGACCATGGATCCGGAAGAAAGAAGATCGAAGATGCCGCTTGATAGAAGACTTCAGCCCGATCATGGACCTCTTCAGCTCCCGCTTGGATGAAGACTTCAGTCGGATCATGGACATCTTCAGCCCCCCGCTTGGGCTTGGATCAAGACATCGGAGACTCTTCTGGATCGATCAGTGAACCCGGCGTGGTGAAGATAAGGTAGGGAGATCTTCAGGGGCTTAGTGTTAGGTTTATTTAAGGGGGGTTTGGGTTAGATTAGGGGTATGTGGGTGGTGGGTTGTAATGTTGGGGGGGGGTATTGTATTTATTTTTTTTTACAGGCAAAAGAGCTGAATTCTTTGGGGCATGCCCCGCAAAGGGCCCTTTTCAGGGCTGGTAAGGTAAAAGAGCTTTTCTATTTTAATTTTAGAATAGGGTAGAGAATTTTTTTATTTTGGGGGTCTTTTTTTTTTTATTAGGGGGCTTAGAGTAGGTGTAATTAGTTTAAAATTGTTGTAATATTTTTCTAATGTTTGTAAATATTTTTTTATTTTTTGTAACTTAGTTCTTTTTTATTTTTTGTACTTTAGTTAGTTTATTTCATTGTATTTATTTGTAGGTATTGTATTTAATTAATTTATTGATAGTGTAGTGTTAGGTTTAATTGTAGATAATTGTAGGTAGTTTATTTAATTTATTTATTGATAGTGTAGTGTAAGGTTTAATTGTAACTTAGGTTAGGATTTATTTTACAGGTAATTTTGTAATTATTTTGACTAGGTAACTATTAAATAGTTCTAAACTATTTAATAGCTATTGTACCTGGTTAAAATAATTACAAAGTTGCCTGTAAAATAAATATTAATCCTAAAATAGCTATAATATAATTATAATTTATATTGTAGCTATATTAGGGTTTATTTTACAGGTAAGTATTTAGCTTTAAATAGAAATAATTTATTTAATAAGAGTTAATTTATTTCATTAGATTTAAATTATATTTAATTTAGGGGGGTGTTAGTGTTAGGGTTAGACTTAGCTTTAGGGGTTAATACATTTATTATAGTAGTGGTGTGGTCCGGTCGGCAGATTAGGGGTTAATAATTGTAGGTAGGTGGAGGCGACGTTGGGGGCGGCAGATTAGGGGTTAATAAATATAATATAGGGGTCGGCTGTGTTAGGGGCAGCAGATTAGTGGTACAAAGGTATAATGTAGGTTGCGGCAGTGTACGGAGCGGCAGATTAGGGGTTAAAAAATATGCAGGTGTCAGCGATAGCGGGGGCGGCAGATTAGGGGATAATAAAAATTATGTAGGTGTCGGCGGTGTTAGGGGCAGCAGATTAGGGGTACATAGGGATAATGTAGGTTGCGGAGGTGTGCGGTCGGCAGATTAGGGGTTAAAAATTTTTAATAGAGTGGCGGCAATGTGGGGGGGCCTCGGTTTAGGGGTACATAGGTAGTTTATGGGTGTTAGTGTACTTTAGAGCACAGTAGTTAAGAGCTTTATGAACCGGCGTTAGCCCAGAAAGCTCTTAACTCCTGTTTTTTTTCTGCGGCTGGAGTTTTGTCGTTAGATTTCTAACGCTCACTTCAGCCACGACTCTAAATAACGGCGTTAGAAAGATCCCATTGAAAAGATTGGATATGCAATTGACGTAAGGTGATCTGTGGTATGGAAAAGTTGCGGCTGCAAAGTGAGCGTTAGACCCTTTCCTGACTGACTCTAAATACCAGCGGTAGCCCAAAACCAGCGTTAGCCGTCAAAACCAGCGTTAGAGGCTCCTAACGCCAAACTCTAAATCTAGCCTTTAGGTTGCCAGACATTTACACCTGTGAAGATGACTACTTCGAATCTACTCTATGTAACCTTGGATAATGTCAAATGTGTTGTATGATATGATGTAAATTAGATCTCTCTTTAATAAAAAAAAAATATCAGAGACATTTGATAATTACAATCACCTAGATTACAAGTTTTGCGTTCGTGTTTTAATGATGAAAAATGGCCATTTCAGCTTTAAAACAGCACCACAGCCTTTACAAGTCTTGTTGGTATAACTATACTGCAAGGCTTTTAGCCTGTAATGCAACATCAGTCCGGCATACGTAAAAATTATGTTTTTTCATGGGACTTCCATAGCGCAGCCATTATTGCGTTCCAGCTTATACCCGCAAGATCTGTTTCGCAATCTCCTGCATCGCAAACACTATTTAAATATTATTAACCGCTAATCTGCCATCCGCTCACATCACCCCACTATACAAAAGATATTAAAGGGACAGTCTACCATAGAATTGTTATAGTTTTAAAAGATAGATAATCCCTTTATTACCCATTCCCCAGTTTTGCATAACCAACACAGTTATATTAATATACTTTTTACCTCTGCGATTACCTTGTATCTAGGAACCTTCTTCCAGCCCCCTGATCACATGACTGTGACTGTTTATTATCTATTGTATTAAATTTAGCATTGTTTTGTGCTAAATCTTAAATAACCCCCTGTGCCTGAACACAGTGTTATCTATATGGCCCACGTGTACTGTCAATCTCTTTGTGTTTAAAAGGAATGTAAAAAGCATGTGATAAGAGGCAGCCCTCAAAGGCTTAGAAATTAGCATATGGGCCTACCTATGTTTAGTTTAAACTAAGAATACCAAGAGAAAAAAGCAAATTTGATGATAAAAGTAAATTAAAAAGTTGATTAAAATTAAAAGCCCCATCTGAATAATGAAAGTTTAATTTATACTAGAATGTCCCTTTAACCCCTAATTCCGCTGTCACTATAATAAACCTATTAACCCCTAAAGGAAAGTCCCCCACAACGAAATATACTAAATAAACCTATTAACCCCTAAACCGAAAGCCCCCCCACATCAAAATCAATTAATTTAAACTAGTAACCCCTAAACCTAACACCCCCCTAACTTTATATTAAAATTACAATTTCCCTATCTTAAATTAAAACTTACCTGTCAAATTAAAAAAACTAAGTTTAAACTAACAATTAAACTAATATAACTATTAAGAAAAGAGAAAAAGTATGGAACAGCGCTTCTACAGCACAAATAATCAATCAGAGGAAGGTTAAAGTTCTAGTCCCATTAAATTAAATTAATAAAATAGATATTTATTGCCACATAATAACATTAACATAAGCATAAAAAGCCAAACTGACGTTTAGCAAATTAATACTATTTGGGTGACCGGTCACTATTAAAACCTAAAAACTATTTTCACAAGTATAAAACCTGTTCTTATATTCACACTAAAAATATATTGTCACAATTGATAAAATCACTATTCATAAGTGTAATATATAATGTAAATCTTTGTGTGGTAAGGATATGTAAGGAGCCAATAATAAAAAAGTCTCATAAGGAGCCACTTGAATAAACGTCTATTCTTGAGACTGTTATATTCAGTTAATCATGTAAAACAGACAGGGGTACTTTTCCTCTCCACAGACCCGACAGATTGTTACCTTCTCGCTAGGGCTCCCACTCTCTGCGGATGAAGAGGATACAAAAAAACAAAAGAGTGTGTTTCTTACTTCTGGATGGTTGTTTTCTCATTCAATCTACTTCCAAGTCTGCACCGTCTCTTTTTTCCCCAGAGTGTACATTTATACGTTGTTTGGACACTACCGCCTCACGTGTTGATCCTCGGCCAATAGCCAGTTTCTAATCTTGGCTAAGTTCAGCTTGTTCGTATACCTCCATGTCACATGTGGCACTATAGCCAATGGTAATTCTCCAAAGACGGCTATACCAAATGAGCTCACCTAGATACAGCGTATTCTCTCTGCGCAGAGATTTTTAGATTCAAAGTGTTAGTGAGCCAATTCTTATCTAGACACAGTCCTTCAATCGATGCGTTTCGCCTTCCCTAAAGGCTTTATCAAGATGAAAGTCTAGTATCTGATAAATTCTTAAATACCCCTCTTCTTGGCTCCGATTGGTGTATACCTCCTTACTTCTTACCTTTAGGTGGATTTATTTCTTAAGGTAGAATTTTCTTACAATGACTCCTATTGTTGTGTAGGCTTGTGCTCCTTTATAGAAATTTCCTTTGGGCTAGTTATTCTTCCCAAGCTTTTCTGACTTCCACATATCTCTTATGAGTTTATTAATAATCATCATCTATAGTATTCAAATAATTCTTAGTTAATTAACATATAGACAAGAAATAGAAAATATATAAAAAATACATAGGGGATAAAACTTGCAAGATAAGTTATACTATTCCTATTAAATAATCAACCTAACTCAATATACATATCAGTATTAATTCTAATCTAGAATAAAAGAGGTCAGGTCAAATTCCCCAATTCATATATGAATTCTGCTTCCTTTCTAAGTATTAATTTCTGATAGTCTCCACCTCTCCAATTTTTCTTTAATTTTTTCACTGCCCAACATGTAATGTTTTTTGTGCTGTTGTGTACTTTTTTTAAATGGTCATACAGGTGGGTTTCCTACTTACCCTTTTCTATATTATACAAGTGCTCTCTTATCCTATCTCTATATGGTCTTGTTGTTTCCCCTACATACTGCATTTTGCACGAGCACTGTAAAAGTATACTATCCCTTTATCTCTGCAATGGATGGTATCCTTTATTTCATATTTGTTGCCTGTGCTAGTGGATGTAAATGTTTTGACTTTTTTGCTGTGCTTGCAAGCTTTGCAGCTATAGCATGGAAAAAAGCCATTAACTTTATTACCTCTCAGATCAACTTCTTTTGAAGATTTATTTTTCTTTTTGTATTCACTCGGGGCTAAGATGTTTTTCAGATTTGCTGCTTTTCTATATACGAACATAGGTTTTTCTGATATTTCCTTTCCCAAAAGTGTGTCAGATGTGATGACATGCCAGTGTTTACGTATTATTTTTTCCATAATCTTGTGTTGTTGATTAAATGTGGTTATAAATGGTAACTTAATGCCTATTTCCTTCTCAACCACTGGCTTTTCTTTCCTTAACATTTTATTTCTGTCTCCCTCACTTACTTCTATTTTTGCTTTTTCAAGTACCTTCCTATCATAGTTCCTTTCTATGAATCTTTCTTCCAATATTCTAATTTGACTTTCATAGTCTACTACCCTAGTGCAATTTGTCTTTATCCGTAGGAACTGGCCTTTTGGAGTAATCTCTATCCACCTCTTGAGGTGACAACTTTTTGAATGGATGAAGTTATTAGCATCTACCTCTTTAAAATGACTGATGATTGAGTTTGGTTGCTTATTTAATAGGAATAGTATAACTTATCTTGCAAGTTTTATCCCCTATGTATTTTATATATATTTTTTATTCCTTGTCTGTATGTTAATTAACTAAGAATGATTTGAATATTATATATGATTATTAATAACATCATAAGAGATATGTGGAAGCCAGAAAAGCTTGGGAAGAATAACTAGCCCAAAGGAAATTTCTATAAAGGAGCACAAGCCTACACAACAATAGGAGTCATTGTAAGAAAATTCTACCTTAAGAAATAAATCCACCTTAAGGTAAGAAGTAAGGAGGTATAAACCAATCGGAGCCAAGAGGAGGGGTAATTAAGAATTTATCAGACACCAGACTTTCATCTTGATAAAGCCTTTAGGGAAGGTGAAACGCGTCGACTGAAGGACTGTGTCTAGATAAGAAATGGCTCACTAACACTTTGAATCTAAAAATCTCTGCGCAGAGAGAATACGCTGTATCTAGGTGAGCTCATTTGGTATAGCCGTCTTTGGAGAATTACCATTGGCTATATTGCCACATGTGACATGGAGGTATACGAACAAGCTAAACTGAGCCAAAATTAGAAACTGGCTATTGGCGAAGGATAAACACGTGATGCGGAAGCGTCCAAACAATGTGTAAGCGTACACTCTGGGAAAACAGAGACGTGCAGACTTGGAAGTAGATTGAATTAGAAAACAACCACCCAAAAGTAAAAAACACGCTCTTTTGTTTTTTGTCTCCTCTTCATCTGCAGAGAGTGGGAGCTCTGGCGAGCAGGTAACAAGCTGTCGGGTCTGTGGAGAGGAAAAGTACCCCTGTGTGTTTTACATGATTAACTGAATATAACAGTCTCAAGAATAGACGTTTATTCAAGTGGCTCCTTACGAGACTTTTTTTTATTATTGGCTCCTAAATGAGACTTCTTTATTTACATATCCTGGCTTACCACACAAAGATTTACATTATATATTACACTTATGAATAGTGATTTTATCAATTGTGACAATATATTTTTAGTATGAATATATTTTTTGTGTTAATATAAGAACAGGTTTTATTCTTGTGAAAATAGATTTTAGGTTTTAATAGTGACCGGTCGCCCAAATAGTATTACCACTAGATTAAGAGTTCTGCGGCCAAAGGGGTGCGTTAGCTACACGTGTTTTTTTCCCCCTCACCTTTTAAATACCGCTGGTATTCAGAGTTCACAGAAGGGCTGCGTTAGGCTCCAAAAAGATAGCGTAGAGCATAATTTACCACCACTGCAACTCTAAATACAAGCGGTGCTTACGGACGCGGCCAGCTTCAAAAACGTGCTTGTGCACGATTCCCCCATAGGAAACAATGGGGCCGTTTGAGCTTGAAAAAACCTAACACCTGCAAAAAAGCAGCGTTCAGCTCCTAACGCAGCCCCATTGTTTCCTCTGGGGAAACACTTCCTAAGTCTGCACCTAACACCCTAACATGTACCCCGAGTCTAAACACCCCTAATCTTACACTTATTAACCCCTAATCTGCTGCCCCCGCTATCGCTGACCCCTGCATATTATTATTAACCCATAATCTGCGGCTCCGTACACCACCGCAACCTACATTATCCCTATGTACCCCTAATCTCCTGCCCCTAACACCGCCGACCCCTATATTATATTTATTAACCCCTAATCTGCCGTCCCCAACGTTGCTGCCACCTACCTACAATTATTAACCCCTAATCTGCCGACCGGACCTCACCGCTACTATAATAAAGTTATTAACCCCTAATCCGCCTCACTCCCGCCTCAATAACCCTATAATAAATAGTATTAACCCCTAATCTGTCCTCCCTAACATCACCGACACCTAACTTCAAGTATTGAGCTGTTCTAAAAAACTACTGACCTAGGTCACCAGAGGGCGCTCAATATTCACCACATATAAGATTGTATATACATATCAACAACCCAAACTCGCAACAATAGTATCTGCTTAGTCGAAACTATATGACACAACAATCATACAAAAATAAATAATGAGAATGGAAAAGGGGAACCTCATTAAATGATGTTTGATTCAATGTCCATATGTGGTTTTTCACAGTTTCTAATGTGAGTTCCTTGAAGTCCTAAAGATCCAGGTTGGTCCCAAGGTAGAATCACTTGAGGCACTTTCCCACGGCTGCACTCTCCAAAACGATCCCAAGGTGGAAAACGCATTTGCTGAAAAGATGATGAGAAAAAAGAGAGGCGCACAAATGTGTGCATCAATCGGTATATAGTCAGCACACACTCCAAATATTTCGTACACAGGGTACTCACACTTTGGCACAGCACACCAGTGTGCTTGTGGAAGTGGGCTGGCACTCAGAGCTGACCAGCTGGCTCTCTCTGGCTTTTCCCTGGTTATGACGGCCCTCCAATATGATAGACTGTATGGTAGTGGTATGCTCGTATTCAAACTCCAGGCTCAAGTTATATTAAAGCAAACTTAAAACGGGGGGCGGGTCTGAACACCGACCAAGATGGCTGCTTTTTAATTTCGGCTGAGTTCTGGAGCAGTTAGATCCGCTGTCTATCACTCCTCTGACTGTCAATCCAAATCCTACCATACTGCTGACTCATAACATAGCACCTAAGGAACGGATTTATATGTTTCTTTTCTCCCTACACTTTGAACTTTAGCCGTGCAGACCGGAATACTTGAGGTGCGCAGCGGAGGCCTAATCACAGGCCTGCACCCTCATCTACCCTCCCGTTTCCTGAAATATCAGGCAAAAACAGCTATATACGCTGTCACAAATCTCTGAAACACAGAGACATTGCATACTCCTTTATATTCAATCGAGAGCAATACTGTGTAAAGACATGGAAGGATTAGACTACGCATTACAGGCCATGCTGACAGACTTTGAGAACCAGATGCGCAAAGTTATAAGGGACGCACTGAGACCATTGAGTCAGGCAATGCCCGATTATGCCTTGAGTTGCCAGGAGTCTGTAACCGCTTGCACTGAGAAGATAGGCTACTGCCTGCAAAACCCAGAGAGAGATGACACCACGGCCGACAAGACCTGTCCCTTGAGGGGCCGGGAGAACAGCTCTGTGGATGTGTACAAATCTCTGGATAACCCTACAGCCGTGGAAATGCAACACTTCTTGATCACTGTGAGACAACTTTTGGAACCACTTACTGTTCATGACCGTCAAAACCTGCTCCCTTACTACGAGATGCACGGAGCATATGATACATTCGGACCGCTTCACATTCTAGGCTCCCAGGAGACAGCAGACTCTAATACAGGGACAGTGCATCTCCCTCTCACGAACATTAGAACGCCAGGAGATGTTCGCCACGGTGTGGGGTAACAATGTCGGGAACACTGCCTCGCTATAACGCCGCACTGATCGGGGGGCAGTCAATCATCTAATGTTTGCATCGGCTTTATCTAAGAAAAAAGCTGCTCCTCACATATGTTGCTCCCACAACCACGAGAAGTTCATTCAGCATAATGAGACATTGACCTCATGACGATAATATATCTGAGATATAGTTGATGTTTCCACACCATTTGCATTACTGCCTAATTACTACCCTTCCCAGGACTGTGTTTAAATGCTCTTTTAACTTACCATACAACTCCTTATGTTAAATTAGCTCAAACGCCATACTCCTGCTAAGGGTTAAGTACCAATGAGCCTCTAGCCACATGTTGCATTTTACCATCCTGGGCTTCTGTCACTTCACTGTTTAATTTCCTCCTCCGTGTTGCCCACGCTTGGTAGGCGCTAGGTAACCTAATGTAGTTTTACTCTTGGCTTATACTGTTATCTATTATGCTGATGCGATCCCTAGGTTTAAGGTGCACTATATATGTATACAATTATTCCCAAGTAGGTAATACCTGTTATGAACTCTACCGTTTCTCCCAAATCTACATACAATAAACCGCTATGGGATTCATTTTCATAATAATGTTATTTTGAAAGCAAGCTGTTTATCCATTATTGCTTTGTGGACCGTTAGTTCTAGCAGCATAAATAATATTGTCCATGAGTGGGATCTATGTTTTTGTATAGCCAATATCTGCCTGAATGTATTCATACCTCAAATTTGTGTAGGCTAACCCCTGCACACATTAACTCCTATAGTACCACGATGCCCTATGATGCATATGTGTCCAGCAGTCTTTATGCTACCTAGGTTAGTTTGGTAATCTGTTTATATTGAGTTAAGATGAGTTGATATTTTACACCTAAGCTACTAATTGCATACTCAAGGTTCATAAATGTACTGTTATTTGTATGTAATGAGAATCTTACTAGTGTATCTAGCAGAAGTTATACCAATAGGGGGACTCAAATTAAGTTTACTACCGGTCTTACAATCTATTCTTATACATGTTAGACCCATATTGGGTGAGTAAATTGCCAGATCTTCTTTTAGAAGTGGTAACAGGGGCTATTGGTCACAGGGGTATCTCCAGAGGCCTGAAATATACTTGCATTCCTGGCTACATATAGAAGTAGGTCCCACAGAGCCACTTATAGATTACTGTGTATAATTTTCATAAATTGAGTGGGCGGAATTGAGCACCTTGATCCCTAACCATATTGATTGTCTTATGTGTCTGAGCCACCTGCGGCCGAGGTGGCACACTTGATTTTCTCGCCAGGGGTTCACTGGTTCTACAACCTGTAGGTGATTGCTCATAGCCTAGCATTTACATTACACAGATCTCTCTTTTACTCCATCTTTGTAGAATTTGACTGTACCATAATGGAGTCATAGCAGGCATATGTACCATTATTTGTATTTGTAATCCTACTTTTTAAGAAAACCTTACCCCATGCTTGAATGTTATATTATGTTTTCCTTGAGAATGATTTTCATATTGTGTAGCACCTTTTATGATTAAGCGGTTTAAAACAGTTAATACTGATGGTTCTTATTATATTATATATCAATTCACATGCCAGTTTTCCTCCTTGTTATTTTATCTATATAGGCAGGCTCTAAAGTGGCCTCTAGTGTTCCCAGAGGTAGTTAAAATTGTTGCCTCTTTAATATGTGCCATTTAGGTCCAAGAGTGACCTTCTTTGTCCCTCCCCTAAGCCCTTCCCTCTACAGTTAGATCTGCGAATATGGTCCAAAAGAGGCCAATGTGTGTTTTTGGGGAAGTTTATACTCCATATTCAGACAGTGTTTTAGAAGGGGTTATTTACTTACAGAAAAACTGAAGTTGAATGTTCTTTCCTATGGTTATATTTAATTGCCAATTTGTATTGTAGCACATGCCCTTTAACCATTCATTTTGTAATGCTATGTATAACATTTATCTTGTTGAGTGCTACTATGTGCTTTTCAGTGGCTATATGTATGGCAATTTTGTTCTGTTTTTATATTTCAACCTCAATAAAAAACTATTTAAAAAAAAAAAAAAAAAAAAACTTAAAACTTTTATTGCACAGGGTTGACAAGCACATAATCAAATTAATACAGGTTAAAATATTGCTACGCATTTCTCGGCCCTCCTGGCCGTTTCATCAGGCATATAAAATGAAATTTAAAACCGGCTTTTTATTGCCGCCACTACCAAACAGTTTCTACGAACACTCCCCTTTCTTGATGGGTGTGTGCTGGTTAACCTATCACCATTAATGAATTCTTAATAGCGAACACTAACTACATTTGACAAAAATGTTTCTAGTGTTTGTGACCAATATCTGTCTATAACAAACATATTCATCCGTAATTGCAAAATATCACATAAACATTATATAATGATGATAACATAACATCAATACTTTTGTATCGGAGACATTTTTTTAAAAACAGAGATAGCCCCTTCAATAGGTGAAAAGACAGACCAATCATAAGGCTGTATTCTAAAGGAATCTATACACGCCCCTTTTAGTTATTTCGCATTGTGACAATGAATAACGCCATTCTATTTAACAAAAATAGCGGCGTAATGTCAACTTTAAACATCTATACAATATTGAAAAGCAGTTATTGTGTGTAACCCTAAGTGTTCTTAACACGTCTAAATGTGGGGTACGACCCGCATTGATGGGATGTTGATCCCCAAATCTTGCGACCTAATGGTGGATGGGTACTGAAATATATAATAATAATGATTGACTATATAGGAACATGAGTGTTCTTTTTTGTGATTCTACTTGTTATTTTAATATCTATAAGTGACTGTACTAGTCTCTAAAATGGGCATAATATCATGTACCTTGATATTTATGGTGGTTATATATGAAACAGAATTATGAGTGTTCGGATTAATAAGTGATTCAATGGGAAATAATCATAATAATTTGTGTAGCACTTTTGCTTTTAATCTAATGTGCCAATGTGTCTATATTGTGCGCTGAAATTAATTACTATCATTTAGGATAGAATACTAATTGATGGTTGATAATGAACTAGTGGGCTCGTATGTATAATATATAATGTGAAAATGTAATCTATGTGAGAGATATATTTGGTGTGATATAGTGTCAAGCCTTACGTGTGAAAGTGTGTAGCTATGACTTAACCATAGACCTTGTGTATATGTGAATACGAGGCTGTGATGTGTGTGAGTTCTATATATCAATCTCATTAACCCCTCTATTCTCTAAATGAGGATAAGTGATAGTAGAAATAACATTGTCGTCCTAATGACTGTGAATGGTTGGTGCGTGAATGTACAAGTGAACCATATACTCCTAATAACTAAACAATACATGGTGCATATAGTGCAAAAAATCCATTGTAATCCTATTTGTAATTGACACACATGTATCCTATTTTTGGGAACAATTGATAAAAATATATATATATATCTATATATATCCACCTAATGGACATACATATACTATTTGACTTTAATAGTCAGTTCTAATATGGACCCAGACCTATGTTTTATGCCCAATCGTATTTATTTGAGCATCCCTAACTCATTTTAGGGTTTGTAACCATTGGAGACCTATTGGATTTTTAGATTTGGTTCACTTTTTCCTAATGGCCTCAATGAGGTAATAGATTCTGCTGCATTCTAGGTACCCAATGGTTACAAACCCTAAAATGAGTTAGGGATGCTAAAAATGCTAAAATAAATAAATAAAAAAATGATGGACCTCTTCAGCCGGATGATGGACCTCTTCAGCCCGATGATGGACCTCTTCAGCCCAATGATGGACCTCTTCAGCCCAATGATGGACCTCTTCAGCCCAATGATGGACCTCTTCAGCCCAATGATGGACCTCTTCAGCCCAATGATGGACCTCTTCAGCCCAATGATGGACCTCTTCAGCCCAATGATGGACCTCTTCAGCCCCCGCTTGGGCTTGGATGAAGACTTCGGAGCCTCTTCTGGACAGATCTGTGATACCCGGTGTGGTGAAAATAAGGTAGGGAGATCTTCAGGGGCTTAGTGTTAGGTTTATTTAAGGGGGGTTTGGGTTAGATTAGGGGTATGTGGGTGGTGGGTTGTAATGTGGGGGGGTATTGTATGTTTTTTTTACAGGCAAAAGAGCAGAATTCTTTGGGGCATGCCCCGCAAAAGGCCCTTTTAAGGGCTGGTAAGGTAAAAGAGCTTTTCTATTTTTATTTTAGAATAGGGTAGGGCATTTTTTTTTATTTTGGGGGGCTTTGTTATTTTATTAGGGGGCTTAGAGTAGGTGTAATTAGCTTAAAATTGTTGTAATATTTTTATAATGTTTGTAAATAATTTTTTTATTTTTTGTAACTTAGTTCTTTTTTTATTTTTTGTACATTAGTTAGTTTATTTAATTGTATTTACATAGGTAGTTTATGGGTGTTAGTGTACTTTAGAGCACAGTAGTTAAGAGCTTTATGAACCGGCGTTAGCCCAGAAAGCTCTTAACTCCTGGCTTTTTGCTGCGGCTGGAGTCTTGTCGTTAGATTTCTAACGCTCACTTCAGCCAAGACTCTAAATACCGGCGTTAGAAAGATCCCATTGAAAAGATAGGATACGCAAATGGCATAGGGGGATCTGCTGTATGACTGACTCTAAATACCAGCGGGCGGCCAAAACCAGCGTTAGGAGTCCCTAACGCTGGTTTTGACGGCTAACGCAGAACTCTAAATCTAGGCGTTTTTTTGCTAAACAGCAGTTTGGCTTTTTATGCTTATGTTAATGTTATTATGTGGCAATAAATATCTATTTTATTAACTTAATTTAATGTGACTAGAACTTTATCCTTTCTCTGATTGATTATTTGTGCTGTAGAAGCACTGTTCCATACTTTTTCTCTTTTCTAGTTTGCCATTTATTTACAGCTAGCAGAGAGAGCTGTACATTTGGAATAGCTTAAATTATCATTCGGGTCGCACTTTGGCATATCCTTCTGTGTGTTGTAATATAACTATTAAACTAAAATTAAACTATCTACCAATTAAATAAACTATATTACACATTAAAATCCTAACACTACTCTAAAAATTACAAAGTATCTAATTACAAAAAAGAAAAAATACTAAATTAAAAAAAATAATAAACACTAAATTACGAAAAATAACAAACGAAATTATCAAAAATAAAAAAAGAATTAACCTAATCTAATAGCCCTATAAAAATAATAATAATAAAAAAATACCCCCCCCCCCAGCCTACAATAAAAGGGCCTTTTGTAGGGCATTGCCCTAAGTTAAACAGCTTTTTTACCTGTTAAAAAAAATACAAAGACCCCCCCAACAGTAAAACCCACCACCCAACCAACCCCCCAAAATAGTCCCGCTTGAACGATCTTCATCCAGGCGGCGAAGTCCTCATCCATGCAGCGAGAAGTCTTCAAAAAGGCGGCCTCTTCTACCTTCATCAGGGCGGGGAAGTCCTCATCCAGGTGGCGAGAAGTCTTCATCCAGATGGCCACTTCTATCTTCATCCTGGCCGCGCGGAGCGGGTCCATCCTTAACACACCCGGCGTGGAGCATTCTCTTCATACGGTTGCTGCCATATACTGAATCTTCAATGCAAGGCACACTATTCCAATCAACCAATAGAATACAAGCTAAATTCTAATGATAAAAACAGAGATAGATGTGGCGCTAAAGGCAGCACGGTATATACTAAAGATACGGCAAGAGAAATACCTAATATTGATAATAACTGTTATACATAAATATGATAAAAATGATGAAAAAACAAACAGCGGACTCAAAAGTTATTAATAAACAGCGGACTCAAAAGTTATTAGTAAAATCTCAGAATCTTTATATTTGAAATTAATACTTTATATTTGAAATTAATACTTTGTTAAAATCAATCGATAGCAAAAGTTAAAGGTACATAGGAATACACATAAAAAATGATATACAATAACACTAAATGAACCACCGGTGGTTTAATTTAATAATAAAAAACTGGTAATATCTAAAAAAGAGGAGCTGATTTCCCTTAAGCGTAAATCAATGTGGGTAAGGCTGAAATGTCCACTTAGCAAATGATTGTCAAATATAGAAATCCAACAATAAAAAAGGATTTGATTTAGAAGGTCAAATGAGCAAAGAGACCCGTTAGTTTCTGTAGTAATTCAATGTATCCAGACAGTCAACAGGAATCCCCAATCCAAGCTGACAAATTATGAAAGTTTAAATGATAATACCTTTTGCGCTGCAGGACAAATACCTCTGGGCAGGCTCTCTTTTAGATTCAGAGACTCACCAGACACTTCGGTCGATTCCTGTATGTAGTGACCGGGTAGCTAAGTCCCTTCTCGCAGCTTTTTTCTGTTAGCCTGTCTGCCGTGGTGCTTCGTCGGCAAACGTTTGGCGTGTGACGTCAGGTCGAGCGTCACGTGGCTGAAATCCTCCAATCAGTGTGGGGATTCCCCGCTGTCGGTATTGCTGCGGGAAATTTGAAATCCGGACAATCTCAGAGCGCTCTGATGGATAGTGGTAGTAGTTCAAAGTTGCATCTACGCGTTTCAGCCGTGTACCGGCCTTTAGTGCTTAGAAGTTTTAATTTATTTTAATATTGTTAAGCTAAATTCTAATGGCTGATTGCATCAGCCAATAGGATTAAAGCTCAATCCTATTGGCTGATTGAATCAGCCAATAGGATTTTTTACCATTTAATTCCGATTGGCTGATAGAATTCTATCAGCCAATTGGAATTCAAGGGATGCCATCTTGGATGACATCTTTTACAGGGAACCTTCAGTGTACGGCTGGTACTGTATGAAGAGGATGCTCCACGCCGGATGTCTTGAAGATGGAGCCGCTCCGCGTCGGAAGGATGAAGATACAAGATGCCGTCTGGATGAAAACTTCTGCCTGCCTGAGGACGACTTCTTGCCGCTTGGATGAAGACTTTACCCGGCTTCATTAAGGACTTCTTGCCACTTGGCTGAAGACTTCTCCTGGCTGGATGAGGATGGATGTCTGGTCTTCAAAACTGTGGAAAAGTGGATCTTCAGGGGTTAGTGTTAAGTTCTTTTAAGGGTTTATTGGGGGGGTTTTATTTTTAGCTTAGGGTTTGGGCAATGTAAAAGAGTTAAATGCCCTTTTAAGGGCAATGTCCATCCAAATGCCCTTTTCAGGGCAATGGGGAGCTTAGTTTTTTAGGTAGGTTTTTATTTGGGGGGGTTGGTTGTGTGGGTGGTGGGTTTTACTGTTGGGGGGTTGTTTGTATTATTTTTTTAACAGGTAAAAGAGCTGATTTCTTTGGGGCAATGCCCTACAAAAGGCCCTTTTAAGGACTATTGGCAGTTTAGTTTAGGCTAGGGGTTTTATTATTTTGGGGGGTTAATTTTTATAGGGCTATTAGATTAGGAGTAATTCATTTTTATTTTTGATAATTTCTTATTTTATTTTGTGTAATTTAGTATTTATTATTTTATGTAATTTAGAAAATTGTATTTTTTTTTATTTAATTTATTTAATTTTAGTGTAATGTTAGGTGTTAGTGTGAGGCAGGTTAGGTTTTATTTTACAGGTAAATGTGAATTTATTTTAACTAGGTATTTAGTAAATAGTTAATAATTATTTAATAACTTGTCTACCTAGTTAAAATAAGTACAAACTTACCTGTGAAATAGAAATAAAACATAAGCTAGATACAATATAACTATTAGTTATATTGTAGCTAGCTTAGGTTTTATTTCACAGGTAAATATGTATTTAGTTTTAAATAGGAATTATTTAGGTTATAATTGTAAGTTTAATTTAGTTCTATTTTAATTATGTTAAAGTTAGGGGGTGTTAGGGTTAGGGGGTGTTAGGGTTAATATAGTTTAATTTAGGTTGTTGCAATGTGGGGGGCTGGCGGTTTAGGGGTTAATAGTTTCATTCAGTCGTAGTGATGTGGGAGGCCAGAGGTTTAGGGGTTAATAACTTTATTTAGTTGCGGCGATGTTGGAGAGTGGTGGATTAGGGATTAATAGCTTTATTATAGTGTGGGCGAAGTTGGGGTGCAGGGGAATAGGGGTTAATAACTTTAGTATAGTGGAGGCGATATTGGGAGCAGCATATTAGGGGTTAATAACTTTATTTCGGTGGCAGCGATGTTGGGAGCGGCAGATTAGGGGTTAATAACATTATGTAGGTGTCGGCGATGACAGGGGCAGCAGATTAGGGGTGTTTAGACATGAGGCTTATGTTAGGTTTCAACATTATTTTTTTTCCCCATAGACATCAATGGGGCTGCATTATGGAGCTTTTCTTTCTGTGATCGCAGGTGTTAGGCTTTTTTCTGACCCGCTCTCCCAATTGATGTCTATGGGGAAAGCGTGCACGAGCACGTTAAAACAGCGCTTGGATTGTGTGCGGTATGGAGCTCAATGCAACCATATTGCACACACAAGCGTGCAATTCCGTCCCCTGCACATTCGCGGCCAATCACTGCTAGCACGGGGTGTCAATCAACCTGATCCTATCCGATCGACTGATTGCTGTCCGCCACCTCAGAGGTGGCAGACGAGTTAAGGAGCAGCGGTCTTAAGACTGCTGCTTCTTAACTCCTGTTTCCAGTGAGCCTGAAGGCTAGGGCGAAAACAGATGCATACTGGGCTTGGTAAATCAGCCCCATAGTGCACTTCTCTCTGTTTGTATTTAGTCTCCCTATAGGAACAAGGGGCAACCAGACTCCTTGCTCAATCTGCTTAGAGGAAAATGGCTGCACCTCCCTGACGAGGCCCAATGAAGGCCGAAACGATTGTCTGGGGTTGCTTTGTTCCTTGTTCAGAGAGGAATTGCCTGATATTTGGACTGACCGTAATAGGCGGGGTCAGACTAATATACTACAGAAAAGTTTTACTCTGTGAAAAGCAATACCGGGCTAAAATGATGCTGCACCCAGGTGATAAATTACCATAGAACAGGCTAACAATGGTAGTGAGCTGGTTGTTTATTCGTGTGAGTGCGCTTCTGTGTGTGTGTGTGTATGTATGTATATATATATATATATATATATATATATATATATATATATATATATATATGTAAATTATTTATTTGTAATATTTAAATCTATTGTTATGTGTCTATATGAAAATATTCAGGTATAGCCCCCTTGGAAACCTCAATCTCCAAGGTTCACTTGGGGTGGATGCCAAAGGATCGGCAGGGCGCCTTCCTTGAACCCCCCAGGCGGAGGTAAAAAAAAAGTGTAGATGGGGGGAATTACAGTACATTGGGCTTTACCCACACCCGCTTGGGAAATATCTAGGATTACCCGGATATCTTACTTTGCCTGTAACACACACACACATATATATACACATATATATAATAGATAGATAGATATAGATATATGTGAATATATGTATGTGTCTACACATATATAAACACATAAACAAATATATATATATATATATATATATATATATATATATATATATATACACATACACACACACACACACACATACTATTTACATTTTAGCCCTTTCCATTCAAACACCTCGTCTTATACCATATACATTTTAACCCTTATAAAAATATGCTATTAATATTTATATGATTCATTTTTATCAGATCCTTACACGCTAGGTGGTCACTCATTCTAAACTGATAATGGCAAATTTTGTTGTTTAAGCGAACCCATTTAAGATAACTAAATTTTCATGTGAGCTAACCATATACCACGTTAGAACTAAAGCATGAAACTCGAAGCCTGTACATTAATATGTTCTCCAAATAGAAAAAAGTTTAATTTGTATTATTAAATGTGTGTGTGTGTGCGCACGTGTGTGTGTATATATATATATATATATATATATATATATATATATATATATATATATATATATATACACACAGGGAGTGCAGAATTATTAGGCAAATGAGTATTTTGACCACATTATCCTCTTTATGCATGTTGTCTTACTCCAAACTGTATAGACTCGAAAGCCTACTACCAATTAAGCATATTAGGTGATGTGCATCTCTGTAATGAGAAGGGGTGTGGTCTAATGACATCAACACCCTATATCAGGTGTGCATAATTAGGCAACTTCCTTTCCTTTGGCAAAATGGGTCAAAAGAAGGACTTGACAGGCTCAGAAAAGTCAAAAATAGTGAGATATCTTGCAGAGGGATGCAGCGCTCTTAAAATTGCAAAGCTTCTGAAGCGTGATCATCGAACAATCAAGCGTTTCATTCAAAATAGTCAACAGGGTCGCAAGAAGCATGTGGAAGAACCAAGGTGCAAAATAACTGCCCATGAACTGAGAAAAGTCAAGCGTGCAGCTGCCAAGATGCCACTTGCCACCAGTTTGGCCATATTTCAGAGCTGCAACATCACTGGAGTGCCCAAAAGCACAAGGTGTGCAATACTCAGAGACATGGCCAAGGTAAGAAAGGCTGAAAGACGACCACCACTGAACAAGACACACAAGCTGAAACGTCAAGACTGGGCCAAGAAATATCTCAAGACTGATTTTTCTAAGGTTTTATGGATTGATGAAACGAGAGTGAGTCTTGATGGGCCAGATGGATGGGCCCGTGGCTGGATTGGTAAAGGGCAGAGAGCTCCAGTCCGACTCAGACGCCAGCAAGGTGGAGGTGGAGTATTGGTTTGGGCTGGTATCATCAAAGATGAGCTTGTGGGGCCTTTTCGGGTTGAGGATGGAGTCAAGCTCAACTCCCAGTCCTACTGCCAGTTTCTGGAAGACACCTTCTTCAAGCAGTGGTACAGGAAGAAGTCTGCATCCTTCAAGAAAAACATGATTTTCATGCAGGACAATGCTCCATCACACGCGTCCAAGTACTCCACAGCGTGGCTGGCAAGAAAGGGTATAAAAGAAGAAAATCTAATGACATGGCCTCCTTGTTCACCTGATCTGAACCCCATTGAGAACCTGTGGCCCATCATCAAATGTGAGATTTACAAGGAGGGAAAACAGTACGCCTCTCTGAACAGTGTCTGGGAGGCTGTGGTTGCTGCTGCACGCAATGTTGATGGTGAACAGATCAAAACACTGACAGAATCCATGGATGGCAGGCTTTTGAGTGTCCTTGCAAAGAAAGGTGGCTATATTGGTCACTGATTTGTTTTTGAATGTCAGAAATGTATATTTGTGAATGTTGAGATGTTATATTGATTTCACTGGTAAAAATAAATAATTGAAATGGGTATATATTTGTTTTTTGTTAAGTTGCCTAATAATTATGCACAGTAATAGTCACCTGCACACACAGATATCTCCCTAAAATAGCTATAACTAAAAACAAACTAAAAACTACTTCCAAAACTATTCAGCTTTGGTATTAATGAGTTTTTTGGGTTCATTGAGAACATGGTTGTTGTTCAATAATAAAATGAATCCTCAAAAATACAACTTGCCTAATAATTCTGCACTCCCTGTATATATATATATATATATATATATATATATATATATATATATATATATATATATATATATATATATATATATATATATATAAAATGTAGCAAAAATAAGCACTCGCTGGTCTTTGTAATAAAACTTCATATTTAATGTAGAAAATTTAAAAGCAAAGCATAACATTTCGAGACCACATTGGTCCTGTGACAGATACCCCCGGCTACCCCGACTGGGTAGCTCCGCCAAACGGGTCCTGCTAACTTCCTGCCAACAGCAGCTATGTAGCTGGCAAGTGACCACAGCCTGTAGCCACCCCTGATGCCCGACAGCATCAATACCCAGCATCCAGACTCCAGCTACCCAGACTGATGATCCTTTCTATGCCTGGAACAGGCTGCTATGTAGCCCAGTAAAGTGAGCTTAGCTGGAGCCCACCCAAATAACTAGACAGACTAGCATTCAGGTTAAACAAGAACTGATTTTATTGTACAACATACACTCCTTTTATACACACTGCTCATCTTGATAAGACAAAGGACAATCCCACTATTTTCCCGCCATTCCCGCCCCTCTAGACAGCCCAGCACCTCCATAGGAGCCACAGTCTCACATAATCCCAAAACCTATGGGGTGGCAGTTTCGGGGTGATCCCGGTGGAGCACTTCCAGGGTGTCATTTTAAAGCTCTCGGTCCCCAGATGCCACAGTCCAAAAATCAGCATGATTTGTTACTGGGGACCGGAGTTATATTCCGTTGAAGTTATGGGGTTAGGGGTGTCCAAAACCCCCAGTTTCCAAAGGAGCTCCCCTCTAATAATTTCCACAGCTCTTGTCCTCCCTAGGGGCTACCAATCCCCAAAAGAGCGGAGCTCTGGGGCAAGGGCTGCTGGAGTGACCAGGGTTAAATTTAGCGGGTGTCCTGCTGTCCTGTGGCCGACCGGGAGTTCCAGGAGCCCGGCCAGTCTGAGAGGAGTTAGGCGGATGTCCGTTGTGAGGCGGACGACCAGGAGTTCCAGGAGCCCGGCCAGCCTAGGAGGGTTTTCCTGGTCATACAGCAGCTCTCCACAAAACAAGTTTGGAACACAAAACCATGCAACCAAAAGCTTCCATAGATTGTGGTTGCTCTGAGGAGCCCAAAACCACTGAGAAACAACAGGGGTGAGGTTATTGGGGGGTAGACTTAGCCGTCTGGTATCCGTGACAGTTCCCTTTGTCAAATGCCAAGTACAATCACCAATCTTGCCTACTATAACCCAGTATACACTGCCTAATATACCCAACAGTGTCTAATTATCACATCCCCATCAGCTGAACAGAACTCCGACGCTGTTTGCGTACCACGGAGTACATTGTGTTCCAGTGATGTCATCGTCACGTGACATTCACTTCCTTGTTCCATATTGACGCTGACACGCTGCTCCTGACAGCTGTCAGAATTAGCATGCGTGTTAGAGAAAACATGCACGGCAGAACCATACAGTAGTGCCGTGTATGTACAATGTCTCATAAAGAGTCTGACCATGTATTAACAACAAGGGATATGCATTATTGAAAACCTTAACCATTAAAAACAATAAGAGACCTGTGCTATGTACATTATGAATATTAAGGTTGCGCCTATTTAATTTTAACCTGGATATCAAGGCTAAACTAATTGTCTAAAAGTGGATATATGAGTTAGAGACTAAACACCCCAAAGGACTGAATATAGATTTCCACCTAACCCCCTTTTTACATTAATTTTTTACATTAATTTTTTACATTAACTTTCTGTATAACATTCTTAACATTAATTTAATTCAATGTCTATATTGTCTTTTATATCTTTTTAACAGCTATTTTAATATTTAAAAAAAAAAAAAAAAATTAAAATATTTATATATATAAAAATACCCGTTTGCTATTGTTATTCTTGTTAGCCCAGTGGTATGACCACCATCCTTCAAACCAAAAGTCCATGAGTTCAAACCCCGATTAAGAAAAATCTTAATTATTATTATTAGTTCTATATTGATATTTACTTTATAAATACAGTAAAAACAAAGAACAATATTTAAATAAACCCTGAAAAGGGGGACCTTGTTTACTAGGATTGAATATAGGAAAAATTCCGGTAGAGAAATAACAAAAATATAGCTTCAAATACTATGAATACTAACGTGTTATAATTATCTTATGTATAGCATAATGGAGAGATCATTACTCTTCCAACTATAAGACCACGAGTTCAAAACCCACCTAGGAAATATATTTATATATATATACTTTTTTATTAACAATTTTTAATAATATGATAGCTAGATTTTGAAAAAAAATATTGATTATTAGATTGTGTCTCTTTGTTCATCACACTGTTTTATCGACAATTATTTGAAGTTTCCTCTTTTTTCTTTTTTCTTTTTTCCATTTCCACTGTTTTTTTAAAAAATTGATGTTTATTAAAACCACAATTATTCAATTAAATTGTCACACTATGGCTTATAAAAGCAGGATAGATAAGGCTAAGAATTTATCCGCTTGAGAAAGGCTGCAGTAGCAGCTGAAACGCGTAGCGCTCAAAACTTTTCCAAATCTTCAGGACACACCAGTCTGTGGACATCCACCTTGATGATACCGAGTCACTGCTAAACAGGAAGTGATGGAAGACTGCACGTGACGGACCGGCCTGGGCTTTGAATCAACCACCGCTAGCGTGAGTAAAAAACGCTACTAAACAAAGGAGCGGTGTTTTTCAAAATACCAATGTGAACCGAGTATAACGTTCCTCTCTTCAAATTTGAAAGTAAGACTTGCCATAATCTTTACCCTAATAAAGGATTACATTTAAATACTATCTTATACCAGTATTTGCTGAACACATTTTCTGAAACTTATCATATCTGGACTTTTTTTGAAAAGTAATTTTTGCCTTATCCTGCCAAAAGTAGACGATAAGCATATGCGAATAGACACAAGGAATTGAATTTTGACAAATATATGTAAAAGCACACTACAAACAATCTATCCTTTTATATTTACTATATTTGTCAAACGGATGGTTTTTATATCAGAGACCAACATTTGAACAATCACATACATTTTATTTATTTACTACAGAATATATCTATATATATTTTTTGATATATTTTTTGATTTATTGCATAAATTGCTCGAATGGTTCCCTTAGGTTACTGATGCAATGTGTCCAATTCATTAAAAATACATTTTATATAACACTTCATTTTGATTGGCCAATCAATTCTTAGATTTACTTTTTATTATTTATTTTTTCTTATTAATATCCATTTTTCCTGTTTTTTTTCCAAAAATTGGATTATACACGCTACATTGTTTTTAGTATAGTGTTTTTTTTATAATATATTATTTATTAAAGGATTATCTATTATCTTATAAGATATTTTAATAAACCATATTTATAAGTCCTATCTTTATCTCTCTTTAGTTATTATTCAAAATAAAAAAATCATTCACAGTTTAGTTTAGTTTTGTATTTTCACTTTTAGACAATTAGTTTAGCCTGGATATCCAGGTTAAAATTAAATAGGCGCGAGCAAATTAAGCACAATAAGCTGTTAATATACTTTGGCTACAGGTGTGACAAACTGCAGGGATTAACATCTGCTGGAGCGCAAAGTGAAATTGTAGGGGACCGCTGCATTAGGAGAGTTTGAATAGACGGCAAGGAGACCCACGTGGTGAGCACTGCTGCTCCATAACACTGAGAGACATCTACAGCAAGGCCTTGGCTCACGGAGGTACACAGCACTTAAGCTGGAAGCGGAACAGGCTTTATAGTTGTACCGCAGTACTACCGCACCTCGGAGGGACCCTTTGAAGCACACACTCGGAGAGGATTGATCTGGGCCACATAGAGGACACATTCAGCGGAGGCTGTATTACCGCTGCATGCGCCACGCTGGCGGGGACTTCTGTGCAGCGCACAATACACGCGATCCGACACAAAAGGCCCATGGAAACACTTGAGGGGCTATAAGCTGGACTCTTGCATTACCGGTAAGCTGCCTTGACGGATCTGTTACACATATAACAAGTACCGGGTAACTTAACACATGGCATACCCATTTTAGCCTAGTAAAGAGATGTGAAGTTCACCGCTGCATTAGGAAAAGGGTATCTGCTATATAAATTGCCCCATAATAGGCTTATTCTGCTTGTGGCTACAGCACAGATTATAACCTAGGGGGGTAAAACCCTAAAGAGAGACACTGTAGATAGTGGAGAGAGGCCCTGCTTAGGCTGATGATTAAGTTTGACCACGTGATTAGTACACTGTATATGGCCCTTCATATATTGTCAGTGATCATATTCCTGCATTACTGAGCAATTACTATACCTTATCTAATTATTATCTCTGTATTTCTACATACTATTGTAAGGGCATGCCTATTAAGAAACAGCAAAAGGGAGAGAACCCCAATAGCAATAAACCTATGAGCCAATATCTTAGATCCTTGGAAAAGCCCAAAGAGACATCAGAGGGAGCTATGGCCGACTTGGCTGGCAGCCAGGGCCTAATAACAACAGACAGTAACTCTAGTCATACTCCAGTTATCACCAAAGATGATTGGCTCCATTTATCCTCTAAAGAAGATATTAAGGGGGTCCTCAGTGAGATGAGGAGTCTGTTTGGAGATCTGAGAAAAGATTTGGCAACTCTGGAGACAAGAGTAACTAAGGTAGAGAGGGCATTAACTGAGTCTATCTCTACTTTAAAACAGCACACCATTGATATTCAAAACCAGGCAGACAATATGCAATATATCCATGACAAATTGGAGGACATAGACAATAGAGGCCGCAGGAACAACCTGCGTGTCTGGGGAGTTTCAGAAACGGTTGCCCCGCAGAACATCGAAGGATACCTCCAGGCACTATTCAGAATTATAAAAGACTCTCCACTATCACCCGATGTGCCAATAGAAAGGGCTCATAGGGCCTTGAGACCAAAACCTCCCGGTAAGGCCCCCCCAAGGGACATCATAGTTAAGTTCCTTAGTTATAAGGATAAGGAAGAAATCTTACAAGGCGCCAGGAAAAAACACCCTATCACCCATGTGGGCGAGGATATACAAATTTTTACCAACTTATTACTGATAACTCTTCAGAAGCGAAGGGAATTGGGCCACATCACTACTATGCTGCGGAATTACAAGATCCAATACAGATGGGGCTTTCCGGTATCTATCATTGCCTCCAACAACAACAAGACAGCCATATTCAGACCAGGTATGGACGAAAAGAACTTTTTTGAGGCTTTATCACTTCACCACGGAACAACTGACAGGCCCTTGCCGGGGATAGCGATGCCCTCACGGAGTCCTCCGAATACCAGCTCATCCGAAGAGGTCATTGGGTAATGTACAGATGGTCCTAAGGGATCTTGAACTGTTGCTTTCTCTCCTGATTTCCTTTCCCCCTGCGGGTTTACTAGTTGCAGTCTAAATGGACTATGCTCTGAACTTTTGGACTTATGTGCATATGCTATATTCAATAAGTTTAGGTTTTAAATGTTTATGTTAATAGAATATAGGGTTAGAGACAAATTACCAATGCCCTAGTTACCAACGAGCCTGAAGAAGATAATATATATTGTATTGTGGGGCCCTGTGGCCTTTGATGTGCTGTTTTTTTTTTCTTGTCTTTTTCTTTCTTTTTTTCTTTTTCCCCTGTAGGTCATCTAAATGTGGATCCCCTGGACTTTGCTAAAACTCTAGATCCCAGGCATACATGTGATACCGTGCTAATTTATGTGTTTAATGTTACTGCTATAACATACTAGAGCTGAAATTATATATGTTATTAGGGAAAAAGTCTAACTATATTGATGTCAGTTTGCATTGCTATACTAGACCAGGTAGGCTGTGACAAGGGTACACCTCACAGAAGATGCCATAGGTGGGTAATTTAGAATACTGCTAGACACAGCCTTGATCCCATAAACAACACCTAGACTAGATGTATTAAGCATGGCCTGTCTTCATGGGGAATAGGATTACAGACAGCACGACGCTTAGTTCGGGTATGAGAGAGTTTTGGAAGAAATTGGAGTTGATGGAATGTTTACCCTTGCCTACTAGCAGACTTAGATCACCCCACTGTGTCGACACAGGGTTATAGGGCTTGGAGAAAGTAGTAACACTATATTTACACTACACTAGGAAATTAGATGAAGGTCTTTTGTCTACAGGTAGTGCATAGGAACAAGTGCTCATTATACAGTTAAAATCTGTTTTCATGGGGGGGCGGAGCCAACAGCCAAGCTGAGTGGACGTGTGTGAGAGAGCTCCTGCAGAAATGCATTTAATATAACGGCAAATTGGGATTAATCCTCTGCAACTTGCCCCAAATTTAACTTAGAGCAAGCAGGACTCCCTCAGCTCTATCTGTGAACTTTTGTTTTTACTTCTTTTTCATGCCTGATTCTCCCTCTGCCAACTAAGAAACTCCCAGGATTCTGCGGCCTATTACAGCAATACCGACAAATATGGAGGAAGGTTCATTGGCTATACGTGAGGCTCTATGGGAACTCACCCTGCAAATGTCAGCGGATTACAAGGACATTTCAAGCAGCTTAAGAGCTATTATGACACAAAAGGTGATCCTGATTCAGGACGGACCGAGCTATCCGGATATCTTAGTGCGCATAGAACAACCTAGCATGCGGGAAGATATATCGGGCGAGACTGCGATTGAATTTACTACAGACGCACGTGGTGTCCCTGCAACACCCAATGTGCGCTCCTATGACCCTGTACTAGAAGAAGTATCCGGCAAGATGGGGCAGAAAGTCACGCATTTGTCAAAGCAGAGGGAGCTACCTGGGCGCATATCTCCTGCGGTTGAGATCTGGAGAGAGCCAACACCACCAACTTTCAGCTCGGTTATGGATGACACTGCGCAGCAAGAGGTGAGATTACTTCCCATGAAGCTACACAGACATTATGAGACCTTGTGGGGCTACAGCCGTTCCATATATTTTGAAATATTTGCTCTAGGGACTGGCGATCTGGATGGTCGCCTGCCCTTCCATAATGAGGACATGGAGCAATGTTTCCCCTTCCCAGCGCTGTGTGCTCAGAACATGTCATTATCCGGATCGCAAGGGAAACACGCCATACTTCGCATCAGTCAGTTGAACAGACCTTTTGATCCTGGCGGTTACCTTTCAGGTTTGCTTGTGGGTTTAACAGGTTCCCCCACAAGAATTTCATCGTTTATACTGCTCCAATTGTATGGCTCATAAATGTGAAGCTGCTTCAGGACGTTGCACAATATTCAGCTCTTGTAAAGCCATATCCTTACGTTGTACTGTTTATGTTGGCAAGACTCCCTAATTACCTTTTTATTTTTTGTTTGTTTTCTTTTCTCTTTCATTGCCAGTACGAGGGAGAAAAGACAGCTCATAACCATGATATCCCCAGGATCTGTTTTGATCTTATATATATTGCCTTTATGACACACTGTGTATGTTGGAATTGTACAGCATTAAGCTTTGGGGAACTTGCACTAATTTGCCATAATTTGGTTTTACATGTTACATTGAATGTTGTGGAGGTGATTCTGATAGCAACCAAGTAATCTATGTATTAGACTGTCCTTTACTACTTATAGTCAACTGAAAAAGAGAGATGTAACCTAGCTGACTGAATTGTATGCTCCAACATGTCCCCTATCTACAATAATATACTACACATGCATCTAGACCTATTAACATTTATATTTGAGATCAGCTTTGCCCCGGAATAGGAATAGGGGATTGAGGAATTGTTACAATTTCATGACTCTCATAATGTTTGTCAGTTTGCACAGATTGTCTTGTAAATCCTTGTATCATAGCACATATATTTCTGTAACATTTACCCCTCAAAATTCGATGTCAATAGCTTAATTTCATATAACTAGGAGGGAGTATTAGCTCAAGCCTTATCTCAACTGTTCAGTTATAGACGTATAGTAGCCAGTACAGATCTTACTTAATTTATGCTGTCTCGCAAATTGAACATAAGTTTTTACAATTGTGCTCCATGCAGGCGCAGTTTACAATGGAGTTCATTCCCATATTAATGTGTCTTATGCAAGACTCCTGTTATATTTTCCTACATTTCCATGGTACACTGTTGTTTTTTTTTTTAAATTGATCACTTTCTAAGTCACCAACTTTATCATTAAGTTTAGTTTCATGCACAGTAATAGTTTACACGTTACATTGTGCTATATGTTTAAAGTTAGTAGGAAATATGCAGCCCAATTGCCATTTTACTCTACAACCCAAAGCTCTTTAGAATTTAAGGTACCATTTATACGCAGATATGGTTTTAGTTGTTAGTTTACCCAAGGCTAGATATAAGTTAAAGGCTATTGCACAATAGCTTACGGCAGTTGCCTTTAGTCCTCAGCAGATATAACCAGTCAGCCCCTAAGCACACATATGATATTCTTAATGGGGTTTACATTCCTTTTATATTATTATAAGGCATCCCACAACACAATGCAATTGACATGCGACGGAGGACCCACTAGTATGATGATAGTATGTCTGAGCCCATAAGTGTTACCCTTGGTCGTTACATTTACATTTTCTATTAGTTTACAAGAGGTTCTAATAATGTTCAGAATGTTTAGCGGAATTATGTTAACTACTCAATACTAATTTTAGCTTTAAGTTGTACAAAGCTGTTACTCTGAGTGAAGTGCTGTGATCCCCATATACCAGGAGTCGTTAACTTTTATAAGACAGTTTATAATAGTTCACACTTACTTATAGTTAACATTACCACCCTATATCTCTGTTCACTCAAATGTTCTCATACGTGGAAGTACTTAGAGAGTTGTTCAGGAAAAGCCAAATGGTTTATAGTTGCTTCTTAATAGTCTTGTCCCCTCATATACGTATCATCACGTAGCTTACTATGGTACTGTGATCCAGATTATCACTTCTGCCAGGTGGAACTCAACTATAATTTGTGACTATGCTCTATGTTCCTACCATTTCCCTAATTGTCTGCTCAGATGTATTTCTACCACTACCAATAATATCAAGCTCCCACACGCACACTATTGGTATATAACCTATCTACTATTGTTTAGCTCACACTGCAAATATTGGCTGGCTCCGCCCTCAAACCCCCCCCATTCCCTTTATTACATTTTGAGCGGCTCTTGCCCGCTGCATCCCCCTCCCCCATAAATATATAGAGTTACCTCCTCCCTAGTCTCACCCTTATTTGAACAGATACCCTACTCTATTTTTTGCACACAGCTAGGAGAGGATCTTTTTTGTTTGTATCACGTTTATGACACTCTAATATAAAACTGAAGTCTTTCCAGGTGATAGCCCACATTCTCCGGTAATATTTGAGATGCTAGAATGCAATACTCTCTAAACTATCTTGTGTATACATTGTCTTGTAAATGTTTTGGGGCATACCCTATATTCTGTATTTGTTTACGACTTCAATAAAAAATATTTAAAAAAAAATCAAAAAAAAAAAATCTGTTTTCATAAGTGAGGTGTAGCAGGAGAGAAGTGCATCTACCATGGGAATTAACATGCTAAAAAAAAAAAAAAAGGGTTACATACTTTAGATGAAGAGGATATTTAGACAACAGATTATAGGAGTGTACTAGAAGGCAGATAAAACAAATAGTTACTCTGACCACTCAGATATTATTGATTTTTATTTTAATAATCCTTGGAATATAGATTAAGGAATATAACTATCTTTTGTAGCCATGCCAATAACTCAACTGCCTGGCCAAAGTTTCAGAAGTTAGAAATGTGCTATATGAACGTTAATATGGTTATAACTCACGTCAGCTTGGGGGCTTTTCCCCGATTTTATTTTCTGTTCGTGTTCGCTGTTTTAGTTTTGACAAATCGGTACTTGGAAGGTAGTTTTTAAACTTTCATATCACTGTACCATATAATTTTTGAGCTTACCTGATTCTGTGATTTATACTTTAATAAGGGGTACACACCCTCCACTTCTTCTTTAACTTTTCCTCCCATCCCTATTCTATCTTCTAATACTTCTCTTCCATTCAATTCTCTACCCTTCCTTCCTTCCCCTATAGCGTTCCTCCTTGCTTTTTTTTTTTTCTCTTTCTTCTCTTTCCCTCCCCCCTTTTTTTCCCATGATGGCTGCTCGTCCAGGGTCGAGCAAATTCAAGGACCACTCTATTAACTTCACCACTATCAATGCAAAGGGCCTTAATGACCCTGGAAAGCGTTAAATAGCATTTAAAGAACTAAACAAAATAAATAGTCATGTTGTCTTTGCCCAGGAAACTCATTTTAAAAAGGGCAGGGAACCTAAGTGGCACCTCCCACTGTTCCCAAAAGCATACTTTGCATCTGGGCAGAGCAAGAAAGGGGGGGTAGGCATAATATTCCACCAAACTATTCCTTTCATACTGACACACATGGAAAAGGATCCCGATGGCCGATATATAATATTGGTGGGGACACTGTATGGCAATTTTATCACGCTAGCCTCGGTTTACTCACCTAGCAGGGGGCAAGAAAAATTAATGGAATGGATTGCTGATCTCCTACTGGAACACTCCAGAGGCATGACGTATCTGGCGGGGGATTTCAACTTGGTATCAGACCCAGTTTTAGACACCTCGCGGGGAGTCACGTGCACACCGGCTTCTACAATTAACCAAGTGAATGAAATACTTCAAAAGACGGCCCTTCATGATGTCTGGCGTTCACTTTACCCCACGTCTAGGAATTATTCTTTTTATTCTATCCTGCATAATAGTTATTCCTGAATTGATTATATCTATACAGACTCAAATGGTCTGTCGATCACACACCAGAGCTCAATTGGCCATATTACCTGGTCAGAACATGCCCCAGTATCTTGCTCAGTACTGTGGCCGGACGTCCCGATCATCCAACAAATCTGGAGGCTGGATGAAACTATTCTAGATAATCCTATTATTTTTAATGACCTCCAAAAAATTTTAAAGGAATACTTTGAGAATAATACTTTCCCCTCCTCTTCAAGGGCATTAATATTGGAAGCTCACAAAAGTGTATTGAGGGGAGCCTTAATTAAGCATAAGGCCCTACTTAATAAACAACATAGAGCTAAATATCAGGATTTGCTGAGAGGAATTAATGACCTCGAGAGCAAACACAAAAGGGACCCAGCGGATCACGATACTAAGTTACAATTATCAGAAAAAAGGTCAGAACTACAAAAGCACTTAGCTGAGGTACATCAAAAAAAGGCTCTTCTACTGAAGCAATTTTACTATGAGGGAGGTAACAAACCGGGAAAGATTCTAGCTAGATCCCTTAAAAAGAGACAGATTCAATCCTATATACACTCCATTAAAACATCAGATGGACGTAATGTACATAGCAGTACACAAATAGCCGCAGAATTTCATAAATACTACCACTCCCTATACAATATCCATGGCCAGCATGGGGCGGCCTCTCGGGAGGACCCTCCACATCAACAGGAATCTGCGGTGGACTTATACCTGAGGGACCTCGATCTTCCGGTACTGTCCAAAGAGGAGTCTGACTTCTTGGACTCTCCAATTACAGTGGAGGAACTTTTCGATGCCATCAAAGATAGCCCGAAAGGGAAAAGCCTGGGTCCGGATGGATTCACAGCAGCTTATTATAAAAAATTTAAAGATACCTTGGCGGGACCCATTCTGGCCCTGTTCAATGGGATTAGGGAGGATCCTAATCTGTCTCGTATACTTCTAGAGGCCCATATCACGGTTCTCCCCAAACAGGGGAAAACAGCTGACTCTCCAGGGCATTACAGGCCAATTTCTTTAAATTAATTGTGATATGAAGCTGTTGGCTAAGATTCTTGCAACCCGCCTTAACAGATTTTTGCCTAGCCTGGTCAATAAAGATCAGGTAGGCTTTATACCAGGACGCGAGGCAAGGGACAATACCGTCAAAGTTATACAGTTGATTGCTCACGCTAGGAACCTTAATATCCCTTCGGTTCTCTTCTCCACTGACACGGAGAAGGCATTCGATAGGGTGGGATGGCCATTTCTGCGCCGAGTGCTAGAGAAAATGGGCTTTGGTAAGGCCTTTACTGACACCGTCTTTGCACTGTACTCGAACCCTAATGCCAGAATCAGGATCAATGGCACATTGTCTGAATCGTTCGGCATAAGTAACGGAACCAGACAGGGTTGCCCCCTGTCTCCATTGCTTTTCGCCCTGTCTATCGAAGTTCTGGCACAGAAAGTTAGATCCAATACTACCATATCAGGAATTAAGGTGGGGGACACAGAGTATAAGCAGGCGTTATATGCCGATGATGTTCTATATACACTGACTAACCCAAAGGATTCTGTCCCAGAGCTGTTGAGGGAACTCAGAGCTTATGGTAAAGTCTCCAACTTTCTCCTCAATTTAAATAAGTCGGAGTTATTGAATATTAATACGGAACAGGCAGTCATTGATTCTCTGCAGAAAGACTGTGACCTTACCATTGCTAAGACCAAGCTGAAATATCTTGGCATCTTTCTATTATCGGATCCTTCAGATCTTTATAAATATAACTACATACCGATGAGGACTGATATAGCAGCGGACCTCTCATCTTGGAGGAATAGATATATCTCTTGGCTAGGAAAAATAGGAGTGGTCAAGATGAACATTATGCCTCGTATCTTGTATCTTCTCCAAACTGTACCAATATCAATCCCTAGGGGGTATACGAAACAGATACAAAGCTTGATCGATCAATTCATCTGGTCCAATACTAGACCCAGGATTTCCAGAAAGAATATGTATCTTCCAAGGGATAGAGGAGGGCTGGGACTCCCGGATGTCTCATCCTATAGAACAGCGGTGGGGCTACAAAGGGTAGTTGAATGGTCACAAAACAACGACCATAAGGCTTGGGTCCAACTGGATAGACAAATCCTCAGAGTGAGCAATGTGGGCTCACTTGCATGGTTACCTCCCTCATCTAGGCCTAAAAATATATCCAAATATCTAATGTTAGAAGAAACTTTTAACATTTGGGATGTGACAGTGGCAACCACTACACACATCTCCTCCAGATACTCACCTATTACTCCTGTATTTGAAAATCCTGAACTTCCATACCACGTGTATGGCTACAGGAAAATTAAACCCTATAAAATGAGGGAAGGATCAGTAAATGGGGTGGTCAAACAGGGTAAAATTGTACCACAGAATGAGTTAATGGAAGGCCAGCCTTTTCTATTCACCTCATGGTTACATTACAATCAACTATTGAATTATATATCCAGACACAAACGGAAACAAGAGCTAGGAAGGGCGCTCACTCCCTTTGAAAAACTCTGCACTACTGAGGGCTCCCTACGACATCTGATTTCACTAATATATACACTCTTAGTCCTTCGAGAGACGGACCTACTCCCATCTTATGCAAATAGCTGGGCAAGAGATCTGGGGTTAGAGATTGACGTAGAGTCGTGGCTGAAAAGCTTCAGAATCACAAAGAGGTCTTCGATATCCTCTAATATCCAAGAAACTCATATAAAATTCTTGAGCAGGTGGTATATCACACCCGTTAGATTACATGGGATCTTTCCCATCTTGAGTCCCTTATGCTGGAGGGGTTGCGGGGAACAGGGCTCGATTCTACATATATGGTGGTCATGCCCAGGGATCTTGTCCTTTTGGGCGGGAGTCCTGAGAAGGATTAATGAGACACTAAACATTAATATCCCAAACTCACCAGAAATCTTGCTCTTCTTGGTCTTACCCAAAATGCAAAGTCAGGCCCATCTAGCCTTATTGCTAATACTAATCACTAGCGCCAAGAAATTGGTTCCCAAAAGATGGAAAATGCGAGACCCCCCTACGATGGGGGATTGGCTTTCCCAGGTGGAGGAGGCCTTACTCATGGAGAGATACCATTATTTGAAAATACATAAGCTAGATACTTATGAATTGATGAAAGCAATTTGGCACGGTACAATTTAAAAAAAAAAAAAAAAAAAAAAAAAAAGACAGGAAGAGAAGCTGTTGGTGGTCGAGCGGCGGTCGCGGGCCCCCCCCCCAATTCTTCCTTTTTTTTTTTTTCTTTCCTCTCTTCCTTCCCCTTCTTCCTTCCCTCTCCCCCGCCCCTGCCCTCCCTATTATTCTTCTTTCATACTTCACCTACCTACCCCCTTATGGTGTGTACACCCAATTCAGTGGATTTAAAAAATACTGCATTATCTTATATTATTGTCAAACTTTCTTTTGAAAAATTCCTTTTTTATCTTTGTAAATGCTCTCTCTTGACTATGGTCGAAGAGATGAGAGTATCAACAATCCGAAGTGCATTATATTTCTTTTGTTTGTTGGGCTTAAGATTGACATATAGAATTCTTTATTGAATTGTAATCCGCTGGTGCCCCAGCAAGACTTTGTTCACCTTTTTTTTATGTCACTTCAATAAAGCATTTTAAAAAAAAAAAAAAATTAAATAGGTGCAACCTTGCTTTTTTATTATCCATTGTCTTCGCTACAACCCACATGCCTTGATACTGTGTTGGGTATAGAGGGCTGTGTTTTATGTTTACCCTTGGGCTTATGTAGCGTTACAAATAACCATCCTTGCTCTTTTACATGTATAAATTGTGTTCAACAACCCTGTATACAATATGTAGATACCATGTTTTCATGTAAATATACATCACTGTTGTGTTTGTTTTGGGCTTTCACTCATGGCCCATTTATATTATTGCATTGTTCACTGATTAATCATGCCCATCGGATGTTTGTCTGTACACGCTCATTTACGCATCACCTTGGTGACCGGAGGTATTTGTTTACCCGGCGTTCCCTTGGATACTTGAGGCACAGTCATTCCTATGCAGCGCGCTGGTGCATGATGACGTCACGCCGCGTCTGCGTGGAATCAGCTGTAACATAATGCTCAGGTTTGTTGATTGTGTGCGGGAAGAAGCGGCCCAGACTTGCATGCTGATTAGCTTTCACTTGGGAATGGGTGGGTATTTAAGGTGTGGGTTTTGTGGTTTATATTATCCGGTCTGAATACCATTGAGAAAGGCTCACGGTAGAGCCGAAACGTCTGGTTTCTTGCTTACGAAATTAAATCGGATTACTGAAAAACTCCTGAGTGCCGGCTGTTCTTGGATCTTACTAGACAACGGAGTCCGTCCGTTGGATCCCAGTTCCGTTTCACTGTATGTACTGCTTTTGGCTGAGCACCAGGTTGCTGTGAAATTAGCGTGTGCCGTTTCCTTCAACCAATTTATATATATATATATATATATATATATATATATATATATATATATATATATATATATCTGATAATGTTCATTTAAAAAAGATATCTATACATATGTATCTATAGGAATACATAAATAGATATACAAGTATAGGTACGTATATACAGATATATAGTGGTATATAGAAATATGTATTTACAATAAAAATAACATTTTCCTGTATGTGAAGAACACTGGAATGTGAAATATTTACAGTAAATTCATAATAAAACACAGTAAATATTATTATGGGATTATTATTTAGACACACACATATGTGTGTGTGTATATATATATATATATATATATATATATATATATATATATATATATATATACACACACACACACACACAACAAGGGGATTTGGTTAAGCACATCTAACAAAAACATTTCTTAATGCTGCAAAAACTTAAATAAAGATGAAAGATGGGATCACACAATATGGCCATATTCTGCTCAGCCAGTCACCACTTACAAGGTGTCCCAAAATAGACTGGTCCTAACACTATAAAATTAGCCTTACAGGACTGAATCATACAATTCTAATATGCCAAAGTAGGATTCCAACATTGCAATACTATGCCTCAAATCAAGACTGCATAGAATGAGGCTCCCTGGCTTTATATACACACAGTTAAAGGGAGACTGAACCCAATTTTTTTTCTTTCATGATTTAGATAGAGCATGAAATTTTAAGCAACTTTCTAATTTACTCCTATTATCAAATTTTCTTTATTCTCTTGGTATCTTTATTTGAAATGCAAGAATGTAAGTTTAGATGCCGGCCCATTTTTGGTGAACAACCGGGGTTGTCCTTGCTGATTGGTAGATAAATTCATCCACCAATAAAAAAAGTGCTGTCCAGAGTGCTGAACTAAGAAAAAAGCTTAGATGCCTTCTTTTTCAATTAAAGATAGCAAAAGAACAAAGAACAAATGATAATAGGAGTAAATTAGAAGGTTGCTTAAAATTGAATGTTCTATCTGAATCAGAAAAGAAAAAATGTGGGTTAAGTGTCCCTTTAAATAGCATTGTCTGGAACACACCTGAACAGGGTGGAGTGCTTTAAACTAAGGGGATTAGGTCAGTATCCCTTAAAATAATACAACAAGGGGGTTTGGTTAAGCACATCTAACAAAAACAGATTATATTTTAATGCACATATTGTGGGAGTGCTGCCAAAATGACCAAAATAAGTATAAGACAAAAATAGGTATTGGCGCACCTCCAAACACATAAGACCACACATTTTTTTCACATATTTTTAACATATTTCTTAATGCTGCAAAAAATTGCCTTCTTAATATTTCTTAATTTTTTTAAATAAAGATGGGATCTTAGTCACACAATATGGCCATATTCTGCTCAGCCAGTCACCACTGGTATATATAAATATATATAGGCCTTTGCTGTCAAATAAATTGCTGTTTATCAAATGCCTTTTAACCCTTATAAATATTTTTATTATTATTTTTGTAAATATTTTTTTTATCAGATAGTGCTTATGAGTGTATATATTTTAATGCATTTATGTTGTGTTTGGTGCAACTTTTACGCAAGTTCTTCAGTTGCACCAACCTGACAAGAGTGAAATTTTGTTGTTATGTAGCACACACACATTATGTTATAGATTACAGGTATACCTCACTTTACAGCGCTTCACTTTACAGTGCTTCACTTTGCAGCGCTTCGCTAATACAGCGCTTTGTGGAGCTGAAGTTAAACCTCCAAGAATTTTGAAACAGTGCTGTAATCATCGTGAGATTGCAAGAAAAGTTACTGGCACCATTTTGTTATGCTTAGTTCACTCTGTTTACAGCATTACAGTGCAATCTGTGTCTCAGTGTTATAGTCTGGCACATTTTACTACACTAATTGTCACTATTTTACAGGTACAGTATTTATTGAATACTAATTGAGTACTGTGCTGTGCTAGTGTTAAACTAAACGTAGCACGATTGCACCCCTCATATATGTTAGTGAAACATGTTTTCAAGTTTTTAAGCTCACTGGCAATTGAAAAGAAAGCTAAAACTGCCTTGTTTCACTTTAAGGTGGCTTTCACTTTACAGCGGGGCTCCGGTCCCTTACCCACTGTATGAGCGGGGTATACCTGTATATGCATTAAAATTAATAAATAATGTACAAATGGAATTTTAAATAAACAGTAGCGTATTTTAGATTCAATGACATGCATTTATGCAACATATATATATATATATATATATATATATATATATATATATACACACACACACTTTTATTCAGGACAGGACTCACTGCTGATACCTCACAAGACATAAATATTAAAAGAGAGATGCACTCAGCTGAGACAGAACAAAAGCTAGAAAAACTTCCGTGCCTGTTCATTTTAGGGTGCCACTCAGGGTACATACTCTTTTAGCACACTATGCCCCTTCACAGAGAAAAAATATCCCGTAGCATATCAGTGTGACCCTGCCCAATGACAGTCCAGCACCAAAATACCAGGCAATTCTTCTCTGAACAAGAGAAACAACAACCCCAGACGATCGTTTCGGCCTTCTGTGGGCCTCGTCAGTGAGGTGCAGTCGCATCTCTCTAATGGCATGTGTGTAAAGAGTCCACGTCTGGTTTCCCCTTTTACTCTTAGGGAGACCCAAGAGCAATTTGCACAAATATAAAAAGAGAGAGAGATGCACCCAGCTGAGACAGAACAAAAGCTAGAAAAACTTCCGTGCCTGTTCATTTTAGGGTGCCACTCAGGGAGCATACTCTTTTAGCACACTATGCCCCTTCACAGAGAAAAAATATCCCGTAGCATATCAGTCTGACCCTGCCCAATGACAGTCCAGCACCAAAATACCAGGCAATTCTTCTCTGAACAAGAGAAACAACAACCCCAGACGATTGTTTCGGCCTTCTGTGGGCCTCGTCAGTGAGGTGCAGTCGCATCTCTCTAAGGGCATGTGTGCAAGGAGTCCAAGTCTGGTTTCCCCTTTTACTCTTAGGGAGACCCAAGAGCAATTTGCATAAATAAAAAGAGAGAGAGATGCACTCTGCTGAGACAGAAAAAAAGCTAGAAAAACTTCTGTGCCACTGGTACTCACTGCTGATACCTCACAGGACGTCACCACTGGCACTCACTGCTGATACCTCACAGGACATGTCACCACTGGCACTCACTGCTGATACCTCACAGGACATGTCACCACTGGCACTCACTGCTGATATCTCACAGGACATGTCACCACTGGCACTCACTGCTGATATCTCACAGGACATGTCACCACTGGCACTCACTGATACCTCACAGGACATGCCACCACTGGCACTCACTGATACCTCACAGGACATGTCACCACTGGCACTCACTGATACCTCACAGGACATGTCACCACTGGTACTCACTGCTGATACCTCACAGGACATGTCACCACTGGCACTCACTGCTGATATCTCACAGGACATGTCACCACTGGCACTCACTGATACCTCACAGGACATGTCACCACTGGCACTCACTGCTGATATCTCACAGGACATGTCACCACTGGCACTCACTGATACCTCACAGGACATGTCACCACTGGCACTCACTGATACCTCACAGGACATGTCACCACTGGTACTCACTGCTGATATCTCACAGGACATGTCACCACTGGCACTCACTGCTGATACCTCACAGGACATGTCACCACTGGCACTCACTGATACCTCACAGGACATGTCACCACTGGCACTCACTGCTGATATCTCACAGGACATGTCACCACTGGTACTCACTGCTGATATCTCACAGGACATGTCACCACTAGCACTCACTGCTGATACCTCACAAGATATGTCACCACTGGCACTCACTGCTGATACCTCACAGGACATGTCACCACTGGTACTCACTGCTGATATCTCACAGGACATGTCACCACTAGCACTCACTGCTGATACCTCACAAGATATGTCACCACTGGCACTCACTGCTGATATCTCACAGGACATGTCACCACTGGCACTCACTGCTGATATCTCACAGGACATGTCACCACTGGTACTCACTGCTGATATCTCACAGGACATGTCACCACTAGCACTCACTGCTGATACCTCACAAGATATGTCACCACTGGCACTCACTGCTGATACTTCACAGGACATGTCACCACTGGGACTCACTGCTAATACCTTACAAGATATGTCACCACTGTCACTCACTGCTGATACCTCACAGGACATGTCACCACTGGCACTCACTGCTGATACCTCTTTAGGCGTCACTACAGGAGGGCATGAGCGCCCCCGCTGAACAGAGGCAGATCCAGGCAACCATCCTGCTGACCGCAAATATCACTGTGCAGGAAGTAGCTCAGCTGGCTAAAATACACACAAGTGGCGTGGCAGCATTATCAGCAATTTTGCATGTTAAAAAAATCCCTTAAAGGGACACTGAACCCAAATTTTTTCTTTCTTGATTCAGAGAGAGGATGCATTTTAAGCTACTTTCTAATTTACTCCTATTATCAAATTTTCTTCATTCTCTTGGTATGTTTATTTAAAAAGCAAGAATTTAAGTTTAGATTCTGGGCCATTTTTGGTGAACAACCTGGGTTGTCCTTGCTGATTGGACAGCACTAATAAGCAAGTGCTGTCCATGATTCTGAACCAAAAATTTGCTGGCTCCTTAGCTTAGATGCCTTCTTTGTCAAATAAAGATAGCAAGACAACGAAGAAAAATTGATAATAGAAGTAAATTAGAAAGTTGTTTAAAATTGCATGCTCTATCTAAATCACGAAAGAAAAAAAAATGGGTTCAGAATCCCTTTTAAAGAGCTCCCCATGGCTCCTATAGAAGGTAAGGAGCAGGATTCTGAGATACGCTGTCTTGTGGGTGGAGACTCCAGAGTCAGAAATGTGCATAGGCTGGCAGGTGCATCCTCAGTGCAGGAAGTGGCCTTCCCAGTTCCCTCAGCTGAACCTGAAACCACTATTTAATGCCAAGGAGTCTGAATTACTGCAATACAATTACTCAGTGTGCATTCCCTCTTAAAAATATATGTATTTAACATAGGTATTTTCACTGCTGATACCTCACAGGCCATGTCACCTCTGGCACTTAGAGAATGCATCAGATGGAATTCCTCTCCACTTTGCTGTGCACACTGACACAGTTGATTCTTCTTTCTGTATTTGCATATTATAATCTCACCACATAAGTCATTTCAGTTTGCATTAAGCAGAGAAAACCACTTGGTTCCTGGAGGGTTAAATAAACACTGTGTGCTTTCTGGGAAATCTGATTAAATTGTTGCTGCAGGTGAGTTATAGAAAACCAAACATAATTGCTATGTAGAACATCTGAAGCAGTGGTTCATTCCATTGATTTACTGAGGTAGTTCCACTTATTCAAAGGCATTAATTCATCCCCTGTATTTTAAGCGACAAACAAGGTATTAAATCGCTTCTAAAAGAGTGCTACACAGCAAATAATAAAAAAATCTTGGGTGCATTGTATATTTTGTGTGATCATTAGTTGAATCATTACTACATTGATATTATGGGCAATCAAGTGGTTGAATCATTGCTGCCTTTAAATTATTGGCTATCAAGTGGTTAAATAACTGTTTGTGCATATTTTGTAGGTAATAGAATGGTTAAATCACTGTTCACATCAATATAGTTTTAAAACATCTGCAAGACCTTTAACCAAGGGGTTAAATAAAAGTTAGATGCATGTTTCTTTTAAACAAATGGTTAAATCACTGTTTTATGCATGTTTACTGATGGGTTAAATTACTAATGTTTTTCTTAGTCGCATAATGTTAACCTCACAAATATGCTTGTAGTTAAAAGGAAACTAACCACACTGTAATTGCATTCTGTAGTGCACTGCTTGTGTTTATATTTACCAATTGTACTATATACCATTCAAGATTGTTATCAGTTAGAAATCTGCTTGAAATACATGTGCTTGCTATTCAAAATCAAGCGTAGCATTAAAAATAACAGATGTAAAACTATGTTCTCACAGGCCACTCTTCATCAGGCACATGTATTGCTGCCGCAGAGTCTTCTATCTAGACTATAAGATGATACTTGTCTTGTGTCTAATGAGCTAACTGTAGTGCACACAACTAAAAATTCCACCAGCAGCACATTCTACTGCACAAGTTTCTATTATTGGCCTCTCAGAAATCAGCACCTTCAGAAACCAGGGTGACTGTAAAAAAGAAATATGAGAAGTGACTCCTCTATACAAAGATAGCTTTAAAGTAATTAACAAATTTACAGGCAGATGCCACAATATGTCCCTTGCTGGGCTAATTATCCCATGACTGTAGTGAGAAAAAAATGACATCATGTGATGGGCAATTTCACCTTTCACAAAAATATGAGTCATTCCAGGATTTAAATGTATCATACAATTGCTGGACCTCCCATTCAACTTCACACAAACAAGATTTACCTTTGTATGATAAATTGTATCTAATTTTAGGGACTAATGAGATGCAAGGCTTGATATGATAGTTACTTCTCAGAAATTCCACTTATTCTTAGACTTTAAAGACAATCCTGATTGGTTAATCATTTTAACCATTCATTATTATGAAAGGCAGGCTATTAAATTTGAGTCAGATTAGTCTTCTGCTTTGGGTTTAAGGTGGTCAAATGTATAATTTGTTTTGTAGTCACAATTATATGTGGTGAAGAGATGCAGTTATATTGTTTTGAGGGGCCAGGGACATTCATTTTTAGTCAAATTTGTACTACTGCATTAAAAGCTAGGTAGATATTTAAAAACATTCACTATTATGTTATAGCAGCTCCCACAGAAAGAAACAGCAATTGGTTTTACCTGGGAGTTGCTGTAAAATTATTTTGGCTTGCAAAACCCTACTGGTGCTGTTAGTAGTAGGGCCATTAAACTTTAATGATTCAGATAGAGCACACAATTTAAAACAACTTTCCAATATTATTCCATTATTAAAACATGCAAATTCTTTTTATAAGCACTCTTTCTGAGGCACCAGTTCCTACTGAGCATGTGAAAGAATTCACTGTATATAAGTATATGCATTTTGTGATTGGCTGATGGCTGTCACATGATATGGTGGGAGGGAAAATTGGATTCACTTTGAAATTTAAAGAAAATATTCTATTGCTCATTTTAAAATCCAAAGTAGATGCTGAAGCATTGTCTTTTTTGTGTATTTGTCAGTTATTCAATTCTACTGTATTTCTACTTTTTTGGTAATTTTTCCCATGCCACTTTAAAAATTTTTTTACCAGATAATGCTGGTAAAAAAATATTTAAAGAATAACCAGCAGATTTTAAAGAAACTTAAAAAAGAGTTGTAATTGCTTTGCTTTAATAGCTTGAAATAATTTCAGAAGTTTTCAGGCTTTTAGAATTAGACTCTTGACAATACTGCATGCTTTTATTAAGGAATAATTGCATTGAAATTAAGACAGGCATATGACTGCTTATTAAATTGTCTTAAACTTTGAATCTTGTGCAACATGACTAAATAATTTAAAGCCTGGAATAAAATCATAAAATTTTACTAAGCTAAGTAACCTGTGTCCAGAAGTTGATGCCAGCTCTGAAGACCAGAAAAAATGCTGTATTTCAGTCATCTATTTCAGTCATCTGCTATGATTGGCTAGGGTAGCTGACTAAGCTCTGATTGGTGAACAGCTACCGTTGAATTTTATTTTTTTTACTGGGATGGTGAACACAGTTACCAATAACTTTTTGATACATTTATACACAGGAATAGGAAAACTTGAGAAATAGCTTTAATATGTGATGAATTAAAATCAAAGGGCCTAATATTCTAAAAATTGCTGGGTCTGCCGAGAAATGCTTATTTTAGTCCCGCCACTCTTGCAAAGCTCCCCCCCCAGCCAAAATGTTATAAAAAAGTGGGCTGACCCTCTCTGTACAGACAAATGGGGATGTACCTTCAATAGGAGAGTATAGGGCTCACTGCCTTTGAACATTCCAAGCACATCACCAGTGAATACAGTGAGGAGGGGGCATGTTTTCAAAACATGTTTATACAACATATAATGTGCTTTACATAAATATAAAAATGGTTTATGTGTTGTAATAGTTAAAATAATCTATATACAAAGTAAGTTTCAAAGTAAATGTAGTATATTTCATCTCATTACTGAAAGAGTGGAGAGACAGTTATTTGTGAAAATATTCCCCTAAGCCAGCATGTATTGTTAAGAAGTAATATGAAAGAAAATGAATTAAGAAGATAGGATAGTACGCTGTTATGTCATAAAATAATGCAAGCCCATAGGTCAAAACAACAATTGGCGGTCTGTTAAAGGACTTGAAATAAAAGCAATTCATTCTTGTAAGCTACACCTTTATGAAGGATCGTCTTTCTGAAACGCGTTGTGTTTTTGAACTATCCCAGTCTGGTCAGGCAAGTGTTTGTTTGCACTTATTTTCAAGTTTATTTGAAATTGTTATTATATGAGTTTGTATGTTTTAAACACTCTGTTGTATTTTATGCATACAGGGAATTGCCAATAGAAAGGTGGTTGTATTGTTTTTGCAGCGATATATGTAACACATCTCGCCCAAACATTCAACATACTACACTCCCTCTATGATAAATTGTTCCCAAACATATTGAAGTTAAATACAGCTATATACCTATTACTTTTTTTAACACCTGTTTACTCTGTATTATGCTTGATCTGTAGAACAGAGTGCTAGGTATTACCACCTTTACTTCTGTTTTTATTTGCTTTTAATTTTTAAAGCATTCAATATATTTACATTTTTTGAATATTTTTTATATATGCTGTGAATGTCACATATTTAAGAGAATGTCCTTTCTTTTCATATATGCAATGTAATGAAGTTGAGGCATTAGTCTTGCTCTCTTTATATTTTAATACACAATTCACCCTTTTCTGAGCGCAAACACCACAAAGCAAATAATCCACTTCCTTGCTATTTCCCGACTTGACTACAGCAATAACCTACTTACTGGCCTTCCTCTTCTTCTTTCTCACCTCTTCCCCCTTCAATCCATCCTAAATGCCTCTGCCAGGCAAATCCACCTTTCCCGTCACTCTGTATCTGCTGCACCTCTCTGTGAGTCCCTTCATTGGCTCCCCATTCACAGCAAAGTTAAATTCAAAATCCTCACCATTGCATACAAAGCTCTCACTGATGCTGCTCCCCTTTACCTATCCTCTCTAATAAACAAGTATACTCCAGCCCGCCCACTAAGAACCAACATTTACCTGCTCCTTGCATCCGCGACTATCTCTTCCTCTCATGCTAGACTGCAGGACTTCTGTCATGTAGCACCTACCCTCTGGAACACTCTCCCTCGTGCTGTCAGGCTTTTGTCCTAATCTTTCTTCTTTTAAGTGTTCCCTGAAGACTTTTTTGTTTAGAGAAGCCAACTCAGTAATACATTAATTCCACTTACCTAATATTTCCCTTATCTAACTCTGTATTAACTTTTCTCTTACTCTTGCAGTCCTCACCTCCTGTTTCTCAAACTCCTACCCTTCTAGATTGTAAGTTCCCACAATTCTTCCTGTACGTTTTTGTCAATTTTTGTCCTGTCTCTTACAAGTTTTAACAGAAAAAGGGGAAATCAGGAGCACTATAGCTAAAGGTGATTATACAGGATAATTTAGATTAAACTTATTCAAAAATAAAAACAAATAGATATCTAAAATTAAACATAAATTTATTGCACAATGAGTAATATTAATAATAATATTAATAAAACGGACGTCTCCGTAGATAAAAAGTAAAAAATAAGGTTGCCACCATATAAAGTAACAGACTTGACTTGCAGAGAAAAGTTCATAGTGCCAGTACAAACAGTCCAATTTGACACTTGGTTTTCAAACAGAAATTGGTTTGCTAGCAAACAAGGGCTTACCCCAAACTATGTTCACTCGGTCTCCTCCGTGAGTGATTTACGGCCGTAATGATGTCACTTGTGAAGGAGCTGTCCCAAATCGACTTTCTGATTGGTGTAGGTTTGGGATCAGTAAGTAGCGATATTTGTTTGCTCTCTCAGCTGTAGTATGGCGATCATCCAGCGGATAATACCTGCACTTAGTGCCAAACAGCACGCAGGATACAGAGATGAAAACTATGGATGAAAATAATGTCCGGTATTTGCCAGTAAAAAGTTCATAGAAATAGTTGCAATTGCTTCAAATGGCTAACTATGTTAGCGATATTGCACACTCCTCATGGACACTGAAGTAGCTCCCGCTATATGTAGATACTTGTCATTTACAGTTGCAGCACATAAACATGTTTCTCCCTCTGCAGGGTTTTCTCAAGATTAATGATCTGCAACAGGTGTATTCTTATTTAAAGGTGTAACTTGCTTCTCATTGGTTCCGCTCCACCTGGGAGTTTTGACTGAGGCGGTCTTAAATTCTTAAGATGGTATTGGCAAACCCAGCTACGGCAGCACAGGAAGTAAATGGGAGGGGAACCGTTTTATATCATTGTTTATTTAAATGAATTGTACCTTTGGACAGTGCTACGGAATATATTGTCGCTTCATAAATAAAGTATAATAATAATAATAAAAAAAAATACACAATAAAAATATCTATAATATATATTTTATTTATTTCAGGTAAACAAAGCGCTGTTTCTCTTTATTGTTTTGTATTCTTTAGAACATTAGAACAGCCTTGCAAAGTTCCCCAATTTTTATACAGGTTACTCCCATGGAACTATTATATGTGATGACCATTGTTAATAAAGAACAAAAAAAAAACATTAATAAAACCCATATGAGCTAGTTTTGTTTTGTATAATGTACATGTGTATATAGTGATGTATAGTCTTGAAACAAAAGATCCGAACAAAGTCCAACATAGACTTGTAGAAGATCTTCTGCAGCATAGTACAATAGGACAAGTGCTCCTAACAGGCGTGAACAAACACCTCACAAACTCCTAAAAATCAAAACACAGAAGGCGCCTCATAGTGGAGAACCTGGCCCGCTTAAGTTGCACTTTGTGTGCAGGTTAGAGTGTAAGTTGCCATTATACTCCTTTGCCACATTATTTGTTCAGATATATAGCACTTTGAGGTGCCTCCTGTGTTTTGTTTTTTAGTAGCTTGTGACTTTATCATTAACAATAAAAACTATTCTAAAAAGTTAATAGCATTAAGGGGTGCACTGCCCAAACATGTTATGCTAATGTTTAATTGCTTCAGATACTTTTGAGAATTGAAGAAAAAGGAACAGTGATAAAGAGATTATACATTTGATGGACATTGTACACTAGATTTTTCTTTGCATAAATGTTTTGTAGATGATCCATTTATATAGCCCATCTAGGAGTGTTTTTGTAAACTTTTTTTTAGTTTGCTTATTTTTTATTAATATTGTGCTGATTTTCAGACTCCTAACTAAGCCCCAAAGTATCAGATGCATACTGGTGTCTAGAGACTTCTGCATCTCCTGTTTTTATAATCTGTCTTTTCATATGCAGGGAAGTGGGGAAGGGGGGAGTGTCTGCTGTTCCTGTTTTCTCAGCCTCTTTAACTAGGTGTCCCAGCCTAACATCATCAACAGTGCTAAACTGGCAGCTTCAAAGTAGGTTTTTTCAAAATGTTTTATACTGGATTTTTAGATCAGTATCTGTGCATATTCTTGTTTATAGTAGTGTCTATTACATGCAATGCTATGAAAATTGGTGTATACTGTCCCTTTATATGCTATATACACTTACAAAAATACATGTGCATGGTCACAAATTTCTCTTAGGTATATGGTGGAGGATATGGGGCATAGTTAGTGGTACTGTTTTAGTGGTATGGCATATATTGTTTACTTATAACATTTCAATAATAGCATTTTATAATAAATGTACAGTTATTACTTAGAATTTTTTTGTTTATGGTATTTTGTCCAAGATTATAAACTTTTAAACTCTTCTATTAGTTTCTCTCTTATCATTAATGATTTTGAGAGCAGTGAAGACTTATCTGTGCTTTATAAATACTGAAAGTAATGGTTGTCTTTATAGTGGACTCTATTTTTCGGTTAGAATGGCTGTCACAATAGCTTAAGCACATTGATTATATCCTGCTCATTTCATGGATCTTATATTTCATGTCTGCACTTTACCCATTCACTCATCTGAACAAGCATTCTATGAACGTTTGATAACCTCATATCTGACAGATCTATAGTTCAATGTTTTTGAGTGCAAAACAAGAAATAACTCTATTGTTTACAGATAGCTGTTATACTTGCTTGCGTACAGATGTGGACAGAGAAAGCTGAATTCTATTGCAGGTGGGGGAAAAAAGGATTTCAACCAAAATTCTTAAACATATTCTTCAAAATTAATAAATATTTTGGGTGAGAGATTTTCACATATATCAGAATCTAGCTCAAAGTTCTAATGGATATTAAAAAATGAATACATTATTATTAAATGTTAATTTTAGGCCATCCTAATATATAATCGTGCCCACAGAAATTATACATTTAGTTAAAAACTGATCTATTTATGTTTAAATTCACTTGTGTACTGACTCTGTTGTAATTGGGAATGCCACGATTGTTCAACGCTTCTACTAGCTGACAAGAGGGAATGCGAAAAGCATCGGCAACTTGTCCAGATCAAATTATATTGGCAGGAAAGAATAGATAGGTCAACCAGTAAGGAGCCCCGCTGACTGTTATGTGAGGATAAAGGATTAGTCTTTAAACAACTCCACATAATCGTACTACTTGGGATATCAATCAGCCGAGCACATCACAATGGCAGCATCTTTGTAATAAAATAATTACTTCTTCATTTATTTCTTCTATAAACATTTGTAGATTACAAAAACTTGCTAAATATACAAAATAGCTTTCAGACAAAAGTATTATTTGTGAAGTTTGAGGATAAAAACCGTTTAAGAAAAAGACAACCGCAATAGCTGTACTGTAAAAAATAAAAGTAAGAAGACCACATGGGAAAATATATTTCTAAAAAAATATTTTTTTGAGAACCATATGGTTTTGTATTATAAATTATATGATTTTCAACAAAGGATACCAAAAGTACAATGTCAGTTAGATAATAAAAGTGAATTAAACAGTTTTTACTTGCATGCTCTATCTGCATCATTAACGTTTGGTTTTGATGTTACTGTCTCGTTAAACTTTTGTGATTCAGATAGAAAGTAGAATTTAAAAACAAACAAACAAAAAAAAACTGTTTTTAGATTTACCTCTCTTTTTCTTGGCATTCTTTGTTTAAATTTAGCTAATCTCTATAGGAGTATAGTGAGTTAAGCTCAGGAGTGTGTATGTGTCTTGATTACTATGGGCTAGATTAAAAGTGGAGCATTGTTGCATCGCCGCTCGCCGACATCGCCGCCACTAAATAAAGTTATTAACCCCCAAACCTCTGGCCTTCCACATCACCATCCACTAAATAAACCTATTAACCCCTAAACCCCAGCCCCCACATTGCAAAAAATAAATTAAACTATTAACCCCGAAACCTAACAACACCCTGACTTTAAATTACAATATCCCTATCTTAAAATAAACAAAAACTTACCTGTGAAATTAAAAAAACCTAAGTTTAAACTAACAATTAACCTAACAAAACTATTATACTAAAATTAAAATAATTGCAAATTAAATAAACTAAAGTACACATTAAATAAACTAACACTACTAAAAAAATTAATTCTAAAATTACAAAAAATAAAAAATACTAAATTACAAAAAATAACAAGCACTAAATTACAAAAAATAACAAATAAAATTATCCAAAATAAAAACAATTACACCTAATCTAATAGCCCTATAAAAATAAAAAAGCCCCCCAAAATAAAAAACCCTAGCCTACAATAAACTACAAAAAAACATAAAAGGGCCTATTGTGGGGCATTGCCCTAAAGAAATCAGCTCTTTTCCCTGTAAAAAAAAATACAAAGACCCACCCAACAGTAAAAGACCACCACCCAACCAACCCCCCAAAATAAAAAAACCTAACTCTAACAAAAACCTAAGCTACTCATTGCCCTGAAAAGGGCATTTTTATGGGCATTGTCTTTTTAAGAAGGCCCAAACCCTAATCTAAAAAAAAACACCCCCAAAAAGCGAAAAAAAACCCCTAAACCCCCGATGATCCACTTACAGTTTTTGAAGTCCGGACATCCAGGTGGAGAGAATTCTTCATCCAGGCAGCAAAGTCTTCATCCATCCAGGCGGCATCTTCTATCTTCATCCAGGCAACATCTTCTATCTTCATCCCGTGGGCGCGGAGCGGGTTCATCCTTCAAGACATCCGGCGCAGAGCATCCTCTTCATACGGTCGGCCCGTACACTGGATCTTCAATGCAAGGGTGCCTTTTCAAAACGGCGTCCCTTGCATTCCTATTGGCTGATTTGATTTTTGAAATTCAAATCAGCCAATAGGATGAGGGCTTCTGAAATCCTATTGGCTGTTCAAATCAGCCAATAGGTTGAGAGCTACTGAAATTCTATTGGCTATTCAAAAGATGTCGCCTCGATGAAGACTTCTCGCCGCCATGATGAGGATGGATGTCCGGCCTTCAGAAACTGTAAATGGATCTTCAGGGGTTAGTGTTAGTTTTTTTTATACATATTTTTGGGGTTTTTTTTTTTTTTAGATTAGGGTTTGGGCTTTCTTAAAAGAGCTAAATGCCCTTTTAAGGGCAATGCCCATAAAAATGCCCTTTTCAGGGCAATGGGTAGCTTAGGTTTTTCTTAGTTAGGTTTTTTTATTTTGGGGGGTTGGTTGGGTAGTGGGTTTTACTGTTGTATTTTTTTACAGGGAAAAGAGCTGATTATTTTAGGGCAATGCCCAACAAAAGACTCCTTTAAGGGCTATTTGTAGTTTATTGTAGGCTAGGGTTTATTTTTTATTTTGAGGGAGCTTTTTTTTATTTTTATAGGGCTATTAGATTCAGTGTAATTGTTTTTATTTTGGTAAATTTAGTTTGTTATTTTTCGTAATTAAGTGTTTGCTATTTTTTGTGATTTAGTATTTTTTATTTTTTGTAATTTAGTATTTTTTTTTTTTTTTTATAACTGAAATCAATCGCTTCCTGTAACCATCAATGAGTTTCTTACACCTCTCTAATGAAATTTTGGACCATTCTCTTCTTTCCCCAACTGCTCCAGGTCTCTCAGATTGGAAGGGTTCCATTTCTCAACTGCTGTTTTGTGATCTCTCCACAGGTGCTTTATGGGACTCATATCTGGACTCATTGCTGGCTAGTTCAGTACTCTCCAGCATTTTGTCTTAAACCATTTCTGGGTGCTTTCTGACATGTGCTTTTGGTCATTGTTCTGCTGTAAGACCCATGACCTCTGACGGAGACCCCACTTTATGACACTGGGTTCTACATTGCACCAAAGACTTCTTTGGTAGTCTTCAGATTTCATAATGCCATGCACACAGTCAAGACATCCAGTGCCTGAAGCAGAAAAGCAACCCCAAAACATCAGTGAACTTCCACTATATTTGACTGTAGAGACTGTATTCTTTTCTTTAAAAATCTGATTTCTTTTTCTGAAAACAGTCGAATGATGGGCTTTACCAAAAAGCTGTAATTTTCTTTTGTCTGTCCACAGCACATTCTCCCAAAAGTATGTTGGCTTCCTCGGGTATGTTTTGGCAAACTCCAATCTGGCTTTTTTATGTTTCTGTGGCAGCAGTGGGGTCCTCCTGTGTCTCCTACCATAGCGTCCCTTTTCATTCAGATGGGGAAGTTTAGTCGGAGCTGACATATTTGTACCCTGTGCCTAAAGGTCAGTTTGAATTTGTCTGGAAGTTGATCAAGGTTCTTTATCCACCATTTGAACAATCCTTTGTTGCAATCTTTGATTAATTTTTCTCTTTCGTCCATGTCCAGGGAGATTAGCTACAGTGCCATTGGCTGTAAACTTCTTGACAATGTTGCGCACAGTGGACACAGGAACATTAAGATCTCTGGAGATGGACTTGTAACCTTGAGATTGTCCATGCTTTTCAACAATTTTTGTTCTCAAATCCTCAGACAATTCTCTGCTGCTCTTTCTCTTCTCCATGCTCAGAGTGGCACACAGAGACACACAACAGAAAGGTTGAGGCAATGTTTTACCATTTTAACTGGTGCCCGTGTGATTTCTATATTGTCAGCACCTGTTAATTGATACAGGTGAGTTTAATTACAAATTACAGGAGCATCACAAACTTGGAATGCAATTATTTCTTACAATTTTGAGAAGGTGCCATTAATTTTGTCCAGTCCATTTTTGGAGCTTCGCATGGAATGTGTCAGATTTGGCTTTTTTTCTCCACTTTTTGGTGTCATACCATTACAAACAAAAGAAATAAACATGAGAATGCCTAAACATTTGCAATTGCAACAATATTCTGGGTGAAGTGGTGCATAATCTGACAGAAATGCAGGGGTGCCAATATTGTTGGCCATGACTGTATGTATGCTTTTCAACATAGAATACCAAAAGAAAGAAACAAATTAGATAATAGAAGCCAATAAGACATTTGTTTACTCTATCTAAATCATGAATATTTAATTTTGACTTTACTGTCCTTATTTAAACAATATTCTAAGGGGCCGATTTATCATAGTGTGAGCTAGCAGGGGGTGTCAATAAACGCAATTGTATCTGAACGGGCTGATTACTGTCCGCCGCCTCAGAGGTCTTAAGATACATACGGGGCTTGATAAATCGGCCCTTAATAGTTATATGAAAACATTCTAAATTCTGGGAATAGAAAAGTTAAATAAACCATGTAGAACAGAGAATTATGAGTGTTAATTTGGATCTTTAGATTGAGTACTTAGCAAGAGTTGTATTTAAATAATTATTTTTAAAAGTATTTGTAGTAAAGTTTCATTTTTCAATACATTAAGATTCATTTTAAATTTTATTAATTCATAACTTTGAATTGATAAGCTAGGTTATTAAAGGGACATGAAACCCAATTTTTTTCTTTCATGATTTAGAAAGAAAATGCAATTTAAAACATTCTAATTTACTTCTATTATCTAATTTGTTTTATTCTCTTGATATTCTTTGCTGAAAGCATATCTAGATATGCTCAGTAGCTGCTGATTGGTTGCTGCACATAGAAGCCTTGTGTGATTGGCTCACCCATGTGCATTGCTTTTTCTTCAACTAAGGATATCTAAGATAATGAAGCAAAATAAATAATAGAAGTAAATTGTAATGTTGTTTAAATTTGTATTCTCTATCTGAATCATGAAAGAAAGATTTTGGGTTTAGTGGCCCTTTAAGTTATAATATAAAGTATCATAAGTTGGTTGTGCTGCATCAAGGAATATTTTTTGTAAGGATTCTGAGGAAGGATTAAAGGGATATGAAACCCAGACAGAGCATGCATACCATTTAAAAAAGTCTCTAATTTACTTCTACCATCAATGTGAGTTATCATGATTTCAGGGCAAACGGCTTTAAATATTTCTTTCACAGGCATTTTGGATGCAAAGCAGACATTTACAATGGCTAGCTGTATCTTGCAGTATCAATTTCATACTTAAAAGCCCAGGGGGCAGATTTTTCGCTGCAGCGAATCATGTCAGCCTGGCATCGCTAAATGCAGACAGCGTATGCTGTCGGCATTTAACATTGCACAAGCATTTCTTGTAAAATGCTTTTGCAATGCTGTCCCTGCACATTCACGGCCAATCAGCCGCTAGCAGGGGGTATCAATCATCCTGATCGTATGGTGGACGAGTTAAGGAGCATCGGTCTTACCTTACTTATACTTCGTGGGTAGATTGCAGCATTCGCTGCTTGGTAAATCTACCCCCATACATGTTTGTTCATGATACTTCTTTCTTTAAATAGAAAACCACCCCCCCCACACACACACACACAGATTTTCAAAAGCCACTTCTGAGAATGACAAATATTTAAATAATTAATAATGAATACACAGATTTTTATTTCTTATTTCCCTCAATATACCATGGATCTGTTGCTGCTTTTCCTTCACCTCAACAAACTATTCTTTATAAAATTTCTGGACTTCACTGAAATATTTAAGCAGGCTACTCTAGATAATGCTTCATATAATTACCAAATGCTATTTGTCTGCTGGCATTCTCATTCTCATTTATCTTTAAAGGGACAGAAAACTCCAACATTTTCTTTCATGATTGGGATCGAATAAACAATTTTAAACAACTTTCCAATTTGCCTCTATTATCAAATTTGCTTCATTATCTTGTTATGCTTTGCGGAAGGAACAGCACTGCACTATTTATAGCTAGCTAATCACATCTAGTTAGCCAATCAAGAGATGAATGTGTGCAGGCACCAATCAGCAGCTAGCTCCCACTAGTGTAGAATATGTGCATATTCTTCTTCAACAAAGGATACCAAAAGAATGAAGCACAAGTCAAAATTAAATTTGACTTTCCTATCCCTGTAAATGTTTTTTTTATCTGCATATCAGACCAGGTGCCTTGTAGGATGAAAAAAAAAGCTTCAAATGCCTTCCTGTACTTCTGGAACACTTTAATATATTTTTATATACATAATTTATTCAAATTACTTTTTTGTTGCTCTCCTGTGTTGTAGCTAGGTATGTATGTATGTGTGTATGTGTGTATATATATATATGTGTATATAGAATCACTTATCTTTTAATACTTTATCTGAAAAAAAAGAAAAGAAGTAACAAAATAAAAAGCTTAAACTTCTTCAAAAAGTCTGCAATTGTTTTTCATCTTATCACCTTCCAACAGTTTCACAGCATTTAAGCGGCGATGTGAGCTACAGATTTTCCAGTGACAGATGTCATTAAAGTGATAAAAAACATTTGAGGTCTCACGCACATGTCACAGTGTGTGAGAGACTGTGAACGTATATATTACTGCATCCCTGACATTGAACAGAAAATAGACAACAATCAATTTAATAGTAGAAAAATATGTGCTTTGTGTCATCATTTACCAAGTTGCAATGGTGAAATCAGATAACACCTCATCTGCCATATATTCGGTGGCCAAAATATGCCAAGTGAATGTAACCTTCTCTAAAAAAGGGCCAATACTTCGCTGATGCTTTGCTATATTTTCTGCATAGGGAATAGAAAATCAGGCATACATAAACTACTTTCCTTTCAGAGTGTATGGCTATTTTAAGTATTGAGCATTAGAATTTTTTTTACCCAGAAATCAATTGCAATATCCATATTTTACTCAAAAAAACAACACAATTCAGTGTGTTTTAGTATAATAAAATATGGTGACTTAATATGTTTTGATTTCTTTTAACAATACAGTATGTAATGGTATATACAGTATATATATGTATATATATATATATATATATATATATATATATATATATATATATATACAGGTGTGGAAATATATCACTATGGTTTATAAAAAAGCTACTAGCCCAGAGGGAAAAATATGCTAGTCCAATCAATGTTAAAAATAGGGAAAAGTCAAATTTCTAACTCGTAAATTGTAATTTCTAAGTCGTGCGGGACTAGTGGACTACTGGAAAATTCAAGCCCTGTATACAAACATACATATGTACATTTATTCTATAAGAATAGGGGGCGCCCTAAATTACAATTGTAACAATGGTGAGGTGTAATACTATAAGGTATAATAATCTAGTATACAATTTTCTAGCAATCAGAACAGAATAATCAAATGTCAAATACAATAAAGGAAAAAAAAAAAAAAAAAAAAAAAAAAGATTTATAATGCCACAACAAATCGTGTGACACTCTATTCAACAAGTGAGCGACACTTGATATTAATTGTAACAATTCAGGTTACTTAGTAGAAAGTCACTGTGTGGAGAACAGATATTATAGAGGCAGCAATCTGTAAAGAATCCGGCCGGGATCCCAAGAAGATGATCTACAAAACATAAAATAGACAGATGCGCCACATGGCCCAATATTGTATGTTCAGCGGGGTAGATATATTCTAGTGGTGTCAATATTAACTCACAATCTAGGGAGCACTTCAGTTAGTGCAGCAGGAGCAGTCTGGGATCAATCACAGTCACCCAGCAGACCGACCTCTAGGGCAAAATAGTATGGTTCTGTAGTGGAGATACAAGCAAAAACAATAGTGCCTATATGGCCTAGTACTGTTTGAACCAGAGGATGGAGTTCTGTGTATTTGAAAATATACTCACAATTTGTATAGCATCTTTATTGATGCTAATCAGGCAGGAAGGGATCAATGCAGTCACCCAACAGACTATGGCAGGTTTTTACAGCAGGCAGAGCCGCAGAGCTCTCAAGAATCAGGTTAGGTCCAAATGATACACAATAGCAAGTGTTTAAATAAAAAGTTGATACTTTACTAGATAAAACCAATAAAAACAAGCGACGCGTTTCTCAGTCTCAGACTGTTTCCTCAGGCTTAATAAAATAGTTTACAAACACTTGCTTTATATACCTAACCAAACTAATTACCACAATTGACACCACTTGTTGTGGGTGTGGTCTATGACATCATTAGTATCCTAGCTGCAGAAATATTTTGACAACAACAGTGTCTACATATACCCAATTTGTATGTTCTAAATCACACAATATAAATATACATTGTAACATACAATGCATAAATTCATCACAGATGGTTTATACAATACAAATATATATAAAAACAATTTGCATGTTTTTTTGTGAAGCAAACCAAAAACAATTGTAACTTGTGATGGATGAATTAGTCATAAATCAAAATTCATTATATACAATGTATAAGCTAAACATATATAGATTAAACACTTTAGTTATTTCTACACAGTTCCTTATTTTATAATTTCTAACAGATCATTCTCAAACGGCATTGCCCCATTGTGATCCCTAGTAGAGAAGTGATACACTTTGTGTTAATAGTACTCAAACAGGCATTGGTATTAAGGCCATTGATTTATCTTAATCTAAATTATAGATGCAATAACATTACCCTTTTGTGATGAGGAATATTCCTACTAGGGAGTGAATCGAGATAAACCAAGCTTGTGCATTAATTTCAAAGCTAGATCGCTTACTTTATTCAAACCGCCAGTTTGACTTTCTAACTGGCGTGCATGTGAAGCTAGTGCGCATGTCTGTAGCGTTACCATAGGTACCCGGAGACCTATTCGGCTCCACGCTAAGCGCAAGTGAATGTGATTACGTGATAGGATAATGTAATCCTATGAGTGAGAGTAGCTATTGGCTGGGTTCCATCTATGGGCGTTGGTTATACCAATCGCTCTGAGCATTGTCAACACTAGCGCTAAAAATATTCTACCTATAATTAATGATCACAATATTGTCATGTTGATGATAATTATTATTTACTATTATATCATACACGAAATGTATTATATAGATGTATATATATTTTGTATTACTAGATAAAGTAATAACAAAGTAGTTGACATGATATGTGGGGATAATATGTCGGCGTTTCTTAATGCAGTCAGCGCATGCGTGTGCGTTCGTCTATAGGTCATTACATAGCGAGAGCGCATGCGTATGAAAGAATAGGCACATTGGGTCTAGCCAATGAAAGAGAGTAGAGCCTTGGGCCAATCAAATGGTGGTTTCCCATCATGTGATGTGCCCGATTTCGTCACTATAATATATGTTATAGATCGGAGCTGCGGGTAGCAGGTACAATCCATAACATTAGAGACGGAACTGTTAAAGACAGTCTGCTAGATAATAATCAATAATAAAGTCAGTGCGTTCAAGTAGGGCTAGATGTACAGGTCAAAGAAGTATAATCCTTGATAATAAGCGACTACTGTATTTATCGAGTCACTGATCCCATAACAAGCTCATAATAAGCACCATTCAGCAATATTATAACCAATCAAATTAATAAATAACTGTTGTATATCGGTAGGGAACAAAGTCTGTGAAGAGGTGTAAAATATTATTAATATAAATAAATATAAATAGTAGAGAGCGACACACGCTCACTGTAGGCTGCAAATTATTGGGCATAATAAAGTGTTAAATTGGCGTGTTTGTTCCTAACCATCAAACTCCATGTAGACAATAATGGCAGTTTAGTGCTTAAACTTCAGATTGCTATTAAACTATGGTGGACGTGAGTGAAGTGAAGTGTGTAATGTATGTTTTTGACAAGTAAATATTATAATTGAACTGACCCTTCCTAAATAAATACATAACATTTTAGTATTCCCTAAATAGTGAACTGCATTTATTGAAATCGTGAAAGACATATTAAAACAGAGTTGTTTAATTAGTAGGTATAAACATATTATAAGGAATGTTATAAGAATGGGTTATTCTTAATAGATGTTAGAAACACTGAAGTAATAGAAACTAAACAGAATCATATAAATTATCATGGTGCGATAGTGTAAGGACATACTAATGAGTAATGGTGAACTAGGAGTAAAATGTAACAATAATAGGTGATAGTAACTGTAGTGAAATTTAGATACACTCACCATCAGTTAATTTTGTACATAATAATTTGTGAAAAACCTCATAATGGGTGAAAACATATGTGATAGAGTGTCTAAAATAAGCTATTATTATAAAAAGATATAATAATAGATAATACCTAAAAAAATAAAATAATAATAAATGTGTGAGTGAAGAGGCAACCCTATTAAATTAATAGGTTAGTAGAGACATGGAAATCTAAAGGCCAGGATTGTCAAACTTGCATTAATAGAGAGGAAATAGGTCCTATTTGGGCAGATCCAACTATAACTTGAGCCTGAATAGGTTACTGGGTTAACACAGTCAGATATTGAATGCAGCTAAATCTACACATTCGTTGAGCCCATCTGGTGCCAACGTGTGTAGTTTATGTATCCAGTAAGTCTCTCTACGACGCAAACTAAGATATGGATTGTGACTATTTCTAGAAATTTGTTCAATGGGTATTATTGATAGTGTTTTCATACTGCCTTTGTGTGCAAAAGCACAGTGTCTCGAGAGGCTGTGCTTCAGATATTTTCTTTTAATATTATAAGCGTGTTCATTCCAGCGTTTCTTAATAGCGCGACTCGTACGCCCTACATATTGAGCCCCACATTGGCAACTCACCAAATAGATGACATAGGTTGATTCACAAGATAGTCTCTTATTAATTTTGAAATGTTCTCCTGTCTGATTGGAGGAAAAAAGATTAGTGCCACTTTTAACAATTTTGCACATATTACATTTGTGCTTCATGCACTTGAAGATTCCATTTTGAGGGACAAAATTGCCCAAGAAGGTCTTCCTTTGGCCTATTCGATGGTTAGAGGTACCGGCCTTATCTCTTACGATCTTGCTAGGGGCTAGTTTGTTTTTAAGGGTGGGAGCCCTTCTATAAACTATCCTAGGCTTGGACGGGATAAATTTTCTAAGATGTGGATCATCACAAATGATGGGCCAATGTCTAATTATGATTTTCTGAATCTCGCGAAAGTTACTGTTAAAACCAGTAATAAATAGCGGTGTTTTATTATACTTTTCAATAGTTCTTTCCCTTGTTTTATTTATTTGGTTCTTGTCTAATATAAAATAGGAGTTCCTGTCATCCTGTAATGCTCTAAGGTATCCTTTTTGGATAAGATCCAAAGGATAACCTTTTTCTAAGAATCTATCCTTCAGAATCAGTGATTGCCTTTTGTAACTTTCTACGGTGCTACAGTTTCGTCTTATCCTTCTAAACTGCCCATAGGGCACGTTTCTCTTCCAACTCATATAGTGGTTGCTGGAGAAATTTAGGAAACTGTTGCAATCGACTTTTTTAAAAAAAGTTTCTGACATAATTGTACCATCACTAGCGAAAGATAGTGATAGATCCAAAAATTCTATCTTATTAGATTGGATATTGGAAGTAAATTCCAAATCAAATTCGTTGGCATTAAGTGATGTAGTAAATATGACCGCCTCCTCATGACTCCCCCTATACAAGATAAGTAGGTCGTCTATATATCGGCCATAGAACACCAGACCCGCACCCATAGGAGACCCATATATGTGTGTCTCCTCAAATTTGCCCATGTACAAATTGGCAAAACTGGGTGCGAATCTGGTGCCCATGGCCGTACCCTTTACCTGGAGATAGTGTAGTCCCTGATATAAGAAGTAATTATGGTGGAGTATGAAGTGAATAATTTCGCAAATAAATTGTTGTTGTCTGGGCGGCATGTAAATATCAATGGCTAGGTATGATTGGATTACCGTTAGTCCTTTATCGTGTGGAATGTTGGAGTAAAGTGAACTTACATCACTAGTAATCCACCAAAGCTTGTTATCAGTTTTCTTAATACCTAGATTATTTAATTTATTTAGCAGATCTGTAGAATCCCTAATGAATGAGGGTAAATTTATAACGTGTTTTTGTAAAAAAGAATCAACATAAGCAGAAAGGTGGTCAGTCAGACTATCTATACCTGCCACAATTGGGCGGCCTGGGGGGTGAGATGTATTTTTATGAATCTTGGGCAAGTGGTAGTAAAATGCTACACAGGGATTTTTAGGATAAAGATATTCTTTTTCCTTCTTAGATATAATGCCCTCATCAAATCCTTCTTTAAGAAGTGAGTAAAGTTGTTTTTGGTATATGGGGGTAGGATCTTTCGCTAAGAGTTTATAATAACTTTCATCTTTCAAGATTTTATCAGCTTCTAAAATGTAGTCAGATCTATTTTGGAGGACAATACCCCCACCCTTGTCCGCCTGGCGTATTATGATGTCTGAATTTGATGAAAGTATTTCAAGAGCTTGACGTTCACCAGGACTTAAATTGTGTCTGTATTTGGTTTTTTTAGACAGTTTTTCTAAATCTTTGAGTACCATTGATTGAAAAATGCTGATGTGCGAGTTTCTCACACGAGGAGGATTAAAATTTGATTTGGGCTTAAAGTCTGTTTGTATATATTTCTCATTGAGTTGTTGTAATAATGTATCAGGATCAAAAGAGACCACACCATCTCTCAGGTGTTTATCCATAGAATCCAAAACTATGGGTAGACTATCAGTATTTTTTAAGCGTTTTTCTGCGAAATACTTTTGTAGGGAAAGCTTCCTAGTGAAGCTGTTGATGTCCACAAATAGTTGGAACATGTTGGGACCATTAGTAGGGCTGAAAGATAACCCTTTTCCTAATACTCTGATTTCGTCATCAGATAATATATGATCTGACAAATTGAAAATTCCCTTTTTGTATTTTAATAACTTCTCTTTTTTGGAGGTTGAGGATTTTCCTCTATTTCCTCGTTTGTGTGTATCCTTTTTTGTCTTGGTGGTCGAGGGGACATGGACCAATGTTCTACACGGGGGTCTGGGCCCATCTCTAAAAAAGGAATATTATTGTGTTCATTGTTAGTAGATGTACCTGGAGTATTAGGGGACTGATAATTATCAGAATTTAGTGGCTGGAATCTATTTATAGATTCAAATGATCTATTAGAGGATCTAGAACCATTAGAGTTATCAAGGCCTCTGGGATCATTAGTGAAAACTCTTTCTTTCATAACGGATCTTTCGTTATATGTATCAGTGTTCGTATTGAATGGTCTATCAATATGTTTAGGGTCTTTAAACCTGTTTGAGGGGTATCCATTGTTTTCATAAAATCTCTGATGATTGCCATCATTAGATTTGTGTGTCCTATTAAAATCATTTGATCTATCCCAAGAGTTATATGTGTGGGGATTATTGAATTGATGATATTGATGTTTATTTTCACGATAAGTATCATAATTGGAATTGGTGTTATTATGAGGTTGATGGTTTCTATGGTGACCTCTTTGTTGATATTGTTGATTATCAGAAGAGTTATATGTACCGTCTTTGGTCATGTCAACTTCAGGAAATCTGTGCCTATATTGTCTGTCCATATGTGGGTAAGGGTGTCTATCTCCCTGATTGTGAGACCATCTATTGTTGTAGTTATTATTATCATGTCTCCTGGGAGTAAACCTAGGTGAGTCATAGTATCTATCTCCCTGATTGTGGGTTGTTCTATTGTTGAAATTATTAGCATCCTGTCTCCTAGGAGTAAACCTCGGTGGATAATTGGATGGTTTCATGGAACTATTGGTATTTGTCCCATTTTTCCGGTTAAAGGTGTATATTTCACCTTTGGCGTAATCGCCCTCATCTCTTATTAGTTTTTTATTTTTCCTTTTTATAATTTCGTTCTGGTATTCCTCAGCTCGGTCATATGCTGACTTTCTTAATCCCTCAAATTCAGTGTGATTCACAAATTTTTCTAGGTTCTGTTGTATATTATCTATTTCTATACCAGCCTCATTATACAAATGTTTCCTATGTTTGATTAGAATATCTATAAAAGTGTTAGCACAGACACTGAGGGCATCTTCCCATTCTTTGAGGATATTACTGTTGTCTTTAAAAGAGCAATTTTTGAAGACTCTCAATCCTCTAGGTATCAAAACAGTTACTATCACCTATTATTGTTACATTTTACTCCTAGTTCACCATTACTCATTAGTATGTCCTTACACTATCGCACCATGATAATTTATATGATTCTGTTTAGTTTCTATTACTTCAGTGTTTCTAACATCTATTAAGAATAACCCATTCTTATAACATTCCTTATAATATGTTTATACCTACTAATTAAACAACTCTGTTTTAATATGTCTTTCACGATTTCAATAAATGCAGTTCACTATTTAGGGAATACTAAAATGTTATGTATTTATTTAGGAAGGGTCAGTTCAATTATAATATTTACTTGTCAAAAACATACATTACACACTTCACTTCACTCACGTCCACCATAGTTTAATAGCAATCTGAAGTTTAAGCACTAAACTGCCATTATTGTCTACATGGAGTTTGATGGTTAGGAACAAACACGCCAATTTAACACTTTATTATGCCCAATAATTTGCAGCCTACAGTGAGCGTGTGTCGCTCTCTACTATTTATATTTATTTATATTAATAATATTTTACACCTCTTCACAGACTTTGTTCCCTACCGATATACAACAGTTATTTATTAATTTGATTGGTTATAATATTGCTGAATGGTGCTTATTATGAGCTTGTTATGGGATCAGTGACTCGATAAATACAGTAGTCGCTTATTATCAAGGATTATACTTCTTTGACCTGTACATCTAGCCCTACTTGAACGCACTGACTTTATTATTGATTATTATCTAGCAGACTGTCTTTAACAGTTCCGTCTCTAATGTTATGGATTGTACCTGCTACCCGCAGCTCCGATCTATAACATATATTATAGTGACGAAATCGGGCACATCACATGATGGGAAACCACCATTTGATTGGCCCAAGGCTCTACTCTCTTTCATTGGCTAGACCCAATGTGCCTATTCTTTCATACGCATGCGCTCTCGCTATGTAATGACCTATAGACGAACGCACACGCATGCGCTGACTGCATTAAGAAACGCCGACATATTATCCCCACATATCATGTCAACTACTTTGTTATTACTTTATCTAGTAATACAAAATATATATACATCTATATAATACATTTCGTGTATGATATAATAGTAAATAATAATTATCATCAACATGACAATATTGTGATCATTAATTATAGGTAGAATATTTTTAGCGCTAGTGTTGACAATGCTCAGAGCGATTGGTATAACCAACGCCCATAGATGGAACCCAGCCAATAGCTACTCTCACTCATAGGATTACATTATCCTATCACGTAATCACATTCACTTGCGCTTAGCGTGGAGCCGAATAGGTCTCCGGGTACCTATGGTAACGCTACAGACATGCGCACTAGCTTCACATGCACGCCAGTTAGAAAGTCAAACTGGCGGTTTGAATAAAGTAAGCGATCTAGCTTTGAAATTAATGCACAAGCTTGGTTTATCTCGATTCACTCCCTAGTAGGAATATTCCTCATCACAAAAGGGTAATGTTATTGCATCTATAATTTAGATTAAGATAAATCAATGGCCTTAATACCAATGCCTGTTTGAGTACTATTAACACAAAGTGTATCACTTCTCTACTAGGGATCACAATGGGGCAATGCCGTTTGAGAATGATCTGTTAGAAATTATAAAATAAGGAACTGTGTAGAAATAACTAAAGTGTTTAATCTATATATGTTTAGCTTATACATTGTATATAATGAATTTTGATTTATGACTAATTCATCCATCACAAGTTACAATTGTTTTTGGTTTGCTTCACAAAAAAACATGCAAATTGTTTTTATATATATTTGTATTGTATAAACCATCTGTGATGAATTTATGCATTGTATGTTACAATGTATATTTATATTGTGTGATTTAGAACATACAAATTGGGTATATGTAGACACTGTTGTTGTCAAAATATTTCTGCAGCTAGGATACTAATGATGTCATAGACCACACCCACAACAAGTGGTGTCAATTGTGGTAATTAGTTTGGTTAGGTATATAAAGCAAGTGTTTGTAAACTATTTTATTAAGCCTGAGGAAACAGTCTGAGACTGAGAAACGCGTCGCTTGTTTTTATTGGTTTTATCTAGTAAAGTATCAACTTTTTATTTAAACACTTGCTATTGTGTATCATTTGGACCTAACCTGATTCTTGAGAGCTCTGCGGCTCTGCCTGCTGTAAAAACCTGCCATAGTCTGTTGGGTGACTGCATTGATCCCTTCCTGCCTGATTAGCATCAATAAAGATGCTATACAAATTGTGAGTATATTTTCAAATACACAGAACTCCATCCTCTGGTTCAAACAGTACTAGGCCATATAGGCACTATTGTTTTTGCTTGTATCTCCACTACAGAACCATACTATTTTGCCCTAGAGGTCGGTCTGCTGGGTGACTGTGATTGATCCCAGACTGCTCCTGCTGCACTAACTGAAGTGCTCCCTAGATTGTGAGTTAATATTGACACCACTAGAATATATCTACCCCGCTGAACATACAATATTGGGCCATGTGGCGCATCTGTCTATTTTATGTTTTATACATATGTACATGTTTACATAATATATATATATATATATATATATATATATATATATACGTACTTATATACTGTACATACATACATATATAAGAAAGAATGAGATATTCACCCTAGTATGTTTTACTCTTTTTCCTGTCTTTGTTATCTTTTGACCTTTTACTAGGGTGTCCATATTGCCACTTTAAAAAGGGACACACATTTAAAATACATATGTCAGGGCCCTTTAAATAATTTTTTTCTATAAGAGCGCTTTGACTTCATAAGTAGATTTTCCATTGTCGGCTAACTGTATTTTCTATCTATCCTGACTATGCCCTTTTTTCTGTATGAACCTTGTGTACCTTGACATGGACTATTTCTAGGTATATGATTAGTCAACACCAGTATGCTTCTTAGAGGTAGATTTATCATACCCCGGGCGGACATGATTTGCTATAGCGAATCATGTCCTCCCTGCATCACTAAATGCTGACAGCATATGCTGTCAGCATTTAACATTGCACAAGCAGTTTTGGTGAACGGCTTGTGCAATGCCATCCCCTGCAGATTTGCGGCCAATCGGCCGCTAGCAGGGGGATGTTAACCAACCCTATTGTATGAGATCAGGTGGATTGATGTCCGCAGTCTCAGAGGCAGCGGGCACGTTAAGATGCAGCAGTCTTAAGACCGCTGCTTCTTAAGTCCTGTTTCTGGCAAGTCTTTAGGCTCACGCGGAAAAGCTGCATATAGCAGATTCGGGGGTTAGTAAATCGGCCCCTTGAAATGTATTTTGAGTTAGCAAGCCTCCAGCCTGTACCACTAGTTGCGATAACATCAACATACCTACAGTACTAACCAGTATAGCACACTCCTATTTTAGCCTAAAGACTCAGATAATGTAGCTTTGCTTGTGTCTTATCAATGTGCCAGGCCCCAGTAATATTTATCTTGTCTTAGTATGTGTTCTTGAACCAGCAGCTTTTCTACAGCTCTTGCTTGTGTAGTTTTTTCCTATAATGTTGTGAAGTAACATTTAGTGAGTTCCAGCCTGTGTTCTATGTGTCAGAAAGTGTTCTAGGCCACTCTTTTAGCTCTTCAGTGCCAAAGGCAGTTATTATCTATGCTTATAATATACATTTTTAGATTGCAATTTCGTTAGAGAAGGGACCTCCTTCTTTACCATCAATTACATTGTCAAGTTTAATTTTGTTGAACTGTATACCTCAAAGATCTGTTATTTAGTTCTATAGAATATTGTGAAGCTTTACAAATAATGACCAAGATTACAAGTTGTGCAATACGGCTATAATGCTGAAAAATTGACTTTTGCACACAGAATGGTCAGCTCACCCGTATTACAAGTCGTGGCGGTACAACTCTACCGCTAGCGTTTTAGGCTATACCACAACCATCCATTCCGCACTCAAAAAATGGCTTTTGAGTGTGGAATATTCAGCTGACCTATATTACAGGTTGTGCGGTCAGGCTATTCTGCCAGTGTTATGTCTTACACCACATAGATCCATTCCGCAATCAAAGGTCAGTAGTTATGGATTTTGTTTCACAAAGCTCATAACAAAAATGTTAATGTTAAGTAAACTAACAGCCATAGACTACTTATTAAACCCTAAACTGCCAACCCCTCATCACAAATACTATAATAAACCTATTAACTTAATCCGCTGCTCACCCACATCGCCAACACTAAATAAACCTATTAACCCCCTAATCCGCCGGCCACCCACATCGCCAACAGTAAATTAAAGTATTCACCCTTAATGCGCCGTCCCCCGCATCGACAACAATAAATAAACCTATTAACCCCTAAAACTCAGACACCCTTAATAAACCTATTAACCCACTAAACCACCAGCCCCACTATATCGCTACTTCTAAAATATACCTATTAACCCCTAAACTGCCGACCCCCCACATCGCAAAAAAATAAATTAAACTATTAACCCCTAAAACTTACACCCCCCTAATTTTTTAAATTAAATTTACAATATAACTACCTTCAACTATAAATAAACCTAACATTACTATTGAAAAAAAAAATATATAATAAAAATAAAAAACCTAGATTACAAAATTAAACCCAGCGCGGAGGATCCTCTTCATGCGATCGTCCGCCGCACACTGAAGATTGAATGCAAGGTACCCATTTTATATTGGGGTACCTTGCATTCCTATTGGCTGAAATATTCAAATTAGCCAATAGGATGAGAGCTGCTTAAATCCTATAGGCTGTTCAAATCAGCCACTAAAGAGCTGATTGCCCTTTTAACTGTTACTGGGGTTATTTGTATTTTTTAATGTTAAAATAGCTGATTTCTTCAGGGCAATGCCCTACAAAAGGCCATTTTAAGTGCTATTGGTAGTTTATTGTTAGATTAGGGGGTGTTTTTATTTTGGGGTGTTTTTTTGTTGTTTTTTTAGGGGGGGTTTTTTGTTGTTTTTTTAGGGGTTAAGATTAGGTTTAATTTTTTTTTTTTACTTTGGATATTTTCGTTTATTATTTTTTGTAATCTTAGAATTTTTTTACATTTTTTGTAATCTTAAATTTATTTTTATTCCTTAATTTTCGATTTTGTTATTTTTTGTAATGGTAATGGTAAATAGTAATCGGCTAGATTACGAGTTTTGTGGTAAGAGGGGTGCGGTGCTAACTTGCACGTTATTGTCACTGCTCACTTCCCTACAGCGCTGGTATTACAGGTTTTCATAAACCCGGCGTCATTAGGCAAGAAGTGAGCATAGAGCAAAAAATTGTGCTCCATATCGCACTCCAATACCAGCGCTGCTGAAAGCCACGGTGAGCTGGTTTTTTGCGGGGGGAATTCCCCAAAGAAATCAGCTCTTTTACCTGTAAAAAAAAATACTAAACTACCTGTAAAAAAAAACATCAGCCAATAGAATGTGAGCTCAATCCTATTGGCTGTTTGGATCAGCCAATAGTATTGAAGCTCAATCCTATTGGCTGATTGTATCAGCCAATAGGATTTTTTCACCTTTAATTCCAATTGGCTGATAGAATTCTATTAGCCAATCAGAATTCAAGGGACGCCATCTTGGATGACGTCATTTAAAGGAATCTTCATTTAGGAAGAAGACTTTGATTGAAGAGGATGCTCCACACCGGATGTCTTGAAGATGGAGCCGCTCCGCGCCGGATGGATAAAGATAGAAGATGCCGTCTGGATGAAGACTTCTGCCCGTCTGGAGGACCACTTCGCCCGGCTTGGATGAAGACTTCTCCCGGCTTCGTTGAGGACTTCTTGCCGCTTGGATAAAGACTTCTCCCGGCTTAATTGATAATGGATGTCCGGTCTTCAAAACTGTAAGTAGATCTTCGGGGGTTAGTGTTAGACTTTTTTAAGGGTTTATTGGGTGGGTTTTATTTTTAGATCAGGGGTTTGGGCAGTTTAAAAAGAGCTAAATGCCCCTTTAAGGGCAATCCCCATCCAAATGCCCTTTTCAGGGCAATGGGGAGCTTAGGTTTTTTTAGTTAGGTTTTTATTTGGGGGGTTGGTTGTGTGGGTGGTGGGTTTTACTGTTGGGGGGGTTGTTTTTATTTATTTTACAGGTAAAAGAGCTGATTTCTGGCAATGCCCCGCAAAAGGCCCTTATTTTTATTTTTATTGGGTTTCACAACATATGTAAATACATTTTCTTCAAGATTGTTTACAGTGATGGTAAATAAATATAGACAATAGCTAATTATCCTCTTCCATTGCAAGTCCATATCTGAACAATAGTCTCTGATCTTTCTTTTGGTTGAGAGTTTAGCATAGGCCATCACTTAGTTCAATATGTTATTTGAAGATCTTTGTAATGCAAAGTCCATTTCAACTTATATAATAACAATAAACAACAATAAACAATGATAACTTATGTGTTGAGTAACATGGGATGGTAAAGAGAAACTAAGAAAGAATAGAGAAAAGTGCACATTAGTGTCATGCTATAGATATTTACTCAATCTATACATTGGTACCAGGTATCTTAATCGTGTCTACCATATAACAGTCTTTCAGTCTCGACGTGTCACTAAATAGCTGTCACAGGTCGGGGTGACTTAACACTTCTGTACACTAATCTGGTTGTTTTGCTAGCTTGTTAGTGCATCCATGGTGTAAACTAGTGATTCCCAGTAAAATTTTACATCTAGGAACGTGGAGAACTTATGTCGTCTGTAAAATCCATATTGTTCTAGGGGCATGATTTCTGAGACTTTTGCCATCCATTGCTGGAATGTGGGTAAGTGGGTGGATTTCCAATTTTGTGCGATCAGTAGTCTAGCGCTATTTAGGCATATTTGTATCAGGATAGAACGTATCTTACATCTACATTCTGGTCTCTTGTTTACTAAGGCTACTTCAGGAGATATTTTAAAACTCGTTTTTACTATCGCTCATAAGGTCTGTTCTACCGACTTCCAAAAGGGAGTTATCTTGGAACACTGCCACCACATGTGTGACATGTTGCCTACTTCACTACATCCTCTCCAACACAAGGCAGATGAGGAGGGGTAGATTTTGTGTAATCTGGATGGTGTTAGATACCAGCGTAGCAAAATTTTAAAGTTCAACTCTATTATGCATGTGGAAGTAGATGATTTACGTGTATTGTTATATAAGCTCCACCACTCCTTCTACTCCAAGTGTATATCTAACTCCTGTTGCCAAATTATTGTATATGTCGTCAGTCCCTACAGTTTTGCATTGTCAAGGGTGCTTTTTGCGAGCGAGAGTGTACCATTGTGAGAGATAGACGCTAAGCATAATTGTTCATATAGAGTGGGGTCTCTAACTAGGTGTCCTTTAAATTGATTGGTATGTATAAAGTGGCTCAACTGGGAGTACTTGAGCCAGGATTTAAAGGTTCCATTTAATATGCCTGACATATCTTGTCTTGGTTTCAGTGTCCGGCCGTCTAGCAACATAGTGATGGGGACTGAATCGGGAAGTTCATATATCACCGCAGTCCTCTCCATAGGTTCATAACCTCCTAATAGCTCCATATTTGCTGACATTGGAGTCAACGGGGACTGGGGTGATGATAACTTTGGTAAATGTTTCACTAAATAATCCCAGGTGTCTAATATGTGCCTATAGAAGGGTGATTTACGGCATATGGGTGGTCTAAGGTTTTTGGGTATCCAACATATTGATCCTGGTTTGGGGGTTCTTATGATCTGAGAGTCAAATGACACCCACGCCTTTGCATCCTTTTTGCTATGCCAATCTAATATGTGTTGTAGAGCTATTGCTTGGTAGTAGTTCTCCAACTTTGGCACTCCTAGCCCCCCTCTCTAAGCGTACGATATAATGTAGCCACATTTATTCTTGGTTTTATTTTGCCCCAGATAAACAAGTTAATGGATTTTTGTATTTGCAATAGGTAGTATTTGGGTAGTGTGATTGGTATCGTCTGTAAAATATAAAGTGTTTTTGGGAGGATTGTCATTTTAATTGCCTGGATTCTGCCCCACCATGACAATGGTTTATCTTGCCATGTCTGAAGAGGGTGTTGTATGGAAGTTTGTAATGGTTTATAATTTGCATTGAATAGTTTTGCCAGAGTGGTGGTTAGTGATATACCCAGGTATTTTAGGTGAGAATTCTTTTATTTTATAAGGGCAAATGGTTTTAAACTGTTGGAATTCTCTTGGGGTAAGGGAGATATTAAGGACTTCTGATTTTTGCTTATTAATCAAAAAATTGGAAAGACTGCCGAATCTCTCAAATTCTCGTAGCAATGCTGGTAAGGATTGTATGGGAGATGTCAGTGTCAACAACACATCGTCGGCAAACATAGATACTTTATATTGGTTTGGGCCTATGGTAACTCCTTGAATGTCTGTGTTCAATCGTATTCGTGATGCTAGTGACTCCATAACCAGCACAAAGAGAATGGGAGACAGGGGGCATCCCTGCCGAGTCCCATTCCCAATCGAGAAGCTTTGTGATAATAACCCATTTACATTTACCTTTGCTGTTGGACTAGAATAAAGTTGAAAAACTCTATTGATCATTTTATCTCCAAATCCAAAATGCATTAAAGGGACAGTCTACACCATAATTGTTATTGTTTTTAAAGATAGATAATCCCTTGTTTACCCATTCCCTAGTTTTGCATAACCAACACAGTTATATTTATATATTTTTTACCTCTGTGATTATCTTGTATCTAAGCCTCTGCAGACTGCCCCTTTATTTGTTCTTTTGACAGACTTGCAGTTTAGCCAATCAGTGATGGCTCCCAGGTAACTTCACGTGCACAATCACAGTGTTATCTATATGAAAAACATGAACTAACACCCTCTAGTGGTGAAAAACCTGTTAAAATGCATTCTTAAGAGGCGGCCTTCAAGGTCTAAGAAATTAGCATATGTACCTCCTAAGTTAAGCTTTCAACTAAGAATACCAAGAGAACAAAGAAAAATTGGTGATAAAAGTAAATTGGAAAATTGTTTAAAATTGCATGCCCTATCTGAATCATGAAAGTTTATTTTGGACTAGACTGTCCCTTTAATGTGCTTTTTAAATACGACCAATTAACTCTATCAAAGGCTTTTTCCGCATCAGTGGAGACCAGGACTGTGGGAATTTTATTTGATATGACATGTTCTATTATATGTTCTGATGGTATTGTCTCTGGTCTCCCTGAATGGAACAAAGCCTGTCTGGTCTAGGTGTATTATGGATGGCAGAATTGTGCTAATTCTTTTCGCTAGTACTTTCGCATATATTTTTATATCTCCATTTAACAATGAGATCGGGCGGTAGCTACTGGGGCGCGTTGGAGATTTCCCTTCTTTATGTAGAACTGTAATATGTGCCTCTAGTAGTTGCGGGGAAAGATATCCTCCCTCATCCAAGGAGTTAAATAAATTTGTAAGATGGGGAGCTAGGGTTTGATAAAACTGTTTATAATATGTATTTGTTAGACCGTCTGGGCCAGGGCTTTAGTGGGCTGGAAAACTCTTAATTATTGTTATGACTTCTTATATAGAGATCGGCTCTTCTAGCGATTTAGCTGCTAATTCCATTATTGTTTGTAAATATGCCTCTTTTAAGTAGTTTGTGATTTGTGTATGTGTTTGAGTATACCTGTCTGGGCTCACATTATATAGTTTTTGGTAATAGTCACTAAATGCATTTGCGATTTCTTTGCAATTATAGGTTTCTTTGTTTGTGATGTCGATTATTTTGTGTATATAGTTGGCGTATGTTCTTCTCTTTAGAGCTCTTGCAAGTAAAGAGCCTGCTTTCTATTCCCTTCGGTAACATATAGTTTCTTTAGATAATATGCTTTCTTGTGTACTTCTCTGTGTAATAAATTATTTAGTTTTTAGAGTTTTCTAGTGAGTATGGGTCTGACATGTGTGCTTGTTCCGCAGTTCTGAGTTGGCTCAATAGCTGGGTATATTCCCTATTGTATGCCTTATTGAGGATTGCTTTTTGTTTAATTAGCTCCCCCCTTATCACCGCTTTGTGGGCTTCCCATATCATCTCTGGGGAGGACTGCGGGGATTGATTAAACTGGAAGTATTCAACTAGTGTTTTAGATATTTTATCTAAGATTTGGGGTTGTAGTAGCAAGGTGTCATCCAGATTCCAGCAAAAATTTGTGGATGGTCTTTCAGGCCACTCCAGAATCAATGATACCGATGAATGGTCTGATCAGGGGGTCGGGTCAATATTGGAGTCTCTGGCTATCATCAGTCCCAACTGGTCCACATAAATATAATCTAGTCTGGTGTGGGTTTTGTAAGGGTTAGAGAAAAAGGAGTATGTTTTTTGGGTTGGGTGCTGTATTCTCCATACATCTAGTAGGGCTGAGTTTTTCAGATATTGTGATATTGTTTTAATGGTGTTTTGTGATTGTGAGCTTTTAGCTAGGGAGCGATCAGGTTTCGGGTTTAGTGCAATGTTAAAGTCCCCTGCTAATATCACTGTTCCTTTTGCTATTTCTAGTAGTTTCCCTATGACTTTCTTAAAAAAACGAGTCTGCCTACAGCGTATACATTCGCTAGTGTAATCGGTTTGTTATATAGGTGTCATATTCCTGTATCTTTAAGTACTAGACCAACCCACTCCTTCACTTCCCTATAAAGGTGTGTTCAGTACACCTGTGCTTTGCTTGATAATTGAAGTTTGTAGTTCCTATTTTGCTTCAAATTCTAAAGCTAAAACTCTACAGATCCTGCTATTTGTACCTACTCAAGGAAAACATCTTGTCATCTTACCAGCTTCTTACCAAATGAAGCATATTCAGCCACTTTATACCTAAAAGCCGTTTGTCAGTTCATCAGGCTGTTCTTATGTTCACCCGTGACGTAAACAGACTTTGGCTGCAACTCAAACAGTCTGTGTTCACTCCACAGTCTAACCTGACAGGCAGCTCCGTTACTCAGCGCACACCGCTACACAGGAAATCGCATCAGTTTCCTGGTTTGTTCCGCCTTGATTCTAAGCTAACTCCGCTCTCTGAAGTTCAAAGGACTTTTGCAACTTTTATAGGAGGTTCATCAATGGATTTTCATCCATTGTCCAACCTCTAACTAAACTTACTGGTAAGAATCGATTCATTTGGAATGAAGAAGCCCAATAAGCTTTTAACCATTTAAAAGATTGTTTTATTTAAGCTCCTATTCTACAGCTACCTAATCCCGAATTCCAATTTGTGCTAGAGGTTGATGCTTCTACTGTTGGTATTGGTGCTATTCTCTCCCAACAACAAAACGATACTTCAGTTCTACATCATGTAGCCTTTTACTCTCGACTCCTCTCTATAGCTGAAAGGAATTACTCTGTGGGTGACCTAGTGCTTCTAGCTATCAAATGTGCTCTAGAACACTGGAGACACCTGCTAGAAGGGACACTCAAACCTTTTACAGTTCTAACAGACCATAAGAATTTACAATATCTCAGAAAGAACAAGACCTTGTCATCAAGACAAGTTCGGTGGTCTCTATTCCTTGACGGATTTCATTTTCAGATAACCTACAGACCAGGATCAAGGAACATCCAGGCTGATGCTCTTTCCCATTCTTTTACCAAACATAATCAAAAGGAGGAACAACAAACAGTTATACCGTCCACTAAGTTTATAGGTGTAACTTCAAGCCTACAAAAAGACATTTTAATACCTTTATGAAAGGATTCTACCATTCCTTCATGCTGTGTAAAGGACGCCACTTCAGAATTATACTTCTACAATGATTTATTATACGTTCCCCCTTCTGTAAGGAAGGAAATCCTACATCTACATCATACAAACCCCATGTCTGGACATCCCGGAATTACTAAAACCCAGGATTTACTAACAAGGAATTACTGGTGGCCAGGTTTAAAACAAGATGTAGTTACATATGTGTCAGATTGTCATGTATGTGCAGCATGCAAAAAAGAGTACCATCGCCCTTTTGGTTTACTAAAGCCATTACCTGTACCTGAAGTTCCTTGGACCATGATTGGAATGGACTTCATTGTCGAATTACCACCAAGTACTAGACCAACCCACTCCTTCACTTCCCTATAAAGGTGTGTTCAGTACACCTGTGCTTTGCTTGATAATTGAAGTTTGTAGTTCCTATTTTGCTTCAAATTCTAAAGCTAAAACTCTACAGATCCTGCTATTTGTACCTACTCAAGGAAAACATCTTGTCATCTTACCAGCTTCTTACCAAACGAAGCATATTCAGACACTTTATACCTAAAAGCAGTTTGTCAGTTTATCAGGCTGATCTTACGCTCACCCGTGATGTAAATAGACTTTGGCTGCAACTCAAACAGTCTGTGTTCACTCCGCAGTCTAACCTGACAGGCAGCTCCGTTACTCAGCGCACACCGCTACACAGGAAATCGCATCAGTTCCCTGGTTTGTTCCGCCTTGATTCTAAGCCAACTTCGCTCTCTGCAGTTCAAAGGACTTTCGCAAGTATCAATGCTTCATATATACATTTGTTTCTTGCTGTAATAATTGTATCCATACTTCTGCTTGAGTTAAGACCACATCTGACATACGCCCTGTTAAACTATTGACACCTGATTTAATCTTGCTTACCTCCTTCTCTCTGTATCACACGCTAAGCCTGCTATAGCCTGATAACTTTTGCTATATGGACATTGCAGACCGAAAACCAGCTACACGCTTCAGAGCTTGACTTAAAGACTTTGCTGTGAAAAACTGCTTTTCTCATACAAGTACCTGCACGCTACATTTTTGCTGCCTTCTATCTTTAATATAAACACTACTTTTTACAGTTGTGCAAAACATACCAAAGCTACTTATCATCTCTTTTATTCCCTTTATTAATTTGATTCTGTAAAGTGTTATAAAAAGAACTTATATCCAGTAAATTAGCTATCTCCCCTGGTAATAACCTTTTGTATAAGCCTGTATCACTTAAGGTTCTCTGGGAATAGCCACATTATACAATTTCTTTAAATAAATTATTTTTAGTTTGCTTGTCAAACCAGAACACTATCTTTAGATCTTGAAATATATTACAAGTTTATGACAATAGGGTGCCTACCAATATCAGATATCTACCTTCTGAGTCTTGAAAAGTGTTAGTTATTTGGAGATGAAGTGATTTTTGGAATAGTATACCTACACCATTTCTATTTTTATTTATGTGGGAGCTGAAATAACCAGTAGGGTAGTGTTTACTCAAGAGTTTGGGTTGTAAGTCCCACTTAAAATGGGTTTCTTGTAGAAATATAATCTCACTTTTCTGCAATTGATCTTTTTGTCAGGGAATTACAATCCTTTGGTATTTTGAGTCAGTATTCTAAGCATTCCAGTCATTGTGTCAGTTCAGGGATTAAGTGCCATCTGCCAGTGAACCTGTATTGATGTTTTACCTGATCTTTGAAGGTGTATAATGAACCCTGTGTACTATTAAGTGTTTGTGCAAGTTCATATCTCTTCCATATAAGCTTATTATTTGCATTTTCAATGAAAACAACTTCAACAATAATTATAACAATAAACAACAATAAACAACAGTAAAAAATTACCTATATCCATATTTGATACATGGCAACAAAACGTTGAATAAACACAGGAATGGCAGTGATAATAGAAAAGAAAATGAAAACTGAAATGGATATGAGAATGGAAATGAGAATGAATAGGAAAAGGAAAAGGAAAAGAGGGGGGTATACCTCTCGGTTCACATAGAAACATGAACATGGGGGTATCTACTACTTCCTTTCAAACTTTAATCAGATAGTATGATTTATCTCATAATGTTTACATTTTTAAATTTAACCCCTTTCCACGATATAGAATGTCTGTAAATGTGGGGTTAAATATACTCACATCTGCATGCAAGACCGTCACCGATTTCTTTGGTGGTGAAGACATACAGTTGCAAGAAAAAGTATGTGAACCCTTTGGAATGATATGGATTTCTGCACAAATTGGTCATAAAATGTGATCTGATTGGGGGGCGGAGCTTGGTCATGAACGCTGGTGGCCGCACTTTGCTAGTGCTCTGATACCCGAATGCTCTCAGCGCAAGACCAAGCACAACTATAAGCGCTAAACTTATCAAAAATGAGTACAGCGTAACTGTAGCTGTCACACAACTGGGAGAAGGAGTCATTTAAAGCTTGGTGTGACCCCCACCGCAAGAACACATCTTGAGGCCTACAGAGAAGGCAGGAGACGGCCGCGTCTTGCCGCTTCTGGCCCCCATCCAGACCTTTGCCTATCGGTGGAGCATGAATCGAGTGGTCTGAGTAGCAGCGCGGCGCATAGCCATTGCCCCACAGGAAGGAACTAATCGGAGGCCAGCACCGGATCCAGCATTACACCGGCTGGCGGAGTGAAGCGCCATTGCGGACTCCGGAGCGGTCTCAATAACTGGCTTAACACCTGCAGGAGAAAGTATAGGTGTCATATCACAGTAATTCTCAATCTCTATACTTCATGTTTTCCACGTTTCACTGTCCCTTTAAACATAATATCACATGACCGTTATGCCTTTATAAGCCCTCCTCTCTAATTCATCGATGCTTGGTAATTTGATTCACATGAGGAGTGATCACAACTTTCAAGAAGCTCTCTCCATTTTCGTCAAGTTGTTTTCTAACTTTATATCTGCAAAGTTCTCTTCAATCACAGGACAGCATACTTCATTCTGAAACGCTAACTGACATACAGCGTGTCTGCAGTAGTTCGGCGTCTGACGTCATCAGCACTCCGGGAGTCAGTGTCGCAGCTCCTCTCTGTTGCCGGATTCTACACTGCCTCTCAGGACAACTGAATTGCTAGCAAGCAAAGTCTTCACAAGTACACGCTGGTCATGAAGTGTTGGGTATCGTACTAAACATAAAGTTATTGCTGAAGTTACGCTAATTTCATATGTTCCTATGACTGTATATACTAACAAATCAAGCTTATACATATACGATACTAATGGAAAGTGTGCATGTTTAACATCTTCTGCATATATCCTGGTTATTTCTGCATACAATACACTGCCATAACAATTCTGCTGCATTCATAAATAAGGTTGCATATGAACTTTACTAACCTGAACATTTAAGCATCGTACCTGAGTGATAAGCTACAATCTATTTAAAGAGATACTATCAGAGCTTCAATTACATAAAGTTATAATTTATTCTATATCCAAAGAGATTATCTATTGTTTAGCAAATGCTATTATATTACTTAGGAGAGTATTAGCACATTCACATTGTTGTGCATATCTCCAGCAACTAAAGATAGTTGTTATTTACTTTTGACCTAAACAGGTCACCCTCAGTCAATGAGCAGAATAAGGTTCCTAGTTTATCAAGGTACCTAGGTTTGGTGTGAGACTGAGTGGAGTAGATACAACTGGGTTCATATTAATTATATAATAAATCCTCACAATAGGTCAGCCGACAGACGGCAGATAGAGAGACCAGCGGGAGATGCGGTGAGTTACGACCCTTACTATACACTATCTGAGGCCGCACTGATCGGGTCTGTTTTGAGGGGCTAAAAGGCAAGGGAAAAGAACACGAGTGGGGCTGATCTCATAACGATACTCAAAAAGCATTAAGAAAATTAACTAAAAAGGGGCAAACTATACATATAAAGACCTTTCATCTGTGTCGTGTTGCGACACTGGGCCGTTATACACCTAGCCACGTGGCCTAAAAAACTCAGGCACGGCTGTAATTGTTGTAGACTACTTCTGCAACGGGAATAAGACTAAACATAGGGCCTGGTACAAATAAAAGTTGTTTTACTAGTGACAAGTTGACAATATTACAGAAATGTCCACCAAGAGAGGCCCTAAACCACTTAAAAACCTACATTCTTCAAACATGGATAACTATCTGATACCAACTGACTCAGCACAACTCTCTCAAAAAGACTTATTGGGCTCTGTAGGGCTACCTGAAGTGGCATCTTCTCACAGCATAGAGCATAGACAGTTAGATTATGTAACAAAAGAAGACCTAAGGCACCTATCTTCTAAAAATGACATAAAAGACACCATCATGGAAATTAAAAATATGTTTGGTGAACTGAAAAAAGACATTGCTAACATAGATCACGGAGTCACTCTTGTAGAAGAATCTCAAGAGGCATTACGCTCAGATTTACAGCATAACTCTAACTGCATCAGGACACAAGACATGACTGTTCTTAACATCACTGAAAGGATTGAGGATTTAGAGAACAGGAGTCGGCGAAATAATCTGAGGGTAAGAGGTGCTCCTGAGTCCGTAGCACCGACAGAAATAAATCAGTATATTCAGAAACTCTTTAAATTTATCAAAAATGACACAGAAGCTGAAGACATACATGTTGAAAGGGCCCACAGAGCTCTGCGGCCCAAACCACCGGCCCGAGCACCACCCAGAGACATTATTGTCAAGCTCTTATCATATAGAGATAGGGAAGATGTACTCTGGCATGCCAGAAACAGGCAACCCCTAACATATGAAGGAGCCGAAATACAGATATACACAGACCTATGTCCGGCAACTTTACAAAAAAGAAGGGAGCTGCGTTTTCTTACATCTTCTCTTAAGGATCAGGGAATCCAATATAGATGGGGTTCCCAACTTGTCTAATTGCAACCAAAGACGGAGTTACAGCTACATACAGGACGACATCAGATCTGCCAGCCTTCAATCAAGCTTTGGGTACACAGATCAGACCTTTGGGCCCAGCAGCAGAACTTGCCCGGAGGGGAGATGGTCACTTGGAAGACGAAAACCCTCCTCACAGAAGGGCGCTCTGAACCCTCATTTTCTTTTCTGAACAGTCTCATCAAATGCTGGCGAGCTGAGACTTGGTGTTTACTGAGTCCCACATCCCATAGATACTGCACCTGGGACTACGGCCTACATACCTTGCAGCTAAGTATATATACTATTGTAATTGTATACTGTGGAGAGGCCTCTAAACCTGATGTAATAGACTAATAGCGGCCTTACGGGGACTTACTTTCCTCGCATAAGATGTGTACAGGTTGACTTGAAAAGCTCATGGGACATTAATCATTTGACCACTATTTTGAAAATAATGTTTACACAGTCCCTGCCTTTAATGTTGTACTTCTATCCTCCATCTTTTTGTCTGAATGCTCATTACCATTGTGATGATAATGATGATGTTAGGTTGCAGTAACCATCTTTTTGCTTTGCAGGTTTATACTAGGTGCACATATACATTCCCTCCTCCCTTCCTCCTTTAAGGTAACGTCCCACCCATGACTTAATTAACTGCTTAGATTTGTTGATCTGCGGCCTTTCTCAACTCAGCCACGGCACCCCGCGTAGGGGGTTCTTTCAAACTCCTCATAAGAATATCACTTAGACATTGGACGATGTTCCTTACTACATGTCGTATATAAAAAGGCAGAGTCAGCATTCACTATGCCATGACATTCTGCTAGTATCATAATACATATAGACACTGCTTCACGAGAACATAAATACTTTTGATGTGGCTTGACAAAGTTCCCTTAGTCTGAAACAACACGCCATAAGCAAGGTGTAGTGTTTATACAGTCACTGTTCTTGTTACTACCCCATTCAATGTTCTATACTTTAATTATGTTTAAGCTTTTCCCAGGTTGCTGTGTTCACCACTTCGTTTTATAAACCAATGTTTAATGTAAGCGCACGCTTTGCACATTGGGGTTGTGTTGGGGGTGGAGGGGGGCACTGTATTGGCCTGCTGTTACTAGGTGCCCCGACACACTGACTCACGACTGTCCCTGTTTAGACCCCAGACCCTAACACAAGATGTTTAGATTCACTACAAAAACTCTTGTATAGACAGGCGGGGTTGAATATAACTCTCCACCATGCCTAGCAAGCTACCATGGGCTCTGACTTGAATGCCGCACACATAGGGACTCCACTCACACAGACATAAAGAGTCAGCATGAAGTATAAGAACTTAGCGATGTAAATAGGGAGTCTGTTGTCGGGGAAGTACTAAGAATAGCGCTATGCACATATATGGGATTGCAGAGATGGGTCGGGGGACACCACTCAATAAGCACGCACCTTGACACACATGGAGCACCAGACTCGCTGTGCAGTGCCTCCTGCCCCCCCCCGGGCCTCTTTAAAACGACTACTGGGTTTGCTTGTTAAAGTGCGCACCACTTAGTTGATAAGAAACACAAGTGACATTACTGTTACTATAATTTTTGTTGTGCATACAAATTGTAGATTTTATGTTTATACTTCATTGCTGAGAGCATAAGGGTTACTACCCCCTTGTTAGACTACTTCTATTTTTGTCTAGTAGAGTTTAACTCTACAACCTCACTTTCTCTATTTCTCTACCTCTTTTCCAACTTACATCCAGCTTAGGACTCCCAGTCCTTTTTCTCTTGCCTTTCCTCCCAAATTCTAACCCCCTTGGGAGCCTTAACTTTGCCACAACTGGTCAGTGCTACAACCTTTCTCTTTCTTACCCTTTTGTCTCCCTTCCTCCTCTCCCCCCCTTCTCTTCCCCCCTCCCCCCCCCCCCGCTTTTTTTTTTCTCCCTACCTCCTACTCCATCAGTATTCACCTGATCCTCACTACTTATTCGCCCTATCACTTGACCTGACTGGTCCCCGAACTGTTAGCTGACATCATGAGGGACATTGGCACCCATACTACAGACCTCATAACAATTAATGCAAAGGGTCTTAACAGCCCTGGGAAAAGATCTATTGTCTTTAGGGACCTCCAGAGGGTGGGAGGGGACATTGTGTACCTTCAGGAGACGCATTTCTCTAAACACAGAGAGCCAAAATGGTATAATCAAAAATTCCCAGTGGCGTACTTTGCGTCCGGCCCAACCAAGAAAAATGGAGTAGCAATTGTGTTTAGGGCTGGGGTGCCTTTCTGGGTAGAGCAGATCGTAAGGGACCCAGACGGCAGGTTTTTGATCCTCACTGGGACTCTCTATAGCAAAAATATAATGCTGGTCAATATTTATTCCCCAAATGTGGCACAGGATGCATTTTTTTAAAAACTAGCAAACAAAATTTTAGAGACCCAAAAAGGGATTGTCTATCTGGGAGGGGATTTTAATATCTCATTCTGCCCTATCTTAGACACGTCAAACGGCCTGTCTAGTACTCCATACAGAGTGGTGAAACACGTAACTAGATGCTTGAGGGACTTGGTCCTCCATGACATCTGGTGCACACTACACCCCACTACCAAAAACTATACCTTCTACTCCCATCCCCATGGGAAATACACAAGGATAGACCATATCTTTACAGATCCAGCGGGGCTATCACTCACTTCCAGCAGCAGCATAGGCCAAATCACCTGGTCAGATCATGCACCGATGAGAAACTATTGACTGGCCAGAGGCCCCAATCACCCCATTTGTGTGGCAGCTGGATGAGTCTTTGCTAGATGATCAATCATTGAAGCAGAAGGTAGACACCGTGATTGAGGAATATTTTGGTATTAATTCAGGGGATGCCCTAGCTGATACCACAGTATGGGAGGCGCATAAGTGCGTCCTACGAGGAGTTCTTATCAAGCACACTACAGCTATCCGTCGGGAACAGTGTGCTCATTATAATACACTGCTCCAAGGGGTATCACAAGCAGAAAACCCTACACAAGCTGCAACCAGCTGATAAGGCAATACAAGTAGAACTTGCTGGTGCTAGGTCTGCTCTCCTGAGCCATCTACAGATGGAGCAACAAGCAAAAGCTCTTAAACTCAGGCAATACTACTTCGAGCAAAGTAATAAAGCTGGGAAGCTTCTAGCACGGGCGCTAACACGCCAGAGACATATGTGTATGAGATCATTGATCACAACGGTGATAAGCGCTGTGATGGTCCGTCTGTAGCAGACACATTTAGAAGTTTCTACGAAAATCTATATAATCTGCACCCTTTGGAGCGGAATCTACCGGGGTTGGTCCCCGGAGACATCCAGGAGAGAGACATACTACAATACTTAGATGAGATAGAGATGCCAAAAATAACACAGGAAGAAGCAGATAAACTCGAAGCCCCATTCACTTTAAAAGAGCTCCAAGTAGTGATTAAGCTACTTCCAGGGGGTAAAAGCCCAGGCCCCGATGGGTTCGGTATGCACTATTATAAAACCTTTTCTAACAAATTGGCTCCTCGGTTACTCCAGATGTTCAATCGCCTGTCAGAGGGATCGGGCTTACCAAGCACGATGCTGGAAGCGTACCTCTCAGTCATACACAAACCAGGGAAACCCAAAAGTCAACCCAGCAGCTACAGACCGATTTCACTCCTAAACACGAATGTGAAAATCCTAGCGAAGGTCATAGCTAACCGCCTTGCCAAACTACTACCGCAATTGATTTCCACAGATCAAGTGGGGTTTGTCCCGGGCAGAGAAGCCCGAGATAATATCCTCAGAGTATTACAATTGATCTCCTACGCTCAAAATAACTCAGCACCGTTGGCCTTGGTCTCTACGGATGCTGAAAAAGCTTTTGACCAGGTCAACTGGCTATATATGAGACACACTATGACTAAATTGGGATTTGGTACCGGCATTGTGAACACAATATTTTCCTTATACTCAACACTGAGTGACAGGGTACGAGTTAATGGCATGCTATCTGGACCATTCCAGATCACTAATGGGACGAGACAGGGGTGCCCCCTCTCTCCCTTGCTGTTCGCCCTAGTGATGGAGACCCTGGCCTGTAAAATTTGCAGTAACCTCAACATATCTGGGATAGTGGTCGGCCAAAAAGAACGCAAACTGGCCATGTATGCGGACAACGTCCTTGTGATACTGTCTAATACATCCACCTCATTATCCACATTATTGGCTGAATTTGAGAAGTTTGGAGGGGTCTCTGACTTCCTACTCAACCTATCTAAGTCTGAGATCATGAATGTCTCGATCCCGGCTGATGCCTTCCGTGAGGTTAGCGCCCTCTGTCCACTTCAAATCGCGAAGCATCGTCTGAAATATCTTGGGATCTTTGTGACACCCGTGCTGGCTGATACTGTCGATATCAATTATTATAAGATAATAAGAGATGCAGTAGCGGACGACTTGACCAAATGGAAGAATAAATCTATTTCGTGGATGGGCCAAATCCACGCAGCCAAAATGAATATTCTACCCAGGGTCCTCTATGTAATGCAGGCAATCCCTCTCCTGTCTGCGGTGCCTCTTATCCACCAAATTCAAACAGAAATGGAGGCATATATCTGGAGCGGTGTTAGACCGAGAATCAGGAAAAAACAATGTTCCTGCCCAGAGACAGGGGGGGCGGGGGTCCCTATGTTAAAAATGTACTTTAGGGCTATAAATATCCAACGATTGGTCCACTTGTGTCACAATAAAACAGACAAAGCATGGATAGAGCTGGACCGTGACATTTTGCAGAGGGGGAATGTGGGCACGCTCGCATGGGTGTCGGCCAAGTGCCGAACACCGCTAAACATAAATACCCCTTACTGGAGGATGTCTTCCGTGTATGGGATACTCTGATCAAACAAGAGAAGCACATATCCTCCGAACAATCACCGGTAACACTGGTCTTTGAAAACCCTGACAACGCCCTGGTTCACAAGGTCCAATACCCAAGACAAACATATACCCTAGCAGAAGCAGCGATTTCTAACGCCTTTCATGAGGGGAAACTGCAGACTCAAGAGAAGTTAAAAGAATGGGACCAGTGGCTGTTCTCCTCATGTTCCGGGTGGCACAGCTCCATCGCTATATAGACGGCTATAAAGATATTACTTCTTTCACTAGAAAAAAGACAATTTTTGAATCCATTTGTACGACGGCACAACCTCCTGGCCATCTGATCTCCCGACTATACAAGCTGCTCTTAGTTGGTGGCGAGGAGACACTGCCCTCCTATGTAGATGCATGGCGAACGGACCTTGACTTAGATATCACCACAGAAGACTGGCTAAAGATCTTCAATAAAGCTAAGACAACCTCGGTCTCTATGAGACTACAAGAGATGCATTTCAAATTCTTGAGCCGGTGGTATCTGACCCCACAAAGGCTCCACAGGATTTTCCCGCAAGCCTGTGGAGACTGCTGGAGAGGTTGTGGTGAGGTGGGGTCAATTTTGCACATTTGGTGAGCCTGTCCATTAATTCGTGCTTTCTGTGACAGAGTGTTCCTGGAGTGCAGTCGACTTCTTGGAGTTATCATACCTCCTAACCCACAGTACCTGCTATACCATGCCCTTCCCAAGATCTTGGTAGAGGCCAAACATAGACTCTTCTTGCTGATGCTAAACTGCGCTAAGGGCTTGATCCCAAAGTATTGGAAATCCGTGAATGTGCCGAGTCTCAACGATTGGAAAAGGGGGGTCGGTGATCTGCTCGGCCTGGAGAGGTACCACTACCTCAGGACCGGGAAATTAGCGACGCATAAACGCATGGTACTGGTCTGGGAAGGTACCAACATATAATAATCCAGTGAGAGGAGAACTAATCTGGTTAACACATAGCTGCTACTCCTGGAGGTACATGAGTTAGATATTCAGTCTGGGTGACCCGTACATCTGAGCGCCACGGGAGGACGTTTTTTTTTTCCTCTCTGAATGCCCTCTCAGACCTGAGAGTAGTTGGGAGCAACCAATAACTATGGGTTCACCTTCCTCCCCCTTCCCCCCTTACTCTCTTGCTTCCCTTTTCCCCTCCCCCCCCTTTTTTTTTTTTTTTTTTTTTTTTTTTTTTTTCTCCTCTCTTCCTCTATCATTCCCCACCTTCCCCTCCTTTTCTAATCTCCCTCCTTTACTTTCTATATTGGGTATGACTCAATACCCGAGCTAATGTATAATTTGGAAATTTCTTTATAATTGTATTGATTGACATCTCATAGCTACTTAAGAATAATGAATCAGATGTGAAAGCAAGGAGCTTTACTAACAAAAGACTTATGCTGTTCCTTGTATTTTTCTATGTTATTATTGATTGTACAACAGACACCTGGCATAATTGTTTAGCCTACAGCTCCTATCTATTGACAAATGTTTGTTAAACCTTATATTCTGTTCATTCAATAAAGCTTTTTGGAAAAAAAATGTGATCTGATCATCATCTAAGTCACAACAATAGACAATCACAGTCTGCTTAAACTAATAACACACAAAGAATGAAATGTTGCTATGTTTTTATTGAACACACCATGTAAATATTCACAGTGCAGGTGGAAAAAGTATGTGAACCCCTAGACTATTGACATCTTCAAGAGCTAATTGGAGTGAGATGTTAGCCAACTGGAGTCCAATCAATGAGATGAGATTGGAGGTGTTGGTTACAGCTGCACTGCCCTATGAAAAACACATACCAGTTCTGGGTTTGCTTTTCACAAGAAGCATTGCCTGATGTGAATGATGTCTCGCACAAAAGAGCTCTCAGAAGACCTACGATTAAGAATTGTTGACTTGCATAAAGCTGGAAAGGGTTATAAAAGTATCTCCAAAAGCCTTGCTTTTCATCAGTCCACGGTAAGACAAATTGTCTATAAATGGAGAAAGTTCAGCACTGCTGCTACTCTCCCTAGAAGTGGCCATCCTGTAAAGATGACTGCAAGAGCACAGCGCAGACTGCTCAATGAGGTGAAGAAGAATCCTATAGTGTCAGCTAAAGACTTACAAAAGTCACTGGCAAATGCTAACATCCCTGTTAGCGAATCTACAATACGTAAAACACTAAACAAAAATGGATTTCATGGGAGGATACCACAGAGGAAGCCACTGCTGTCCAAACAAAACATTGCTGTACGTTTACAGTTTGCACAAGAGCACCTGGATGTTCCACAGCAGTACTGGCAAAATATTCTGTGGACAGATGAAACCAAAGTTGAGTTGTTTGGAAGAAACACACAACACTATGTGTGGCGAAAAAGAGGCACAGTACACCAACATCAAAACCTCATCCCAACTGTGAAGTATGGTGGTGTGGGCATCATGGTTTGAGGCTGCTTTGCTGAATCAGGGCCTGGACGGATTGCTATCATCGAAGGAAATATGAATTCACAAGTTTATCAAGACATTTTGCAGGAGGACTTAAGGCCATCTGTCTACCAGCTGAAGCTCAACAGAAGATGGATGTTGCAACAGGACAATGACCCAAAGCATAGAAGTAAATCAACAACAGAATGGCTTAAACAGAAGAAAATACGCCTTCTGAAGTGGCCTAGTCAGAGTCCTGACTTCAACCCGATTGAGATGCTGTGGCATGACCTCAAGAAAGCGATTCAAACCAGACATCCCAAGAATATTGCTGAACTGAAACAGTTCTGTAAAGAGGAATGGTCAAGAATTACTCCTGATCGTTGTGCACGTCTGATCTGCAACTACAGGAAACATTTGGCTGAAGTTATTGCTGCCAAAGGAGGTTCAACCAGTTATTAAATCCAAGGGTTCACATACTTTTTCCACCTGCACTGTGAATGTTTACATGGTGTGTTCAATAAAAACATGGCAACATTTCATTCTTTGTGTGTTATTAGTTTAAGCAGACTGTGATTGTCTATTGTTGTGACTTAGATGATGATCAGATCACATTTTATGACCAATTTGTGCAGAAATCCATATCATTCCAAAGGGTTCACATACTTTTTCTTGCAACTGTATTTCAGTGAATGTCCTTACGTGCTATTGCACATCCTAGAGATGATGATAAGCTTTTGTTAGAATCCTGAAGCTTACAGTTCGTTACGGGGGAAATACATCTGCATCTCGAGTGCTGGAATTCGGATGATGTCGTTTCCTGTTCACTTTGTTCCATCCATTTCTTTGTGGTTTAGGTTCTGATGCTGAGTAAGTGTCCCTTGGTGATACAGAAGTATCCAGAGAAGGTAAAGATGGTTGGGGTATATTGAGTTACTTGCAGAAGCTCTCGAGATCATCCGCTGTTCTGAAGATTGTGATTTGTGATCCCTGTAGCACTTTAATACAGAAGGGGAATCCCCATCTGTATGGGATTTTTAGATCTTGTAGGTGCAGGGTCAGGTATCTCGCTTCTCTTCTTTTGCTGAGTGTAATAGCGCTTAAGTTGGCATAGATCTGTATGTTATCACCCTCAAATGTGATCTGGCGCATCTTCCTGGAGGCCTCCATTATTCTTTCTTTATCTGCAAAGATTTGGAATTTGAGGACAATGTCTCTGGGAGGTTTACCCTCCGGCGGCTTTGGTCTCAAGGCTCGATGGGCTCTCTCAACAGGTATGGTCATGGTGTCTTTACTCTGCAGCAAGAATTGAAATAAGCTCTGCAAGTGTTGGGGTATTTGATTTGGGGCTATTTTCTCAGATACTCCTCATATCCTAAGGTTATTCCTTCTCCCCCTGTTGTCTAAATCTTCAAGCTGCAGCTGCATTTGGTGAATTAGGGAGCTTTGTACTTCCATAGATCTATTAGATATATCAGCATCATTTTGTATGGTGTCTATATCCTCTTCAATGTGGGCGACTCTATCTCCTAATTCTGAGAGATCCTTTTTAACTTCCGTGAGGCTCTCTTTAATCAGTTTCCCTACATTGGTAAGGAGGGAGGCGAAATCTGCCTTGGTTGGAAAATGTTCTATGTCTGCTCTTGTTAGAGGTTCACATTCTTGTGCATGAGCTGTTGTGGGTTCTTTTTCTGATTGCATGTTATCTGCATCTTGTGAATCAGAGCTAGCTGTGTCTGGAGCTTCTAGCACTCTAAAAAATTGTTCAAATTTATTGCTGGGGACGGCTGAATTTTAGCTGAATTATCTTGTCTAGGTGCTCTCCTTGCAGCCATCTTGGCTTCTTAACCTAAATCTTTACTTGTGTAACTGTGTTTGAACAGGTGCAGGTTCTTGCAAGCAGAATCTGTCAGACAGTTTTGGTCTTTTAAGATTGTCATTGCTTGTGCAGGCTTTCAGGCCACAGTTTGTAGTGGTTGGTATATGCACTGTTATACGTTATACTGGGACAGACCACGCCATCTGCTGCGGGCACCTCTCTGGTAAAGCTGTGGGTTGAGAACAAATATCTTCTTTGTGTGCTGCTTATTGTGAAGGGTGCTTTGCATTCTAACTATCAAATTTTCATGTATTGTCTGTAGCACCGCGCAGCCTGCGTGCTTTGGCCTTCCTCCCCTGCACTTATTTGTAGTGTAGATCTGCTTCTACATTTAGTTTGCTGGTGCTTCCGTTGGATTTTTTATGTTGTTTAATCTATTTGTTTGTGCGCATCTAATCACGTGCTGTGTGCAATCAGGATCCCAGTCTTACCGCAGCTTGTGGTTTCCCACGTGTGTAGGCCTTGTTAGGATACTGAGTCTCGCACCAAGTTCAATGTTTCTTTGCTGTACTCTGCATTATTGCAGTGGGAGTTGTATCCGGATGTTCCTTGTGTGATCTGGTGACCGAATCTGTAGTCTGTGAGTTTTTTGTGGTCTATGTTGAGTCAGATAGGGCTTAGGAAGCGCATGTAGCACCGGAGCTTCACTCTTTAGAAGCCATGCTGGACGGTGGCTGGCTCCGCCACTTATTTTGATAGGGCTATTAGATTAGGTGTAATTAGTTTAAATATCTTATAATTTATTTTTTTATTTTGTGTAATTTAGTGGGGGTTTTTTGTAATTTAGGTAATTGTATTTAATTTATGTAATTTATTTAATAGTAGTGTAATGTCAGGTGTTAGTGTAAGACAGGTTAGGTTTTATTTTACAGGTAAATTTGTATTTATTTTAGCTAGGTAGTTAGTAAATAGTTAATAACTATTTACTAACTATTCTACCTGGTTAAAATAAATACAAACTTGCCTGTAAAATAAAAATTAACCCTAAGCTAGATACAAATGTAACTATTAGTTATATTGTAGCTAGCTTAGGTTTTATTTTATAGGTAAGTATTTAGTTTTAAATATGAATTATTTAGTTATTTAGTATGTTTTATTTCGATTTATTTTAATTATATTTAAGTTAGGGGGTGTTAGGGTTAGACTTAGGTTTATGGGTTAATAAATTTAGTATAGTGGTGGCGACATTGGGTGCGGCAGATTAGGGGTTAATAATATTTAACTAGTGTTTGCAATGCGGGAATACGGCAGTTTAGGGGTTAATATGTTTATTATAGTGGTGGCGATGTCCGTAGTGGCAGATTAGGGGTTAATAATTTTATTTTAGTGTTTGCAATGCGGGAGGACCTCGGTTTAGGGGTTAATAGGTAGTTTATGGGTGTTAGTGTACTTTTTAGCACTTTAGTTATGAGTTTTATGCTACAGCTTTGTAGTGTAAAACTCATAACTACTGACTTTAGATTGCGTTACCGTTCACTTTTTGGCCTCCCAGAAAAAGCTTGTAATATCGGCGCTATGGAAGTCCCATTGAAAAAAGACTTTACACAAATTGCGTAAGTTAATTTGTGTTACGGCCAAAAAAGTGTGCGGTACAGCTTTTTGACAAGACTCATAATAGCAGCGGTAGTGAAAAAGCAGCGTTATAACCCATAACGCTGCTTTTTTATTCATAACGCAAAACTCGTAATCTAGCCGAATGTTAGGTTTATTTATAGTTTAAAGTGAATGTCAATTTTGATGACTAAGTGCCCGGTTTTTAATAATCCTATTAAAAACAAGGGCACTTAAATTAATCAAAATTGTCATTTCAAGCCTTTTCTTCAAAAACTTACCTTTTAATCCTGAAAACTGCTCCATCGATTCCCGCGGCCGTCGGAAGCCTCTGCTTACGCCAGAAAGGACGAATTCGGCTTCCTTCAATCACGGCGTTCCCTCATGCCATGATCCCCCGGGGGGAATGCCATGCTTGAAGGAAGCCGGATCATGGCATGACGGAACGCCGTGATTGGATCCCGCGAAGAGGACTTGCGATGGGCGGAGGAAGCGCTGCAGCGGCTCTCAGGATTCAAAGGTAAGTTTTTGAAGAAAACGCTTGAAATTTCAATTTTGATGAATTAAAGTGCCCTTGTTTTTAATAGAATTATTAAAAACCGGGCACTAATTTGTCAAAATTAACCTTCACTTTAAGCTTAGTTTTTTTTTATTTCACAGGTAAGTTTTTATTTATTTTAAGGTAGTTATATTGTAACTTGATTGGATCAGCCAATAGGATGAAAGCTCAATCCTATTGGCTGATTGCAACAACCAATAGGATTTTTTCAACCTTAATTCCGATTGGCTGATAGAATTCTATTAGCCAATCGCAATCTAAGGGACACCATCTTGATGACGTCATTTAAAGGAACCTTAATTCGGGAAGAAGACCTTGTAAGAAGAGTATGCTCAGCGTCGGATTTCTTGAAGATGGAGCCGCTCCACGCCGGAAGGATGAGACAGAAGATGCCGTCTGGGTGAAGACGTCTGCGGGCTTGGATGAAGACTTCGGCAGCTTGGATAAAGACTTCTCCGGCTTCGTTGAGGATGGATGTCTGGTCTTCAAAACTGTAAGTGAATCTTCAGGGGTTAGTGTTAGGATTTTTTAAGGGTGTATTGGGTGGGTTTAATTTTTAGATTAGGGTTTGGGCTGCAATAGAGCTAAATGCCCTTTTAACGGCAATGCCCATCCAAATGGGGAGCTTAGGTTTTTTTTTAGTTAGGGTTTTATTTGGGCGGGGGGTTGGTTGTGTGGGTGGTGGGTTTTACTGTTGGGGTGGTATTTGTATTTTTATTTACAGGTAAAAGAGCTGATTTCTTTGGGGCAATGCCCCACAAAAGGCAATTTTAAGGGATATTTGTAGCTTATTGTTGGCTAGGGTTTTTTTATTTTGGGGGGGCTTTTTTATTTTCATTGGGCCCTTAGATTAGGTGTAATTAGTTTAAATCTTTGATAATTTCTTTTTTGTTTTGTGTAACTCAGTGTTTATTTTTTTGTAACTTAGGGTTTGTTATTTTGTGTATTTAGTTGTTAGTTTTTTGTAACTTAGTAATTTTTTAGTGTAGATTTACATTTTTTAAGTAGGGTTAGGTTTTTAAATATATAATATAGTTAATTTAATGTGTAGTTTAATGTAATTTAGTCTAATAGTTAGGGTAGACTAATTATTAGTTAAATATAGTTTAATTTAAATCTAAAGGTAAGTTTAAATTTATTATAAGATAGGGATTAGTTAATATTTAATGTAAAGTTAGGTTGTTAGGTTTAGGGATTAATAGTTTAATTTATTTTACGGCGATGTGGGGGGCCGGTGGTTTAGGGGTTAATACATTTGCGGTGGGCTCCGGGAGCGGCGGGATAGGTTTTAATAACTTTATGTAGGTGGCGGTGGTCGCGGGACGGCAGAATAGGGGTTAATAAGTATAATGTAGGTGGCGGCGGTGGCGGGGCAGCAGCTTAGGGGTTAAAAAGTATAATGTAGGTGGCTGCGGTGTCGGGCGGCAGATTAGGGGTGTTTAGACTCGGGGCTTATGTTCGGGTGTTAGGTGTAAACGTAACTTTTATTCTCCCATATGAATCAATGGGATATCAGGCAGCAGAGAACATGAGCTTTCGCTGCTTTCAGACTCTCATTGATTCCTATGGCATCCGCCTCCTCCAGGGTGGCGGATTGAAAACCAGGTACCCTGGGCCGGAATAGTGGCGAGCGTACCTGCTAGGAATTTGTTAACTAGCAAAAGTAGTCAGATAGTGCCGAATTTGCATTCGGAACATCTGTAGTGACGTAAGCATCGATCTGTGTCAGACTGAGACAGGCGGATCATATATTACGTCACAGATTTTAACTTTTGCCAGTCTGTAGGCTTTGATAACTAAGGGGAATCGGGCTAGCCACAATTATGCTGTGGAATTCCAGCATATTTGCGGTTGACAGCTTGATAAATAGAGGCCAATGTGTCGGTTTTGTATTATGATTTTTAGTATGCTTTATAATATACACAGTGAGTTTAATGTAGTTATTAGTAATAAAAGTAAGTTTGTGAGGAACCGTTTTAGGAGCAGGTGAGAAATCTCAGAAAAAGACTAAAAAAGTAAACATACAACATTTTACCTCACACTTCTGCTGTGTGTGCCTTGTAACCCTCCTTGATAGGATTGCCATGTCCCACAGAAAAATACTGGACAATATTTTCGTGACTGGATACAATGATAGATAGGCGTCACACATTGCACTATGTCAGCCTCAACTCTTGAACCCACAATGTATATTTCTTTCATAAAGTGGCAAGAGTCCATGAGCTAGTGACGTATGGGATATACATTCCTACCAGGAGGGGACAAAGTTTCAAAAACCTCAAAATTCCTATAAATACACCTCCCAGCACACTGATACCTTAGTTTTACAAACTTGGCCTCCTATGGAGGTGGTGAAGCAAGTTGTGCTTGATATCATCTGTGATATGCGCTTCTTAGCATTCTGAAGCCTAATTCCTCTCAGAGTACAGTGTTTGTCAGAGGAATGTAAAGGGAGTATTGCCTGTTGATTTTATGGTTTCACCCATGGAAAATCTATTCAAAGGCTCTCTGTAATCGGTTGCAGGGATTCATCCCCTGCCTCCCTTTTCAGATCGACGTTATACTCTTATACCATTACCTATGCTGATATTTTTCAGTACTAGTTTGGCTGTCTGCTATATGTGGATGGGTGTCTTCTGGTAAGTATGTATCATTTTCTTAAGACACTCTCAGCTATGTTTGGTGCTTTGTTGACGTTACTTCCTTTGGCGCGAAATTGCGCTTGTTATGACACGGGTTGCGTCATTTTCTGGTGTCCTCTGGCGCCAAAACATTTTTTACTTCCTTTTGTGTCATGCGTCATACTTGGCGCCAAAAATTTATTTGTACATTACCTCTTCCTTTAATGCTTCTGTTTCTCTTTATATCTTAAAGAGCTAAGATGCTTATTTTTTGCATATACTTTAGCAAGAGCATTTCTTCCCATTTCTGCTATATGAGGAAATTGGATATTTTTGTTTAAATTTTATTTTTTTATTTTTACATTTTGCAAGATGTCTCAGTCTGATCCTGCCTCTGATGTTGCTGTAGAAACCATGCTGCATGAACACAGTTCTACCAAAGCTAAGTGTGTTTGTTGTAAATTAGCTGATGTTTTTTCTTCAACTCAATTATGTGGCATTTGTCATGACAAGCTGTTAAATGCTGATGTTTCTATTAGTACAATTACATCATCTGTTTTTCCTTCAACATCTAATGTACGTGATATTCCTACAGATGTAAAGAATTATATTGCTGCGGCTATAAAAAAGGCTATGTCTGCTATTTCGCCTTCAAATAAACATAAAAGGTCTTTTAAAACTTCTCATAATTCTGATAAAATTTGTATTGACCAACAACATACTGAAGTATCCTCTGCTGATGAGGATCTCTCTGGTTCAGAGAATCCTGAATCAGACTCTGAAATTGATAAATCTTCTTACACGTTTAAGATTGATTATCTTCATTCTTTGTTGAAGGAAGTTATGGTTACTTTTTCTGTTTTTAAACCTCCAAAGGTTGGTCCTGAGGTTTTTCCTATTACAGATGCATTCTCTGATATGATTACTAAAGAATGGTCTAAGTCTGGTTCTTCTTTTAATCCTTCTTCTAGGTTTAAGAAGTCATATCCTTTACCTGTGGCTAATTTACGGCTAGATTACGAGTTTTTGTTGGTAAGGCTGTGCGGTGCTAACGAGCCTTTTTTTCTTACCGCTCACTTAAGACAACGCTGGTATTACGAGTTTTCTGCAAGCCGGCGTTAGCCTCAGAAAAGTGAGCGTTGAGCAAAATTTAGCTCCACATCTCCCCTCAATACTAGCGCTGCTTATGGTAGCGGTAAGCTGGCAAAACGTGCTTGTGCACGATTTCCCCATAGGAAACAATGGGGCTGAGCTGGCTGAAAAAAAACTAACGCCTGCAAAAAAGCAGCGTTCAGCCCCAATGTTTCCTATGGGGAAAGAAAAGTTATGTCTGTACCTAACACCCTAACATGAACCCTGAGTCTAAACACCCCTAATCTTACACTTAATAACCCCTAATCTGCCGCCCCCGACATTGTCACCACCTACATTATATTATTAACCCCTAATCTGCCGCTCCGGACACCGCCGCCACCTACATTATCCCTATGAACCCCTAATCTACTGCCCTCAACATCGCCGAACCCTACATTATATTTATTAACCCCTAATCTGCCCCCCCAAAGTCGCCACAACTATATTAAATGTATTAACCCCTAATCTGCTACTGCCAACGTCGCCGCCACTATAATACATTTATTAACCCCTAAACCTAAGTCTAACCCTAACACCCCCTAACTTAAATATAATTTAAATACATCTAAATAAATTTACTATAATTAATTAAATTATTCCTATTTAAAACTAAATACTTACCTGTAAAATAAACCCTAAACTAGCTACAATATAACTAATGGTTACATTGTAGCTAGCTTAGGGTTTATTTTTATTTTACAGGCAACTTTGTATTTATTTTAACTAGATAGAATAGTTATTAAATAGTTATTAACTATTTAATAACTTCCTAGTTAAAATAAGTACAAATTTACCTGTAAAATAAATCCTAACCTAAATTACAATTACACCTAACACTACACTATCATTAAATTAATAAAATAAATTACCTACAATTAAATACAATTAAATTAAATAAACTAAAGTACAAAAAAACAAACACTAAATTACAGAAAATAAAAAAGAATTACAATTTTTTTTAAACTAATTACACCTAATCTAATCCCCCTAATAAAATAAAAAAGCCCCCCAAAATAATAAAATTCCCTACCCTATACTAAATTACAAATATCCCTTAAAATGGCTTTTTGCGGGGCATTGCCCCAAAGTAATCAGCTCTTTTAACTTTAAAAAAAGAAATACAACACCCCCCAACATTAAAACCCACCACCCACACACCCAACCTTACTCTAAAACCCACCCAATCCCCCCTTAATAAAACCTAACACTACCCCCTTGAAGATCACCTTACTTTGAGCCGTCTTCACCCAGTCGGGCAGAAGTCTACATCCGATCTGGGCAGAAGAGGTCCTCCAGCCGGGCAGAAGTCTTCATCCAAGCGGGATCTTCTATCTTCTTCCTTTGACGAGGAGCAGCTCCATCTTGAAGACATCCAACGCGGAGCATCCTCTTCCATCGACGTCGACTGTAGAATGAAGGTTCCTTTAAATGACGTCATCCAAGATGGTGTCCCTTCAATTTTGATTGGCTGATAGAATTCTATCAGCTAATCGGAATTAAGGTAGGAAAAATCCTATTGGCTGATGCAATCAGCCAATCGGATTGAAGTTCAATCCGATTGGCTGATCCAATCAGCCAATAGGATTGACCTCGCATTCTATTGGCTGTTCCAATCAGCCAATAGAATGCAAGCTCAATCCTATTGGCTGATTGAATCAGCCAATAGGATTTTTCCTACCTTAATTCCGATTGGCTGATAGAATTCTATCAGCCAATCGGAATTGAAGGGACACCATCTTGGATGACGTCATTTAAAGGAACCTTCATTCTACAGTCGCCGTCGATAGAAGAGGATGCTCCACGTTGGATGTCTTCAAGATGGAGCCGCTCCTCGTCGGATGGAAGAAGATAGAAGATGCCGCTTAGATGAAGACTTCTGCCCGGCTGGAGGACCTCTTCTGCTCAGATTCGATGAAGACTTCTGCCCGGATCGGATAAAGACTTCTGCCCGGCTGGATGAAGACGGCTTAGGGGTTAATAAATTAGTTATTACTTGCTGTGTGGGTTTGATGGCGGATATAGGGGTTAATAGTTTAAATAGGCATATTGCATTGTGGGGGGTTGTCGGTCTAGGGGTTAATACATTTATTATTAGTAATGAGAGGGGGGATTGTGGATATAGGGGTTTTACGTGTCAGGCTTATTTTTGGGAGGCATGTTAGACTTTTACGGGAGATTTGTTATTTTCTGTACTTTTCTTAGGCGCCGGCAGTTTCTAAAGTGCCGTAAGTCATTAGCGACTCCAGAAATTTGTATTTAAGCTAATTCCTGGACATCGCTAGTTTATCCGATTTACGGCACTTTAGGAACTGCCAGCGGGGTATATGTAATACCATGATGCGCAAGGTGAAATTACGGCCAGCGCAGGTTCCCACGCTTGCACCGAAACCTTCGCCATATATTTGATCGCGCCCCAAGTAGTAGTTCTAGAACTGAAGCAGAGATGCAAAGAGTTAATGTTTGGAATTTCCTGGCTTTTGAATACATATAAGTTCATGTAATCCTCTCTATTTATTGGTCTTTAAGCAATAATTTTAAATGCTGGATTTAAAAATATGGTAAACATTTAACATATACATTAGATTATAGAGATGTAAACATTAAAAACATTAAAAGACTGAACAATGGTTCCTTTATAATCTGCAGCTCAGATATACTTTAAATACCATACATTTACTGCAAAGGGAGGAACGGTTTTATCTTATTTTATACATACACACTATATCCACGGAAAATAACAGGTTTTCTACTGTCTGGGATAATGTCCAATAATAATGTTTAAATTTACTGCTAATTTTAGATGTGGAGATAACTGTATTTTTTTTTTTTAAATGACATCGCTGCTTACAGTGAAAGTGAAATATGAAGAGCCAGAAAAAGAAACTGCAGATATGATTATGGAGGAAATGTCATTGTAATATAATTTTTCTAATTATAATTCCTACTGTCGAAGCAGCTTGAGTTACTACAAGCTAAATCACATCAATTATCATAACTCCCTTGTAATTCATGTGATAACGGCATGAACAGGATTGCTTCATATAGCCTTTCCTTGCTATAAGGCATCATCGAGCTCACAGGACATTGTATGAGAATATGTTTTTATATGCTTAATAAAATAGCAATGAAAAGACACTTTTCTCTCTCTCAAGTCTATAGTTATTGGTAAACAATGTAATTTTTGCTGGAAATATAGTTTTTTTAATGTCCTACTGTATTTACTATAAGCAATATGAAAGACCACAAAACAGATAGCAAAAATGTATCTACATCTATATATTTTGCTGTTTGTTGTGTGTTCCTCTTATGTAAGCTGCAGTACTTATGAATTTATAGTTAATAATTTGTGTATAGAATGTGACGTTATTTACATTATGCATACCATACTGCTCAGGGATAGTTTGAATTATACTGTAAATTGATAAAGCCTAAAGGCCGCAGCTCCACAACCTGTCCTGTCCACCTTCTCAGAAGCGGCGGACAGAAATCAACCCAATCAAATACGATTGGATTGATTGACATCCCCTGCTAGTGGAATCTGCAGGGGGCGGTATTGCACCAGCAGTTCACCAGAACTGCTGCTGTTGCAATGATAAATTCCAAGAGCGTATGCTGTTGGCATTTATCAATGTGCAGCGGACATGATCCGCAATATCAGGTCATGTCTGCTCTCACTATAATAAAAAGGCCCCTAAGGCTTAAGGAAAGGAAGTGTGCTGGGAATTCCCTCTGTTCTGTCAACTGTAACTAAAGTTGCCTATATTTCTCAGAAGGGACCTAACCTTGGCATAATTTTTGTCAAAAATATACTATTATAAAATAAATATATCTACATGAACACATGCAGTGCATTACAACAACAAATTAAAATGAAGATTTTGACTAATAATGAATAGTACTTTATCCAGATTCAGTTGTCTGTGTTTTTAATAAAGTAATGCTATTTAATTTGAATTAATATCTTGGATATTGAAGAGAGGGTATTTGGTTTGCACTCAGATGGTTGTATTGAAAACCACAAATGTGCTGCTGCAACCTAATTATATTCTAATAAGATATATGTGTATATGTAACAGATCACTAGACCAGTAAATGTGCACCTAAACTGAACAGGTGTATACTATTTTAATATATTTTCTTGTCTGTGTATTGTACAGGCCACATTAGTGACATACAACAACCATATGTAACACAATTAAAAGCAATACAATAAATATTGCAATGTAATTTAGATACAGTAATTAATTCTACAGTAAGACATGTTTCCATACAGCAGGGCACACAAGACAAAGGACCGTACACCTGCTAATAACCTTGTGGACCATTAATGAACCATTATTTGCATCAGACACGATATATTGCCACTATTAATCCAACCAAATAAAACATACATTATTATAGAGTCAAGTGCTAATTACAGAATGTAATTAGTGTACAGTATATATGTGTAACATGGAGGTTTTTTAATTGAAAAGTGTTAAATTTGTGTAAATAAATAGAGTTTACTTTATTTCTAGCAAAATGCCAACAAGGCTGACAAGGAAGAACACATGATTTCTAGACCACAATCTCGGCATTTAAAGGTATTTTACATTTGTCCAATAACAATAAAGACCGCAGCAAGCTGAAATGTTTCTCAGTGAGAAAGCATAAATCACAAACTAATGATAAAGGTGTTATGGAAACTAAGGATGAAGGTCAGATGTGATGTTATCAATCACCAGCAACATTTATGTGGGCAATGCTGTCCTATTGCTTAGCTCCCTTTACTGCAATTAGCGAGATGGCTCTCCTAAATAACCTTGTGCAGACTAAGAGCAATCTCAGCAACATATTTTAAAGGCAATCATTTATTTGTGTTTTATTGTATTTCATTTTCTGAATATAGTCTACATATTTTGGGAAAGAAATCACTAAATAAAGTGTGGTATGTGCATTCTATGATAAGTACATGCTAGCTTACTATTTTTTGGCATATGAGATGAGCGACACATGCACTTAAATTACAGCTGTTGAATCCTCTTTGACATACGTAGTGCCTAACCCATCTGGGTAATCTTCCAGCGTTAAACGGACATGGCAGGGCAGTTTCCAAAGAATCTAGATCCCAGGGGAAAATTAAATGTGCCCACATTTCATGTCTCAATGTCATTTAATTTTAGATGAGGAACTATAGAGGCCTCTATTGACATTCTCATTTTCACACACATGCACACATACACACAGGCACAGGCATACATACACACACACATGCACACATACACACATGCACACATACACACACGCACATACACACACGCACACACACATACACACACATACATACACACGCACACATACACACGCACACATACACACGCACACATACACACACACGCACACATGCACACGCACGCACACATACACACACATGCATACACACATACACACGCACACGCACGCACACATACACACACATGCATACACACGCACACGCATACACACGCATACATACACACACACACACATACACGCACACACATACACACACGCACACATGCACACACGCACACACACACACACATACATAGACAATCAAATGCACACACACAGGCATGTTTTACACTTTTAGGGCTAGATTACAAGTGAAGCACCATTTTGCTCTCTCCCGCTTGCGTCTTACCTTTACTAGATGGAGTTTTATTACACACGTCAGGCTCATATTACAAGTTGAAAGTAAAAAGTTTGCACTAAAGCGAGACCTGATGCACATAAAAAGATAGGCTTTGCAAAGTCACGTTTAAGTTAACGTATTCCCCCATAGACTTCCATGAAGCGTGCAAACTGAAAAAAAACTTGTCCTAACCCAATTGCGTTAATTCAAGTGCACTAAACCCAACATGAACTAAGAATATTTCACATTCCATTGCTCTTCACATAAAAAACAATGTACTTTTTATTGTAAATACATATTTCAATATATATAGATATATATATATATATATATATATATATATATATATATATATATATATATATATATATATATATATATATATATATATATATATACGTTGATTGGAGTAGCCGTGTTAGTCCAGAGATTTAGATATCAAAATAACAAGAGTATTGCATTGAGCAATGATACTTTTTTTATTGGACTAACTATACATTTATAAGTTGACAAGCTTTCGGAAGAGTTCCTTCCTTTATCAAGTCTAAAGCAATACTGACCCAATCAGTATTGCTTTAGACTTGATAAAGGAAGGAACTCTTCCGAAAGCTTGTCAACTTATAAATGTATAGTTAGTCCAATAAAAAAAGTATCATTACTCAATGCAATACTCTTGTTATTTTGATATCTATCTATCTATCTATCTATCTATCTATCTATCTATCTATCTATCTATCTATCTATCTATCTATCTATCTATATATACAGGGAGTGCAGAATTATTATTAGGCAAATTAGTATTTTGACCACATCATCCTCTTTATGCATGTTGTCTTACTCCAAGCTGTATAGGCTCGAAAGCCTACTACCAATTAAGCATATTAGGTGATGTGCATCTCTGTAATGAGAAGGGGTGTGGTCTAATGACATCAACACCCTATATCAGGTGTACATAATTATTAGGCAACTTCCTTTCCTTTGGCAAAATGGGTCAAAAGAAGGACTTGACAGGCTCAGAAAAGTCAAAAATAATGAGATATCTTGCAGAGGGATGCAGCACTCTTAAAATTGCAAAGCTTCTGAATCGTGATCATCGAACAATCAAGCGTTTCATTCAAAATAGTCAACAGGGTCGCAAGAAGTGTGTGGAAAAACCAAGGCGCAAAATAACTGCCCATGAACTGAGAAAAGTCAAGCGTGCAGCTGCCAAGATGCCACTTGCCACCAGTTTGGCCATATTTCAGAGCTGCAACATCACTGGAGTGCCCAAAAGCACAAGGTGTGCAATACTCAGAGACATGGCCAAGGTAAGAAAGGCTGAAAGACGACCACCACTGAACAAGACACACAAGCTGAAACATCAAGACTGGGCCAAGAAATATCTCAAGACTGATTTTTGTAAGGTTTTATGGACTGATGAAATGAGAGTGAGTCTTGATGGGCCAGATGGATGGGCCCATGGCTGGATGGGTAAAGGGCAGAGAGCTCCAGTCCGACTCAGACGCCAGCAAGGTGGAGGTGGAGTACTGGTTTGGGCTGGTATCATCAAAGATGAGCTTGTGGGGCCTTTTCGGGTTGAGGATGGAGTCAAGCTCAACTCCCAGTCCTACTGCCAGTTTCTGGAAGACACCTTCTTCAAGCAGTGGTACAGGAAGAAGTCTGCATCCTTCAAGAAAAACATGATTTTCATGCAGGACAATGCTCCATCACACGCGTCCAAGTACTCCACAGCGTGGCTGGCAAGAAAGGGTATAAAAGAAGAAAATCTAATGACATGGCCTCCTTGTTCACCTGATCTAAACCCCATTGAGAACCTATGGTCCATCATCAAATGTGAGATTTACAAGGAGGGAAAACAGTACACCTCTCTGAACAGTGTCTGGGAGGCTGTGGTTGCAGCTGCACGCAATGTTTATGATGAACAGATCAAAACACTGACAGAATCCATGGATGGCAGGCTTTTGAGTGTCCTTGCAAAGAAAGGTGGCTATATTGGTCACTGATTTGTTTTTGTTTTGTTTTTGAATGTCAGAAGTGTATATGTTGAGATGTTATATTGGTTTCACTGGTAAAAATAAATAATTGAAATGGGTATATATTTGTTTTTTGTTAACCCCTTAGTGACCAGAGCACTTTTCCATTTTCTGTCCGTTTGGGACCAAGGCTATTTTTACATTTTTGCGGTGTTTGTGTTTAGCTGTAATTTTCCTCTTGCTCATTTACTGTACCCACACATATTATATACCGTTTTTCTTGCCATTAAATGGACTTTCCAAAGATACCATTATTTTCATCATATCTTATAATTTATTATTAAAAAAATTATAAAATATGAGAAAAAAGTGGAAAAAACACACTTTTTCTAACTTTGACCCCCAAAATCTGTTACACATCTACAACCACCAAAAAACACCCATGCTAAATATTTTCTAAATTTTGTCCTGAGTTTAGAAATACCCAATATTTACATGTTCTTTGCTTTTTTTACAAGTTATAGGGCCATAAATACAAGTAGCACTTTGCTATTTCCAAACCATTTTATTCTAGATTAGCGCTAGTTACATTGGGACACTGATATCTTTCAGGAATCCCTGAATATCCCTTGACATGTATATATTTTTTTTTAGAAGACATCCCAAAGTATTGATCTAGGCCAATTTTGGTATATTTCATGCCACCATTTCACCGCCAAATGCGATCAAATACAAAAAATCGTTCACTTTTTCACAAACTTTCGGTTTCTCACTGAAATTATTTACAAACAGCTTGTGCAATTATGGCATAAATGGTTGTAAAATTTTCTCTGGGATCCCCTTTGTTCAAAAATAGCAGACATATATGGCTTTGGCATTGCTTTTTGGTAATTAGAAGGCCGCTAAATGCCGCTGCGCACCACACGTGTATTATGCCCAGCAGTGCAGGGGTTAATTAGGGAGCTTGTAGGGAGCTTGTAGGGTTAATTTTAGCTTTAGTCTAGTGTAGCAGACAACCCAAAGTATTGATCTAGGCCCATTTTGGTATATTACATGCCACCATTTCACCGCCAAATGCGATCAAATAAAAAAAAAAGTTCCCTTTTTCACAAACTTTTTGTTTCTCACTGAAATTATTTACAAACAGCTTGTGCAATTATGGCATAAATGGTTGTAAATTTTTCTCTGTGATCCCCTTTGTTCAGAAATAGCAGACACATATGGCTTTGGCGTTGCTTTTTGGTACTTAGGCCGCTAAATGCGCATCACACGTATTATGGCTAGCAGTGAAGGGGTTAATTAGGTAGCTTGTAGGGAGCTTGCAGGGTTAATTTTAGCTTTAGTGTAGAGCTTAGCCTCCCACCTGAAACATCAGACCCCCTGATCCCTCCCAAACAGCTCTCTTCCCTCCCCCACCCCACAATTGTCCCCGCCATCTTAAGTACTGGCATAAACTCTGCCAGTACTAAAATAAAAGCTATATTTGGGCTTTTTTTTTAAAAGAAAAGGCATATTTACATATGCTGCTCTGTAGGACCCCCCTTTAGCCCCCAACCTGAATTAAAATGCCCTACACCTCTTCCTTTCTTAAGCAAAAGAATGACTAATTTTTGAAAGCCGGCGATGTAAAGCGGGAAAAAAAAAAAAAAAATACCCTTTTCTCAAACTTTTCACACTTTGATTTTCTGTAGTGTAGCGTTCCCACCCGCTCCCGCCCCGTGCACGCGCCCGCCCGCCGCCCCCCCCGTGCACGCGCGCGCGCCTGTGCGCACCCCCATCGGCTCTGCCCCCGATCCCGCCCCCCTCTACATTACCCGGCCCATCGATGGCCGCCCACCCGCCTCCCAAGTCGGCTCCCACCCACCAACGATACCGGCCATCGATGTCCGGTGCAGAGAGGGCCACGGAGTGGCTCTCTCTGCATCGGATGGCCATCTAGAGTTATTGCAGGATGCCTCCATATCGAGGCATCACTGCAATAACCGGAAAGCAGCTGGAAGCGAGCAGGATCGCTTCCAGCTGCTTTCCACACCGAGGACGTGCAGGGTACGTCCTCAGGCGTTAACTGCCTTTTTTTTGAGGACGTACCCTGCACATCCTCGGTCATTAAGGGGTTAAGTTGCCTAATAATTATGCACAGTAATAGTCACCTGCACACACAGATATCCCCCTAAAATAGCTATAACTAAAAACAAACTAAAAACTACTTCCAAAACTATTCAGCTTTGATATTAATGAGTTTTTTGGGTTCATTGAGAACATGGTTTTTGTTCAATAATAAAATGAATCCTCAAAAATACAACTTGCCTAATAATTCTGCACTCCCTGTATATATACACACATACACCTGTATATGTATTCCTATAGATATATACTGTAGGTATATATATGTATTTGCCATTAACAGTAATATATATATATATATATATAAATATAACAAAAGCAAGTTGCAGCAGACGAGTAGGTTAAAAGTTCCAAATTTTATTCCATAGCTTTAAAATATATATCCACAACATCCATGGAGACAGTGAGCAAACACAATCACTTGTGCAAAACGGCTGACATGTTTCGACCCTCAGGTCGTAATCATAGCTGTTTAAAGAAACACCTAACCACCTATTTAAGGGAGTAGGTTACATCTCATTGGTTAAAAATGAATTAATTAAAAATTCAACAAGGTGTGTCATTAGGTAATTCCAATACCTGCTCATACAATTTAATTTAATTTAATCTAAGGTGCCCTATATAATTCCAAAAATACTGTGTATTAAAGTACGAATAATTAACTGGACAAACCAGTAGAGGGATCAGATAAATACATAGATAAATGGCTGAACATGGTTTTAAATGTTTGTAATATACATCATTTAAAATAACATTTAAAATTAAAACACATTATTAGAAGAATGGAGAAACCACTGAGCTGGGTAAACAAAAAATGGGGGGATAAATAACTGAATGAAAAAATAATAGTAAGTTAAGTGAACCTAACAATCAAACATCTTTGTTAGGAAAAGTATAAATAGTAAACCATAGAATAAATAAAGCATTAAATTATATCGGTTTACATTACAAAGATTATTTGTTTACTTTTCATATTATGTATATATATATATATATAGCTCACTGAAGAGAATGATATACAAAAAAGAGGAATCTTATCTGTCATGACAGTTACTGCTCTTACACAAGAACACATATCCAGATCGACCAATGTGAGATGATACTTATATGTTCATAAGTCTTTATCTGTAAACATATATTTGTTCGCATGCATTTATTCAGTCCATAAGGACAACTGTTTTCTTATTAAACAAAGAACCCCTATATATATTAAATATATAACCATTCACGATGGGCTGTTTTGATAAGGGGCGCTAACTGTACTAATATACATCAGCTTATGTCACCATGCATAAAGGATAAAGACCCCAAGTATACAGGTGTGAACATTATTATTGATATTAAAATTCTACACTGAGTCAATAGGAAAGTAAGTGAGAGAGAGAACGTGGGAGAAGACGTGGGAAAAGACGTTACAGAAAAATGCGTTACAGAAAAATGCTGCAGAAGAGGGAGACGCCAACCGGACAATAGCCCCCTAAATGATTATTATTTCCAAAAATTAATTAAGTCATATTCAGAGTTCAAGCCATTTGGCACCCTTGTTTTGAGCTTAAAAATCCAGTACATCTCCCTCTTCTGCAATAGTTTCTCTCGATCACCACCTCGAGGAGGACAGAAAACCCTTTCTATGGCTTGCCATCTCAAGGTATTAATGTTTTTATCATGGTAACGGGCAAAATGTCTAACCAGTGGAGTGCTAGCCTCACCTGCCTGTATTGTAGACAGGTGATTTCTGATCCGTACTTTTACCTCGTTAGTGGTGAGGCCTACATATTGTAGATGGCACGATGTACAGCTTAGTAAGTATATCACATATGTAGTGGTACATTTCAAACAACTAGTAATTGGGAAAATTTCCCCAGTGACCTCCGATTTAAATATGTTTGAAGCTGTGATGTACTCACAAACCCGACATTTTTGTCTGCATTTGTAGATGCCCTTTTGTGTAAGCCACGAACTGGCTGGTTTATCAAATTCAGGTAAAGATGATGGTGATAAAGTGTTGGCTAGGGTACGTGTTCTTCGATAAGAACAACGTAATCCATTCTTTACACACCTTTCCAGTTTGTCATCAGCGGACAAAAAGTTAAAATGTTTTTTGACAATATTGCATATCTCTTGATACTGTGCACTGTACTCTGTAACAAACGTGATACCCTGAGAGTCAGTAATGTGTTTTCTTGATGTCACAGGTTTTTCTCGAATTAGTTCATGTCTGTCAATACTCTGGACTTGTCTCTCTGCTTTTTGTATAATCTTGTCAGAATAGCCCCTCTGTTTGAGCCTCCTGGTAAGATCTTCAGATTGTTTACGAAACATATCTTCCTGACTACAGTTCCTTTTGACTCTGACAAATTGTCCTTTGGCAACAGCAAAAGGAACATGAGTTGGGTGGCAGCTTTTCGCATGTAACAGCGCATTCCCAGCAGTGGGTTTCCTATAGATGTTACTGATAATTCTTCCCTCTTTAGTACCAGTTAAGGTAATATCCAAAAAATTAATCGAATTATTATGTAATTCGGAAGTAAATCGGATACCATAGGTATTATCGTTAAGATAGAGCATGAAGTTAGAAAAATCAGTATCATCACCCAACCAGATGACCAGAAGGTCATCTATGTATCGCCCATAATAATGGACATACAGTGTATATAATAAAAAATTACATTATTTTCTATGTTCAGAACATAAGATTGTAAAATATGCACAATGCGTATTGGGATTCACAATTTAGGACTAACACGGTTGCGTTAGCGCACATGAATAATTGCTATCATATTATTTTACATACTTTAAAAATTATAGATATTTTCTATGGATTATTTAGCATATTCTACAGTTTATAACGTTTGTGCTTTATTAGTAATCTGACCCTTGAGGACCCTTGTTTCTGGCGAGCCTGAAGGCTCACCTGAAACATCAGTTATGAAGTAGCAGTCTAAAGATCGCTGCTCCATAACTCTGAGAAGGCAGACAGACATTGTCGCAATTCAGCCCGATCAAATACAATCGGGTTGATTGACACCCCCCTGCTAGCAGCCGATTGGCCACAAATCTGCAGGGGGCGGCGTTGCATCAGCAGTTTACAAGAGCTGCTGGTGCAATGCTGAATGCAGAGAGTGTATTGCTCTCAGCATTCAGCGATGTCTGTCAGACCTGATCCGCTGATCGGATCATGTCGGACAGACACATAATAAATAGGCCCCTTTGTGTTTTCTAGTGAAATGCAAACAAACTCACATTGAAAAAAAAATCGATTTGTGTTTTTCTCAGACTGAGAGGCTTTAGAAGTGCTGGGAACAACCATGTTAAAATTCTCAACCCCTTGCAAGACTTTCCAAAGAAAACATTTAGTAGTTTCTATGGGTATTAGTTTACATGAATCTGAAGATTCAGCCTCTTTTCTTATGCATACTGCATTCTGGAGTCTCTGTGAGGCCTGCAAACAGCAGATTCTATTGCATCTAAACCAGTGTGAAGATATCTCCTCAGGCAACAAGAGGGACAGATATTAGAGACAAAAAAAGAAATGATACCCCCCCTTTTTTTCGAACAAGAGGGACAGGTTCAGGGGCAGAAGCCAGTTAAAGGGACATTCTTATGCAAAAGTAAAGTGATCTATTTTGTTGGAGCATTTTATTTGTAAACAAATTCCATTTTATACAATACGTCTAATTTCTTAAACATGTAGTGGAATCCATATAGGAACACATCCATTCTGCTCCTGATGAGAATAGAGCCAGAATGCCTGCTTCTCATTTGCTCAGGTGATATATATTCTTCACAGGGACACATCTTTGACTATGTATTTGACACATTTGCATGGGTTAAACACACAGTAAAAAAGATAGGAATGTGTTTACAAATGTCATGCTCTAACAAAATAGAACATTTTATTTTTACATTTTGTCTTATTTTATTTTTATTTCTGTTTTTATGTAGCAGTTTTAAGAGTCTTTTTTATTTACTTCTATTATAAAATTTAATTTGTTCACTTGGTATACTTTGTTGAAAAAAGGTTATCTACATATCCTACATTAGTGGGAGCTAGCTCGTGATTGGTGGCTACACACATATGCTTACTGCTATTGGCTCCCCAAATGTGTTCATCTAGCTCCCAGTAGTATATTGCTACTCTGGAGCTAATGTATAAGTGCATTTTCCCTTGAAAGAGGCAAATAGCAATTTATAAGGACAGATAATGATTGTTCCTCAAGATACAGCCATGTAGGTAAGGTAGATTTCTGCACATGACAGGAGAGGTGGGAGAATGGTTTTGGGTGGAGTCATGGGACATTTACCCTGAGGAGGAAGAAGCAGGAGAGAAAGCTACAAATAGTATATTAAGTTAACACTTTTGAGATTGAAATAAGAAAATGTTAATGTGTAGGAAAATAATCTGACAAAATGCTTTTATTAACTTTCAATATTGAATTTGTCCCAGTATCATGTAATTTAATTATTTTGTCTAATTCTTAAAATGATGGATTTTCTAGTTGAGAAAACTGGAAGTGCAAACTCCAGATATCACAACCTTGCCTTTGATATATGCATTTCAGATACATTTAATTACCTTTTATATACATTGTTTTAAATGTCCTCAAATATATATATATATCTTTTTAGCATGGTATGGCTTAATCTGATTTATTGTTACACTGTATCTTTAAAAATGACTCAATTTAAACTGGAGGAAACTGTTGCTCCTATAAGCAGTGAACAAGTGCGTGTACGCACAAAACGTCTGCATAGGAGCCCGGCTTCCATTTCATGTCATTGCGGTTCTTTGTACTTTTATTATAAAGCAGCTGGTGTGTGGATCTTGTGCTTGGGACATTTTCTGTTATTTGCCTACCTTTGATATATATCTGGCCTCAGCAGTAGTTATTATATACTCTGAAACACTGCAAGTAAAGCTATGCTAAAAGAAGCCAGTGTGCAGCATTTTATGTCCCTTTAAGTGTGATCCATCCCCACTGGGTTTTTTTCTACACACAGACCCTTTGAATGGCATTATTCTCATACTGTATGTCTCCATTCAGACTAGGGCTGCCACCTCAGCCATGTTTTCCTGGACACTAATAAGTTATACATACTGCAGGGAGTGCAGGTAGGAACATAAAATGTTCAGGAACACTGAACAGCACGATTTATATTCCTCTCCGCACACCCTGTAGCATGTATAACTCATAAGTGTCCAGGAAAACGGGCCAAGGTGGCAACCCTAATTCAGACCCTGATGGATTTGAGATGAACTCACTTAAAATAAATAAACAAATGGTCATTGTAATTGGTACAAGAATCAGAATGTAATTGAAAAACTTGCCAGACTAGGAGCAGCAGATGTAGGAAGGAAAAACAAGCAAACGGAATTAAAAACATATATGCAGTATTTTATTTAAGCTCAATTACTAAGGATTTTTTTTCTTTAAAGAGATGGCCATTAGTGATGCTGGCTTTTAGTGAAAGCTTTTTACAGTCCTAGTTTATAAACTACTTTTAATGATTGTTTTCATTGTTTTTGGTGCCAGTAAAAGGTTGTTATGCGTTTCAATTGATCCAGATGCTAGTCTTACAAGATATTCTGTGTCAAGCGTTCTTCATCTGACATATAGTATTCTTGTTGCAGTAGTCTCATTATTTAAAAAACAAAAAAAACAAAAAAAAAAGGTTATTTCAAATCTACAGACTTTCCACTTTTTTGACTCAGTTAATTAAATAGTCTTCTCATCCACAAAAAAATAAATAAAGTTTGTGTTTACTTTGGCATTAAAAAATGAATGGGATAGATAGAAGGATATTTTCATTAAAATGTAACATTTAGGCCCAGATAACAAGTAGAGAGCACAGGGTGCGTTATCCTTAGCGCAACATTACTTTCTGCCAGGTAAATAAGTGCACTGTGAACTTTGAATAAACTTCAACTGAATGCATCTGTCAAATTAAACCAGTGAGACTTTCAGGTATTGAAGAATGTAATCAGTTGTGAGAGGGCTTCAGACACAACCAAGAAACTCCTCTGTCTTTCCCATTTGAGTTGTGGCATGTAAATAAGCAGCTTAGGTTTGCCTTTTACTTGAAATGGCAGTTGTAATATAATATATAATATATAATATATTAATGCCCCTTCTTGCTGAATAAAAGTGTTTGTTATTTATTTAAATTTTATAAGGGAATAAAAAAATAGAAAATACTTACATTTGTTTGGTTATTTTTTTAAACCGTATTTCTTCTAAAACATATTTGTGGATAATATTATATTTGTGTTTTCTTAAGGGGAAAACAAGGAAATTAATTGGCAATTTATTTTTCTCTCAAATGTTTAAAAGCAAGGAAATTCCTAACTTTATTTCCCCCCACTCGCCTTTGGGAGCTTTGCATGACATCATAAATTGCATCACTGATGACATCACACATGACATTGTTGATGGCACCATCATTGACATCGCTAGTGCAAATGATATACTTGTGCATGTATATACAGTTAGTGCAGAAAAATGTATTGAAACACCCAGAAATAAGTTTTATAAAGGTATAGGCAATGCCACTAGAAAAATGTGTTAGTGGGGTGAGCAGGAATTATATGGGAAGGAGGGGGAATGAGAGGAGGAGGTTGTGTGCAAGGGAGAGGGGGATTGAGAGGGTGAACAAGGGCTGGCATGTGAGGGACAGAAGAAGATAAGTTAGAGGGACTGATAAGTAAAGAAACATGTTGTGTAAGAGTAAATGGAGGTGAGAATGTGAGGAGGAGATTGGAAGGTGGATGAGGAGGTGGTTGCATGTGAGGGTGAAAGAGAGTAAAAAGGTAACCAGAGGTTTATGTAAGGTAGAGTGAGATTAGATGGTGCAGCATATACTATATATCAAAGGTGATGTCACCAGTGATGATGTAATCAACAATGTCATGTGATTTAATCCCACAAAGGGGACATGGGGGACGTTTTAATTAAGAATATAGTTACTTTTAAATGTCTAATATAAAAGTTTTTTTTTTGCCTATTTAAAATTAAAAATATATATATTTATATATTTATTTCCACTGGACCACTAGTCCCAGGCAAGTAAGAAAACATTGACTTTTCCTGTCTTTAATATTGAGTGTACTAGCTGATTAAGCTAATAAAAAATTGAGTTTGTGAAAATCCTGTGAGTGCTGCCATTGGATTTGGATTTGCATACAAGCTAGCACCCAGGTGGATATCCCAGGAGGGTGGATTAACGGTTTTAAATTGTATATATGTATATATATATATATATATATATATATATATATATATATATATATATATATATATATATATATATATATATATATATACATATATATGTATATATATTCACACACATAGCACAATGTTAGGTCACAAGGTCAGCTTTGATATCAGACAATATGCACTTGACCTTATCTAACCCACTATTAATAGTGGAAGAGCCACAGCAAAGCAACAATCCCAAAATATTATATAAAAAGTAATATAGACAGTTATTACTATTGGAGGCAGTAAATCATAAATGCAGCAGTATATAATCTCTGTAGCTATTACATTTACCAGTCTGCAATGCTATTGACAGTGGCCCTTAAAATGAGATGTACAAATGCCAGATGCTGCCTAAATACTAAAACCTATTGACACAAAGCCAGTTTTTAAGTTCAACCCTGATAGATAATGTTCATGTGAGCACACAGAACAGCTTGCACCTTTGGGAACTCTACTGACTACTTTGACTGCATTATTACTAAACATCAATATGAAGAGAGGAATCAAGGCTCTGTTTGAAATTTCTGTCTCTTTTCAAGATTCCACATTTCTGCCTCGTTCCCTATGGTCAAGAATGATCTCTTCCTTCATGTACTTAGACTAAAGAACACAGTTATTTTCCATACAAACTTAGTTTACCTTATTACTTTTCAAGTAATGTATAATGATAATATTAATGTGTTACTTACCAAAATTCATAGATGCTATGGAGCAGTGTGTACTGAGTGACATGAATATCAAACATAAAAATATACTCAAAAAGGACTTTTTGTGCTTTACCATTTAAATGGACAAAAGCTATAAAAAAAAGAACAAACTGTACTAGAGGTTTTTTTTTGCACATAATATAAAATCCTGCTAGCAGGGTTTATTAAGGAGCTGAATGTTATAATTATGACCATTACCAACCCGAAATTTAATTAGTTTGACATTTCAGATCTTTACAAAATCCATACGCAAACTCTTTATAGGCTGTTATCTAGCAGAAGCTCATCTTAAGACACCACTTCAATACTATTTGCTACCGCTACAGACCTACATTAAGAAACAAGAATGAAAAGATATTTTTGTTGTAGGCAACATTTTAAGCAAGCTTTTCTCTGTGGATCATTTTGAAATTTCACTTAATAAGTTTTTTATATATATATATATATATATATATATATATATATATATATATATATATATATATATATATATATAAAAATCAATCATGGAGACAAGGATTGTAAGATGATCTAAACTTCCAGTGGGTATATATATATATATATATATATATATATATATATATATATATATATATATATATATATATATATATATATATATATATATATATATACACTAGGGTTGCACCGATACCGTTACCAAGTATTTGCATGAGTACTCCACTTCCTACCCATATGCTATCTTGTGGCATTTTTTCAAACTAGATGTTCCCATTTCATTTTAAACTGGAGTGGAGACTAAACTAAAAATTGTTTACTACTGTTCTGCCAATACACATTGCTGTTATTTGTAACATTGTAGGAGAGATCACTGTACCTCGTTCAGACAAACCCCTGAAGTACTGGGCACTTAATAAAACAGATTGCCAGCTCTGGCTAAAAAGACCCAAAAATATCTTTCTGCCCCATGCAGTAGTGTGGAAAGATAAAGGCTGTTCAACTTAGAATCGAACCTCCATACAAATGTCAGATTGACGTTATATAACAGCCCTTCAAGCCAATTGTATCACCCCTTTAAATTTAATATTTTATTGTAATATTTTATTGTAATATTTTTTATTTATAAACATGTTCAGTGAACTTTGTGACAAATAAAATGGTTTTATTATTTCATAATGTCTTTTGAATTACAGGAATCTCAAATAATTAGTCTGTATTGTGCTTGGTAAACTGTCACATAACATTAAAAAAAAAAAGTATCGGTAATTGGTATCAGCGATTATTTGAAAACAAGTATCCAAAATGATCAGGACACACTATTCAAAACCAACACCTCGGTGCACTACTATTACACAACATGTACGTAGCGTCTAAAAATCCGGATCCGGTGTAAATCCAAATGAATTCCCAAACAAATGTAGGCACAACAAGTTGTACTTCAACACATAACGGGCCGAAACGTTATGGATTTACAGCATTTTGATATACAATAAAGGAGTTGAATTAAAACTTGCTGTGCCTACATTTGTTTGGGAATTCATTTGGATTTACACCGGATCCGGATTTTCAGACGCTACGTATATATATATATATATATATATATACAGGTATATACTATATAAATATATATATACATATGTATGTATGTTCCTATGTGAATAGCCATTAAGATTAAGAAATATAATAATGTCAACATATTTTTTCTCCCTCAGAATAAAGGTTCTGTGTAACTCATACTCTCATACAAATGTATTGACTCTTGAATATGAGTACTTAAGTTTGAATCAGGTAGATAAAGACTTCTTATAAATCTTCAGGTTCCTACTTTTCCCTAATGAGAAATCTTCCATTCCTACACAAGTCAATTTTGTTTGTGCCTATTGTAAGTGGGGTTGCATGACTTTTTTCCTTTTTAAAGGGACAGTCTACACTAAAATTATTATTGTTTAAAAAGATGGATAATTCCTTTACTACTCCTTCCCCAGCTTTGCACAACCAACATTGTTATATTCATATACTTAATAACAATTAAACCTCAAAATTTCTGCCTGTTTCAAATGCTCTATAGACAGCCTCTTAATCACATGCTTTTTTATTTGCTTTTCACAACAGGAGACTGCTAGTTTATGTGGGCCATATAGATAATGTGTTCACGTCTGAGGAGTTATTTAAGATTTAGCACAACACAATACATAATGCAAGTCAATAGATAATACATAAAAAGTCTTGTGATCAGGGGCTGTCAGAAGATGCTTAGATACAAGGTAATCACAAAGGTAAAAAGTATATTAACAAAACTATGTTGGTTATGCAAAACGGGGGAATGGGTAATAAAGCGATGATCTATCTTTTAAAACAATAACAATTATATTGTAGACTGTCCCTTTAAGTTGAAGAAGAAAGACCAATGTGATCCTTGTTTTTAGGTCCACTCATATTACAAGACATCCCCTGATTTCATCAAGACTTTTCTACAAAGCAAGCCCCTGACAAGAAATATGACAACATGAGCTGTTGTGGTGTAAGGGATTGAGGTGGAACTCAAATGCAGGATCAGATGTACAGGAAACCAAGTCTTTATTAAAGCAAGAGAAACAAAAAACTAAGAATTGGTCAATACAGATCAGATAAGAACAAAGTGTTCTCCTCAATAACTCAGCCCAGGGTGATGCAAGATAGACAAAGTAGAGCAGCCAGTAACAGGATTGCCACAGTACAGTAAATACCCAACATTTGGTCTACATTTAAAAGTAATCTATATTACAACATTAACCATAAATTTATTAGAAGCAAAAAATGTACATGAATAGTCAGCAAGAAGAAACAGCTGACACATTTTGGCTACAAGCTGTAGTTATAACTGAAACATTGTTCACAGTTATGAACCTTATAAAAATAGTGATACATGGTGATTGGTTAAAAGGAAATCATGTCTTTCTATCACATTTAAAGGTATATGCATAAAGATACAGTAAGTAACAAGAACAAGTGAATGGGAAATTGAAACTGTCAATAAAAAATTAAAGTATTTTGTTAAATCGTCAGATGTTATCAAAATTGTCATTGTCATAATTACATGGTGTATATATAGTAAAAGTGACATTCATATATAGATAAACTAGTCCTAAAGCCCGTTCACACGGGCCGTGTGGTTTATTTTTATTTTTATATTCTCTCTCTCTCTCCCCTCTTTCTCCCCCCTGTCTCTCTCACTCTCTCCCCCCTGTCTCTCTCACTCTATCCCCCCTGTCTCTCTCACTCTCACTCCCCTGTCTCACTCTCACTCTCACTCCCCTGTCTCTCTCTCACTCCCCTGCCTCTCTCTCCTCCCCCCTGTCTCTCTCTCCTCCCCCCTGTCTCTCTCTCTCTCCCCTGTCTGTCTCTCTCTCTCCCCTCTCCCTCTCTCTCTCTCTCTCTCTCTCCCCCCCCTGTCTCTCTCTCTCCCCCCCCCTGTCTCTCTCTCTCCCCCCCCTGTCTCTCTCACCCTCTCCCCTGTCTCCCTCTCCCCCCCCTGTCTCTCTCACCCTCTCCCCTGTCTCCCTCTCCCCTGTCTCTCTCACCCTCTCCCCTGTCTCCCTCTCCCCTGTCTCTCTCACCCTCTCCCCTGTCTCCCTCTCCCCTGTCTCTCTCTCCATCTCCCCTGTCTCCCTCTCCCCTGTCTCTCTCTCCCTCTCCCCTGTCTCCCTCTCCCCTGTCTCTCTCACCCTCTCCCCTGTCTCCCTCTCCCCTGTCTCCCTCTCCCCTGTCTCTCTCTCCCTCTCCCCTGTCTCTCTCTCCCTCTCCCTTGTCCCCCTGTCTCCCTCTCCCCTCTCTCCCTCTCCCCTCTCTCCCTCTCCCCTCTCTCCCTCTCCCCTCTCTCCCTCTCCCCTCTCTCCCTCTCCCCTCTCTCCCTCTCCCCCTCTCCCCTCTCTCCCTCTCCCCTCTCTCCCTCTCCCCTCTCTCCCTCTCCCCTCTCTCCCTCTCCCCTCTCTCCCTCTCCCCTGTCTCCCTGTCTCCCTCTCCCCTGTCTCCCTCTCCCCTGTCTCCCTCTCCCCTGTCTCCCTCTCCCCTGCCTGTCTCCCTCTCCCCTGCCTGTCTCCCTCTCCCCTGTCTCTGTCTCCCTCTCCCCTGTCTCCCTCTCCCCTGTCTCCCTTTCCCCTGTCTCCCTCTCCCCTGTCTCCCTCTCCCCTGTCTCCCTCTCCCCTGTCTCCCTCTCCCCTGTCTCCCTCTCCCCTGTCTCCCTCTCCCCCTCTCCCCTCTCTCCCTCTCTCCTGTCTCCCTCTCCCCTGTCTCCCTCTCCCCTGTCTCTCTCCCCCTCTCCCCTGTCTCCCTCTCCCTCTCCCCTGTCTCCCTCTCCCCTGTCTCCCTCTCCCCTGTCTCCCTCTCCCCTGTCTCCCTCTCCCCTGTCTCCCTCTCTCCCTCTCCCCTGTCTCTGATCAGCTGCTTTCAACGGCTATTTGCTAAGTGGGTTGTCAACGGCTAGTGCGAGGGTGTGATAGGCGGCTAGGCTAGTTGCGTGGGTTTGCGTGCGCGTGCGCATTGTGTGATAGGCTAGTAGGCTAAGTTGTCAACGGCTAGTGCGAGGGTGTGATAGGCGGCTAGGGTTCGCGTGCGCGTGCGCGTTGGCTCAAATCAGTTTTGTGAGTGTGCGTGCGCAGCAAGGGGGGTCAAACATGCTAAGTGGGTTGCGCGTGCGATCAACAGCTGGCCAAGAGTGCGTGTGCGATCAGCGGCAAGAGTTTGTCTGAACTGCGCATGACGGCTTCAGACAAACTCTTGTCTTTTATAATATAGGATTATATATTTAACCAGCTGTTAACTGTCAAACAGCATGCATAGCCATACAAAATAAATATGTATTTAACTAACTATTACCATCAAATGGCCCACATAGCCTTAGAAATGAAATACTACATACTTAAAAGATACTATTCCACAAAACAATTAGGGCTAGATTACAAGTGGCGTGCTAATTTATTGCACAAATGGGCAAATTTGCCCTGTTATGGGCGGGTGATAAATAACCAGCCATTAAAAGTTGCTGGTTATTGCTACCACAAGATCACAGTAACAATTAGTGCTCAGAAAAATAACCAGATCTCAGATATCTGGTTATTTTTCTAAATGTCCCCCAATCGCCCCAAAAATAGTGGTGTGTTTTGGTTTAATAATAAAAAAAAAAAGCATCTTTATTTAAAAAAAAAAAAAAAAAAAAAAAAAGATTGCTAAAAGCAGTTAAAAGTTAAAGCAGTTAGGGTTAAAAGTGGAGGGTGTGGGATGCCTTTACATTGTGGTCTAAGTGGACTATTTTATTTCTGTAAATATATATATATATATATATATATATATATATATATATATATATATATATATGCTTATATACATATATATTTATGTGTTAATATATGTATATACACAAATTAACATATAAATATATATATTAATTTACATATATATTTATATTTTCTGCTCATTGATGCGCTAGTTCTCATTCCATGTCTCACGGCATAAGAGCGAGGCTCCTATTGGAGCCTATGGAGGTTGCGTTCACATTGCACCTTTATTTTTAAACCATTGCACATTTGCGTGCACTGGTAGTACTAAGTAGAGAGCAAGTATCACCCTTAATGTGCCCATATAAAAAAAAACCAACTAAACACTAAAATAGTAACACTTGAATTCATTATACATGCTCTTCGGAGGTCTGCTTACTCCCTGTTATGAGAACAATAAGAGTCAATGCACCTTGCAGAGCAGATAAGGATTTATAAGTATAACAATAAAAATGCTACTGAGTTTTTTATTTACAAATCTTCATTATAGTTCTGGTTTGCACCGATAAATTGAGCTGAATATTATACCTGTTAACTTACCCAACCACAAGCCAAAATATTATAATATACTAAGGATTTACCTAGAACTTATTTGAGGAACAGCCTATATTGCTTTTTGGGAATACCATTTTTATCCTGCATCTTCTAGTGGAGTGCCTTTGACTATTCTAGTATTAACAAGTCAAAATATATAATTTAAAGGCAATAATTTATGTGCAACTCATTGGATTTGCAAATTCAAATAGGCCTCATCTAATGGTTTGGTATGGCATATAAATCAAAGCAATTTCTCACCCAAGCAACAAATAATGGTTTCACATGGCCAACTCTGATTAATTGAAATATGAACAATGGCTACTGGAAGGGTGAAGTCATCATATCCCTCTTTTTACACTATTGCAGTTAGCAACACTATTGTGTATTATATTGTCACAGATATACAGACACACCTGTACCATGTCCCTTCAAGAGAGTATAGCGGAACCTGGCCTTATATGTCTTACATGGGATTATGATTTTGGTTAGGATGGAACAAGACAACTTTAAAGAGCAAAAGTAGCTTCACTCAGCAGTTGTTAGAATAAAATCTGGCATGCAAACTGTGAGGGTTACCCTTTAATCCCTGAGTTTATATGAATAGGTTTAGTAATTATTCCTCATCAGTTTTTAGGCACCCATATTCATTTAACGTCCCATTCTATACTCAGAGTTGATAAAGGTTCAGTAAAAATTAGAACAGCTCGGCACAGCAAATAAATTAATTTAGCACTTGATCGCTGCAGCAACCTGAACAATGTTGGAAGCATTTGTTAAAACTTATCTCCCATCTGTTTATGTTATTTCATCCAGGGATTTGAATAATAAAGTGAATTGCATTTCAAGAGCTCTTCATTTTCATACAGACTACCATATATCTAAGCCTCTGCTTGTCATAACAAGTGGTCACTTTAAATTTCAACATTCATCATGACCTGTTTTGCTTTTAAAAAATGTTAGTAGATAGAAACATGGGCATTGAATTATGCTGTTTATTGTATTATAAATGTATGTGTGCACACAAAGGTCTCTTTGAAAATCATTTCAATCTTAATTTTCACAAAGCTCTTTTTGGCTGTTTGGTTTATTGTGCCGATTGATATAAATAATACATAGAGATCTGTCAAGTCCCACTATGAGACTGATTAGTTCTCCAGATTATATTATGGATGAACAAAATTACACAATGAATTCTAGACGTTTATTTGAAGAAAGTAAAAAGAACACAATTTTGTAATATTTATTGCATTAGTTCATAAACATGAATAAATGAGACAAAAAATATGTAGTTCATTTGTTCAACTTGCTCAAAATAACAGAAATAGAATCTTGTTTTATTCTTTTTTTAATTATCTATCAAAACTATATGTATTTTTTTTGCGAAAGTTGAAGAGACAGAAACGACAGATGGTATTATATGTACGCTTATGATAAAGTGCATAACATTTTTCACTCACGTGTGAGAAAGCACCCCTCTTGGTGCAAGTAGTGTAGGCTGGAATCAAACAGTCATCCAGCAGACTGCCCCCCCCCACAAAACTCCAACCACTGTGAGGTGAATCCAAATGACAGTATTCCAAATGTCTGTTAGACTATTGAATGTAATGGAAGGAGGGCAAATAATGGTTTGACAACAAGTAGTAAGATCAAAGCTTACTTTAATAACAATTAATAAAAACAGCAACACTTTTCTCAGCTAATACATAGCTGTTTCATCAGACTTAATTAAGCTTGCTAAAACAGCTATGTATTAGCTGAGAGACGCATTGGAGTGAAACATTTTAAGCACTTTATCATAAGAGTACATACAATAATATGCCATGTGGCACTTCTGCCTCTTTTCAACTTTCACAGATTACTGATTTGGGGATTCTGACCTACGATCCCCTCACAGATAGCAGCCTGGACCTGGACTGTCCCACTTTGATTCAGTGTTTTTTTTTCCAACCCTATATATATATGGGACTTCACTGTCACTTTGTATACATCAATCTGTATTTAATATATATCTCATTATTCGTCTTATTTTCAGCCTGTATAGGGAGATTTTTAAATTTGTTTTATTGACTTAGGGTGCCCTCTATTTCTTTTGGTATTATATATTTTTTTTAGCAGACAACCCAAGGTATTTAACTAGGCCCCTTTTGGTATGTTTCATGCCATTGTTTTACCGCCAAATGAGATAAGTTAAAAAAAAATTGTTAACTTTTTCACAAACTTTGTGTTTCTCACTGAAATTATTTACATAAAGCTTGTGCAGAAGTAGCAGATATGCACGGCTTTTCCATTGCTTTTTGGCAATTAGAAGGCAGCAGCCGCTAATTACAGCTGCATACAATACTTCTGAAATTCCTAGCAGTGATGGGATTAATTTGTTAGCTGGCAAGGTTTATAGTATTCTAGTGTAAGGATTATCCTCCCACCCCCTGATATCTCTCAAACAGCTCTTTCCCCCACCACTTGCATTCCTCACCACCATCCTAGGTACTCTCAGACAGTCTGCTAGTATTAGTAAATTAGTACTAATTTTATTTATTTGTTTTCTGCAGTGTAGGACCCCCCTTACCATCACACCTCCCGAATCCCTCCCAAAAAGCTATCCAACACTCCCCCTTCCTAATAGTGTCTGCCATCTTAGGTAGTGGCAGCTGTCTGCAAGTATAAAACACAAACAAGGTGGTCTCCTTGCAAAATTCCTTATTTATTTGTGTACAAGAGGAACAGGAGCAAACAAAGTCACAACGTTTCGGGGCTGTGCCCCTTAATCATGTGATCACATCACATCACATGATTAAGGGGCACAGCCCCGAAACGTTGTGACTTTGTTTGCTCCTGTTCCTCTTGTACACAAATAAATAAGGTATTTTGCAAGGAGACCACCTTGTTCGTGTTTTATACCATTGCCTGCAAGTTGGCAGTTACTTGCACCGGTCTCCTGTTTCCTGGGTCTCAGTGCTGGATACTACTATCTTTTGCATGTTCAGCTGTCTGCAAGTACCCAGTTTAGGTACTAATTTTATTTTTTTATTTTTTATGTATTTATTTTTATTTTTTCAGTAGTGTAGTGGTCCCCCAACCACCCTACAATCATAATTGTAGGACCCTCGATCATTATTTTTTTTTCTGTAATGTAGCCTCCTTTCCTCCCTCTCCCTTCCAATCCTTATTTCTGCACTCCCTCTCCCTCCACCTCTGTGACGCTCACCCACCTTCCCTCCCACACCTCCTGCTGGCACTGAAGGGGATCATTACAGACAGTGACACAGACGGTGTAACTTTATACGATACACAGACGGTGTCACTTTATAGGATATGGCAATCTGCACTCATTTGACAAAGGATCACTGATCGTGCTCCGTTACCATATGAGGACAGATTGCCTGCAACTCAGGAAATGCAACTCATGGCTGTCACTTTATAGCTGAGACTACTAGAGCTTTCTGAAGCTGGGATATATATATATATATATATATATATATATATATATATATATATATATATATGTTATGCGGTACAACGTTGTATTGGGCTAAGGGGTTAAAACGTTTAATTTAAAATTGGGGAAGGTTTGTTGGCAGGTTTGAAAGCCTCAAATGTTACTATTAATGATCCATCAATGTCCTTGTTAATTGATTGATTCCTGTGCTAGCTAATGCAAGCTTCAATTTTGTTCCTGACAATCCTGACGCCTTTAAAAAAGATCACCTTAGTTTGGATATTTTTGACAGCTTTAAATACATATGGAAAGTTTACAAGCACAATGCAATCTGGAGCATGGTCTTACGCTAAAAATTGAGCACAGTTTAGAATTACAAGTGGATGGATAAAAAAATTTACTAGAGCATCTTAACATGCCCTAAACATTTTCTGCTGTGTGCCCTATTCTATTAATGGATAGTGCATGGAGCACTATGAACACATTTATAAAACTCTTATTACAAGAGGTGTGTAAAGTGTTGCACTCGTGCACAATCCAAAATACTATTATCAATAGTATAGCACAGAAATGCACAAAGAACTACACTATTAGTTTACATTTGGCTTATATAGCTGCCTCCATTGAAATCTATTGTATGATGGATTAGTGAACCTGCGTTATTTGAAATTTAGATGTTAGCATGCCCTAGACTACCGCGCAAGCCATAAAACATTATAAAAAATAACTGGAATTATGAGCACAAAAATTTAAAAAAATTATAAATAACACTAAAGAAACATTAAACAAAATAAATTTTTTTGTCAATCTACCAGGTCTATTTCTGCACCATTGTTGAAAACTAGCATAAAAATCAATTGTACAATATTAAAATGTTAAGAGATAGAAAAAAAATCACTGCAATTCTACTTTTATTTCTTCCCCATTTTCATTTGGCCCTGTTATTTTAATATTCCTTGTTTCAGTCTATCGCTGTCATAGTACTTGTGGCACATTATAATTTCTGGTGTCTATTTCTCCCATGAGATTTCCTCTATTGCAATTTATAGCTTTGACAATATTCTACTCTCATCTTTTAAGGGAATATAAACGTCTGCTTACTGCTTAGTTGTTTTTCTGCTAACCGCTAGCAGCTTTTGCTGTTGCCACCCCTTATCTAATCTAATCTACTCTAATCGAATCAATCTAATCTAATCAAATCAATCTAATCTAATTTATTCTAATCAATCTACTCTAGCCATTGCAGATACCAGTATATTCTGGCTATTAACGCTATTGCTTTAGTTTTTATTCCTAATAGTGTAACTGCCTGGCCAACGCTGACCTATTTTAGCTGTCTGGCCAAATCCTGCTTATTGTGCCAGCCTGGTCAATGCCTGTTTCACATAGTTAAATGACTTTATGGTCTGCCAAGATTAATTTGCTCACCAAATATCTCCAGCTACACTGAGAATCAAAGAACAAACAAACATTTCTGTTTCTCTAAAACATGCAAGCTTCTCATAATAAAATAATTAAGTACCTTTTTTTCTTTAGTTCTAACCTGATACTTATTAAATAATTGAAATTATACTGTATATGCATAATCAGTTTGCATTATTCAAATATTGCTTATTGTTTTAGATTGATAACATTTTGATATTTTTTTTATTTATTTTTTTACTAATTTAAAAGCTCTCAACCATCTGGCATATTGCAGGATTGTCACAGGTTAAGTTCTGCCCCACTGTCCCTCAGGAAGTTTTGCCTTCATGGAAGATATCCTAGGTTCCAGAGCAAAATCAGGGACTTTTAGACTCCAGCTATGACCTATACCAACTGAGCCCACATCTCACCGAACCCCTCCCACACCCTGTCCAACCCTGTTTATGGAACTCCAGTGACTCTGACCCTCAGATTACTCACAAACCATTCAATGCACCATCACTTTCAAAGCCCCTTATCTACCATTCATGGAAAGCCTGAGGGAAATGTTGGTAGGTATGTAATTTGGTTTTGGCATAATTGATAGAAGTGATAGCAGCATCAGTAGTGGTTTCATCTACCAGTATGTAAATAAAGTCAATGCAAATAGTGGTGAGCTTGCTGGTGTTCCATGGAAGGAGTTTGACTGTCTGGGGTGTTACTGGTAGGCTTAAGTGCTGTGATGGCATAATTAGGTGGGTAGAAACAGCTTCAGAGATGCCCTCCTCAGCACAATAGTATTATATTCTGTTAGGCTAGTGTAGTCTTGCACCCTTGTGAACTCCCATAGAACTACCATTTAATATAACTAAAATGACTTAGGGTTATATGTATTTCCCATAGCAACTTATTTAAAGGGACAGTCTAGTCAAAATTAAACTCTCATGATTCAGATATTGCATGTCATTTTAACCTCTTCGCGACCAGCACCATAACCTCAGCCTCCCTTTGCTGCAATCTCACTAAGTGACAAGATTCCGCTATTTCTGCATGCCCCACACCTGAAAAGCTGGTGACCAGTTTTTGTCCTGTCAATTGGGTAACACAAAATTCTACAAAAGTTTAAAATGCCTTGGCATATTGTTTATTATAATTTATGGATACTAATCGCATAGCATATTACATTTGCAAATTAAGGGGATATTCTATAACATTGTCATACGACTTCATATAAAATGGCCCAGTAAAGCATTGCCTTATTATTTTAAATAATAACATTGGTTAAAAAAACGCATGTAACAAACTGGACTACAAAAGGATTGTCATATTAATTATTATTGCATAATGCAATAAATTGCATGAGCTGCAATATTTTTGTAAGTCTTAGTGATTCTTATTTAAAACCTAATGCAATTAACTATTGTGAGATATGAAGCTGTGACATTTAACATCAAGATACACACATCCTAAGCAAACCTAGAATCAAGATGAGCCTACCTGCAATTTTACATTTCATAATAACATAACAGAAAACTAGACCATGCGGTTGATTTAACAAGCAGTGGATGCTGCTGCCGACCCCGATTGTTTCTGGTCTGCTAGAAACAGAAGTTAAGAAGCAGCGGTCGTACAAACTGAATTTAGGTGGCGGACTGAAATCATCCCGATCCGATCGGGATGATTGACACCCCCTGCTAGCGGCCGATTAACCTCCGGTGAGCAGGGGGCAGAATTGCACAAGTGAGGTTGAGCGGACATGATTCGCTACAGCAGCATTACCGATGTAATGAAGGTAGTCAGTTTGTGGCACTGTCAATCTAGAGGTATCTGCCAGAAGCCACTAGAAGCATCCAGTGTAGAAAAGAACTTAGCCCCAGTCAGTTTCGGAGCTATGTCTTCAAGCGTCGGCAGCACATATCTCGCTCTCTTCACCACCTCATTCAGCCTTTTCAAGTCTACACAGATGCGTACCTTCATTTTTATTCGCAACAGGCACAATGGGGGCACACCAGTCAGTTGCTTCAACAACCTTTTCAATAACTCTCATATTCTTCATGCGCAGAAGTTCCTTCTTTACTTGAGGCATGAGCGGGAATAGAATTCTACAAGGAGTGGCAATGCTGTATGCGACTGCATCACTTTTAAGTGCTATTCGGACTGGGTTGCAATTTAGTAGGCCCAATTCACCAAACGTCTTCTGAAATCTCATTCACTCTGGCGACAAGGTCCAAACCACACGCTGCTTTCTAGCTCAATAGGTTGTTAACACACTGACCTCTAATTACATGTACTCACATGGTGAATTTCCTCTGCTTGTACTTACAGCTGGAAAGAAATTTCCTCTCACAATCGATGCGGCCACCAGGACTATGAACGTTTGTTGAAACTTTCACCAGCTAAGGCTGTCGAGGCAGTTTCATGAATGCTCTAAGGGACATAACAGTGATGTCTGCTCCCGTGTCAATCTTGAAAGTAACCTTGTCTCCCATTACAGTAAGGTTAACCCGCCAATCTTCATCTGAACCAGACCGTTCAACAACAGACCCTACAAAGGACATTTCTTGACCCTACTTGTCACTATCCACCTGCATCTCCTTAATGTATTCAGTTTTACACGCCGCTTCTTTTATCTTTTATCTTTAGCGGGCATACGACATTCTGATCATGGGTATGGTTACACCGCGTGCAGCGAGCCTGCTGCGCCCATCCGCTTCTGGGCCTATATGTTATCCTTGGTCTAACACTCACACTGTGCCTTTCCCCTGCAGCACTCCTGAACTGCTGCACTTCATCCACAATACTCTTAGACCACAGATCAGCACTTTGCTTTTTCACCTGTACACTCTGGCGGGCCATCCTAATAGCTTCATCTAACGTTAAGTCAGCCTCCAACTGTAGCTTCAGTGAGACCTCAGCATCTGCAATTCCTATGCCTATTCTGTCTATGATTTGCTTTTCTTTAGCAACACCAAACTCACAGAATTCAGCTAGTTCATACAAGCTGCGCACAAATGACTCCCACAGATTCTCCCACACGCTGAGCACGTTTGTGAAAACAAGCCCTCTCATAAATCCCATTTCTTTTGGGCTGTAATGAATGCCTTCTGGTTAATTCCCAAAAATATCTAACAATACTTTTTTTAAACTTAAAGCTGTTGTTATAAATGAGAATAGTGACTTTAAGAATGTTAGACACTTATTCAGTAAAATTATACAAAGGTGGTGTGCTAGAACACTTATCTAACCCCCTTATGAGTTTAGTTTTTATGTTAGGAATCCTTTTTTTTATGAATATCTGCATATATATGTATGATTAGAGAAACTATAAAGAATATAAAACATTTTCAGGCAAAACTGGTTTCCTAAATTACTGCAGTAAAAATACTAGCATTGCTTAAGTAGTTAAGTAGACTTTTGCAAAGTGGAGAAAGATATAACCATTCCAGAAAATATGAGACCGTAAGCATGGAAAGCACATAGGTATTTAGATATAATTCTCACCCAGAGTACTTGGTAGTATGATGTTTGGACTCGGAAGAGCGGGCAGCAAGTGTGGAAGAGGTGAGTACACCTTCGAGGCTGCAGTGGCATCTGAGGAGAAAACAGACTGCGGAGGAAGATGACGTCACTCACAGAGACGGAATGCTGGTTACAGATTCCCGGAGCAGCACTCCTAAGAATGGTGACTTGGTTGCTGGGTGCAGATTCATGGAGCAGCGCTCCTAAGAGTGTTGACTTGAAAGATTCAGCAGGGTGCTGAAAGTAAAGACTCCTTTGTTCATATAGAACCAAGATGGGAACATTTAGGAGATACAAGGCTGGGGTGAAGCAGACATAACTTCACTACCAAGCAAGGTATTGAAGCTTAGTTGAACCTTATAAGTAGTGAACACCTCTTAAAGGAACATACCCAGAATGTAACATGGGCACAAAGTGAGCACTGAGTTTATTCATGACTATTTCAAAGTCAAATTCTTCCCCTTCTTGGAAAGTAAAGGTATTAAACACATCTTTTCCCATAGAGTATAAAAGAGAATTAACTTGTACTTCACCACTCTCCTTATCCAGTTTGGAAGAAATCCTGAAGCATTGAAACCGCTGATGCCATGTGGGCCAAACTGCAGGCTGAGAGAAATCAAAAGGCTCAGGTGGGGTAAACTTCTACATTGTCATTACTCAGGAAACAGAAGCGTAGGCAAGTACTTTTGGCACTATGTCATGAGATGCAGGACACAGCATAGAAGGTACAACACTATTTTATTGCAGAGGATAGTAGTATACAGCTTGCACAACACATCTAACTTAGTAACTGTGACAAAGACTATGACTATAAGCCACACCCACATCCAGTGACATTACACTCCTACTCTCATCACACAGGTTAATTGTGTTCACAAGCAAATCCGTATTCAAATGATCTTCACTGCACATTTGATTTTTTTCTTAACCTACTCACAAAGATGATCTGCAGGTTTTTAAGTATGTTTACTATATTTCAATCTGATCTCTGATGCATTAAAGGGACCCTAAACACTAAATATATTTCATGTACTTTCCTCTTATCATGGATGCTGCCATTATGGTACCTAGGTTACACTGCAGGTATCTGAAGAAGAGTTGTTGCACAATTGCAAACACATCAGCTCTGAAATGTAACACAACCGCTTGAAGAACCTTTCTCCTAAAAGAGGCCTCAGCCGAGGCAAAAGTATCAAATTTGGAACATTTTGAAAAAGTATGTAGAGAGGACCAAGTTGCAGCCTTGAAAATCTGTTCCACAGAAGCTTCATTTTTGAAACCTGATAAACTGTGCTAAGGACAATTGAAGCCAAGCCATCAGAGCATTGAAAATCTCTCTCAACTTCAATATGTTTATGGGGAGAGCAGACTCCTCCTGAGTCCATAGTCACTGCAACTTTAACGAGTCCCAGACAGCTCCCCAGTCTAGCAGGCTGGTGTCCATGGTCCCAATCACCCAGGAAGGTCTCCAGAAGAATGTACCCAGAGACAGATGGTCCTGAGAAAGCCACCACAGGAGACAGTCTCTTGTCGACTGGTCTAGATCTATCCTCTGAGACAGATCTGAATGGTCTCCATTCCTTTGTCCGATTATGCATTATTGCAGAGCTCTCAAATGGAATCGAGCAATGGGAATGATGTCCATAGAAGCGACCATCAGACACATTAACTCCATACATTGAGCCACTGATGGCCGAACAGTAGACTGAAGAGAGAGGCAAGAGGAGAGAATTTTGATTTTCTGACCTCCTGAACTAATATGCAATCCAGGTATGGTGCCACCGCAATTCCCTGAGACCTGATGATCACTGTCAAGAGACCCCCCAGAACCTATGAGAAAATTCTGAGAGCTGTGGCAAGGCCAAACGGAAGAGCCACAAGCTGAAAGTGTTTGTCTAGAAAGCTGAATCTCAGGAACATGAATATACACGTCCTTCATGTCTATGGTCATCATCAACTGACCCTCTTGGACCAAAAGAAGAATGGAATGAATGGTTTCCATTTTGAAGGACGGTATCCTGAGAAACATGTTGAGGCACTTTAGGTCTAAAATGGGTCAAAAAGTTCCCTCTTTTTTGGTAACCACGAACATATTTGAATAGAATCTAAGACCCCAATCCCATCCTGGATCTGGAACAATCACTTCCAGGAAGGAAAGGGCCCGAACACATTTCAAGAATGCCTTTCTTTTTACCTGGTCTGCAGATAATCTTGAGAGGTGGAATCTTCCCCTGGGAGGGAAAGTTTTGAATTCTATTTTGTAACCCTGAGATAATATGTCCACAGTCCAAGGATCCGGGACATCTCGTCTCCACACTTGACAAAACAGGGAAAGTCTGCACCCACTTGATCCAATCCCGGACCGGGGGCCGACCCTTCATGCTGACTTAGACTAAGCTGAGGGTTTCTTTGAATGCTTCCCCTTATTCCAAGACTGATTGGGCTTCTAAGAAGACTTGGACTGCTCCTGCTTGGAAGAGGGAGAGGAAGACTTTTGACCTATGAAGTTACGAAAGGAATGAAAATTACTTTGACGTCCTTTGAGTCTGTTTTTCTTGTCTTGCGGTAGAAAAGACCCTTTTCCACCCGTAATATCAGAAATTATTTCTGCCAGACCAGGGCCTCCATTACATATGCAGCGTCGCCTGCAAAATCCTCCGACGCCAGAATTTACGCGATTTTGGTATTACATATACAGAGTATCATACAAGTTACGCGCGTATATTTCACCCTTTGGACATATTTTTTTTAACCAAAGACTAGCATAGAACAGACGCACAATTTGGTATCCAATATACAGCGTAAGGACTTACGTGCGCAGAATTCAGATAATCTACTCCATTCTTATCTCGCCACAAATTGCAGGTGCAGGAACCCTTGCACTGACTAAAAAAGCAACGTAACTCCCTGACAGGGACCCCACTGCTCCTCCTGTCCTCTTCAATACTCCTCTCCCTGCCATCCTCACACTAAATCACACTATACACACTGACACTCATTCCCAGATCAATCACACACAATCACAACCAAACACTCAGCCTATCACACTGTAAAATTGAAATAAATGTGTGAGGTGTAAGAAAAAAAAGTCTGGTGTATTTTGTATATGTATCTATGCAAAATGTGTGCAATATGTAAAAATATGTGTAAGTGTACAAGCTTAATCAAACAACAATGCAACCTAACTAACTCCTCTGTTTGTGCCTCTCTCTCTACTCTGACTAATCCTCCACTCCAGTGTAGTGTGCTGTAGCTGAAAGAACAATCGCATTTATATTTGAAATTGCGGTTCATTTTTATGAGTGTTAGCCTAATTTGCATAAAACTACTCTTTCTTGACACTTTCCGTGGAGAAAATACTGGCGTTAGTTAATTGCGATGACTAAAATGTGTATTCGTCACTTTGTCCTACTTACGCCAGTTTAGCATCTAACGGCGCAGTATATGTAATACCCCGATGTGCAAGGTAAAATTATGGGCGGCGCGGGTTCCCACGCTTGAGCCGAAACCTGCACCGTATATTTGATCGCGCCCCAGGTCCGAACAAGGTCTTTCCCTTGTAAGGAAGCGCCAGAAGCTTGGACTACGAGGTAACATCAGCTGACCAAGATTTTAGCCCTGCAGGCTAGGACAGTGAAGCCAGACATCTTGGCTCCCAGTCTAATAACTTGCATGTAAGCATGAGAAATAAAGGAATTGGCTAGTTTGAGAGCCTTAATCTTATCTTGTATCTCCTCAAATGGAATCTCTACTAAAATTAATTCAGACAAGGCATCACACCAATAAGATGCCGCACTTGCTACTGTGGCAATACAAACTGCAGGTTGCCATTGAAGACCTTGATGAACATACATGTTCTTTAAATAAGCTTCCAGATTTTTGTCCATGGGATCCTGAAAGGAGCAGCTATCCCTCTATAGGGATCGTAGTTCTCCTAGCAAGAGTAGAAATAGCCCCTTTTACTTTAGGCACCGTACGCCAAGAATCTTTAATGGAGTCAGTGACATGAAACATCTTTTTAAATATGGTAGACGGGGAGAAAGGAATCCCTGGCTTCTCCCATTCCTGTGAAATAATCTCTGTCACACGGTCTGGGACAGGAAAAACTTCCACAGAGGAAGAAACATCATAGTATTTATTAAGTTTACTAGACTTCTTATGGTTGACAGCGACAAAAGTATCGGCATCGTCCAAAGTAGCCAATACCTCCTTTAACAGTACACAAAGGTGTTCAAGCTTAAATCTGAAGTTTACTTCTTCAGTATCAGATGAAGGAATAATACTCTCAGAGGCTACCAATGTATCCTCCTCATCAGACTTATGAGGGAGGGCAACCTGCGTAGCAGTAGGTGGAACACAACCTTTCTATCTGAATGTCTAATTTTCCTCTTGCATTTTCCCAGCACAGGACAAGCAGATAATGCCACAGATACCGCAGAAGATACCTGTGCAGAAAAATCTGCGGGCAAATAAACTCCTCCAGGAGGCTGAGAGGAACTGCAGGGCACTGTATGTGATGCCATAGAGGCTTGGGACGTTTGAGGAGAAAGCGGTGGCATTGCCTGAACAGTATTATCCTGAGAGACATTGGGCTCAGAGGGCAACAATTTATCTTTAAATTGAAGTGTTCTAACTAAGCATGCAGCATAGAATTGCATAGGCAAAACAATTTGGGCCTCTAGGCATAACAAGCATTTGTCAAAAGACACAAAGTCTTGGTACATGTCCATAATACTAAATAAAAAATTCCCCAAATTGTAGATTTTTTTTTTTAAATACACTGTCACTTTAAGAATTTTTAATACCACAGCCGCTTAACGTTATGTAAAAACTCAATCAAGGCCCCCTACATTTTTGACATGCTGAGGTGCCTTACCATAACACTTATACACAATTTGGCTGCCAGATGTCTCTAAAACAATCGTATAGTAGATCGACACTGAAAAGACTGAAATTTAATTATGCCAGTCCGCTCCGTGAATATCCGACAGCAGAGAGAAGTCACATGACCGGCAGAGAGAGGAAACTATGCAGAAAGTAAACAGTGCACGTTTCCCTCTGCCTACAACACCAGAGTTTAATTTATACAAACACTCAAGCAGTGTCAGTTAGCTTGTTCTAGCTAAGTAAGCAAAGAAAACCAACTGCCAAATTTATATTTAAAAAAAGTTTATACATAAATCCCTGTATAAAACATAAGCCACACACATACTAATAAAGTATTTTAACAAAATTAGCCCAAAGAAGAAAAACGTCCTAATAAAGAGAAGATTAACCCATAGGGGCCAAAATATCATTGTGCAAGCAGACATGATCCGATATTGCAGATCATGTCCACTGCACATCAATAAATGCCGACAGCATACGCTCTCAGCATTTATCATTGTTCTTGTGAACTGCTCGTGCAATCCCCCATAATCTTAACATACATAATGTGCCTGTCCACTGCCAAAGAAAATCCTGTATAAAGGATTTTAAAAATGTCCCCATCTACTGCATATGACATATTCTTCTGAAGTGCAAGTCTCCAAGACCTAGAAGACAAAAGCATTTACCTGCAGTCTAGCTGTCCGGCAGGAAGACAGTTCACAAGGCATGAAAGGACACATACTCCTTACTGAGACCTGTAGAAAAAGAAAGAATAGAGTAACCAACTCTGGCTTTCTGTACCATGGGCAGCAATGTGTTAGGAAACAAAGCAAGGACTACCTCACAACTTCCTAACTGCCTAAAAGCCACCACTCCTCTATTGAAGAGATTGACATGGACTCGGCTAAACCCAAAACCTTGCTTGCAGGAAAAAGTACCTGAAAAAGGAATTAATTTCTTCAGACACCAAACTTCACCTCCTCCATTGAAAGAGGCAAATAGAATGACTGGGGATTATGGGTAGGGGAGTGACAATTAATAGCTTTGCTGTGGTGCTCTTTGCCTCCTCCTGCTGGCCAGGAGTGACATTCCCACTAGTAATTCAATGACGTATCTTAGGAAAGAAAAATCATCTATCTATCTATCTATCTATCTATCTATCTATCTATCTATACATATTGGATAAAAAGAATAATAAATAACAGCGCTTAGAGGATAGTGTAAATTATTTCAAAATTAGTTATTAATAAGATCTGTGATGCTGCCCATATAACCTGACAAGGTAATCTTAGTGGCCCCCGCCACCAAAGATACAAAGTCTAATTAATCAAAAGATAGATTAGAAAATTTGGTGTGTGGGCGCAAAACAGTACTTATCACTGAAAATTAGTCAGTTTGCATACATAATATCAATCAATAAAACCTATTAAAATTCTACAATATACTGTATACATATAAGAATATATATTGCGATAAAGTCCAATAACTGAAGTTCAAAAAGATGTTTAAAAAAGTTCCCACGTGAAAGGAATTTCTTAGTAAGACAAACTTCAGTTAAGTTGGTGTGCCCACAGAAACCAAGAGTGATAGATGAACTTCCTACTTACAAAAAACTACCTCAATCAAAATGAGATAAGTGCCGCACAGTTTGTTAAGTAGTTGGTTCTCTAGTCATTGGCTCCTTCCATATATATGTATATCCACTTTTATCAAAGCCCCATGGAGAGAGATTTCCTTTTTGTTAATGCCCTCAGATCAATTGCAATCCCATTTGGAATCGATGTGGAAAGAGGAAATAAAAATAAAAGATAGTGCAATATTGATTCATAAAGAAGACTAATGGCTAGATTACGAGTTTTGCGTTATGAGGGGTGCAGTGCTAACTTGCATGTTATTGGCATTGTTCACTTACCTACTGCGCTGATATTACAGGTTTTTATAAACCCGGCGTTAAAAGACAAGAAGTGAGCGTAGAGCAAAACTGTGCTCCATACCGCACTCCAATACCAGCGCTGCTTAAGTCAGCGATGAGCTGGTTTTACATGCTTGTGCATGATTTCCCCATAGACATCAATGGGGAGAGCCGGCTGAAAAAAATCCTAACTCCTGCAAAAAAGCAGCGTAAAGCTCAGTAACGCAGCCCCATTGATTCCTATGGGGAAACTAAATTTATGTTTACATCTAACACCCTAACACGAACCCCCGAGTCTAAACACCCCTAACCTTACACTTATTAACCCCTAATCTGCTGCCCCCGACATCACTGACACCTACATTATACATATTAACCCCTAATCTGCCGCTCCAGACATCGCCGTCACCTACATTAAACTGCTGCCCTCAACAGCCAATAGAATTGGAACAGCCAATAGAATGCGAGCTCAATCCTATTGGCTGTTTTATTTGGGTGGTTGGTTTTACTGCTGGGGGGTTGTTTGTATTTTTTTTCCTGGTAAAAGAGCTGATTTCTTTGGGGCAATGCCCCACAAAAGTCCCTTTTAAGGGCTATTTGTAGTTTAGTTTAGGCTAGGGTTTTGGTTTTTTTTTTGGGGGGGGGCTTTTTTATTTTGATAGGGCTATTAGATTAGGTGTAATTAGTTTAAATATCTTGTAATTTGTTTTTTATTTTGTGCAATTTAGTGTTTTTTTTTTTTTGTAATTTAGGTAATTGTATTTAATTTAGGTAATTTATTTAATTGTAGTGTAAGGTTAGGTGTTAGTGTAATTCAGGTTAGGTTTTATTTTACAGGTAAATTTGTATGTATTTTAGCTAGGTAGTTATTAAATAGTTAATAAATAATTAGTAACTATTCTACCTAGTTAAAATAAATACAAACTTGCCTGTAAAATAAAAATAAACCCTTAGCTAGTTACAATGTAACTATTAGTTATATTGTAGCTAGCTTAGGGTTTATTTTATAGGTAAGTATTTAGTTTTAAACAGACATTAGTTAGTTATTAATAGTAGATTTGATTTAGATTTAATGTAATTATATTTAAGTTAGTGGGTGTTAGGGCTAGACTTAGGGTTAGGGGTTAATAAATGTAGTTAGGTGGCGGTGATGTTAGGGGTGGCAGATTAAGGGTTAATAATATTTAACTAGTGTTTGCGATGCGGGAGTGCGGCGGTTTAGGGGTTAATATGTTTATTATAGTGGTGGCGATGTCCGGAGTGGCAGATTAGGGATTAATAATGTTATTTTAGTTTTTCCGATGCGGGAGGGCCTCAGTTTAGGGGTTAATAGGTAGTTTATGGGTGTTAGTGTACTTTTTAGCACTTTAGTTATGAGTTTTATGTTACAGCATTGTAGCGTAAAACTCATAGCTACTGACTTTAGAATGCGTTACGAATCTTGGCGGTATAGGGTGTACCGCTCATTTTTTGGCCTCCCAGGAAAAGTTTGTTATATCGGCGCTATGAAAATTCCATTGAAAAATGACTTTACGCAATTTGCGTAAGTTGATTTGCGTTATGGACAAAAAAGTGTGCGGTGCCCCTATACCTGCAAGACTCGTAATAGCAGCGGTAGTGAAAAAGCAGCGTTAAAACCTGATAACGCTGCTTTTTCACCATAACGCAAAACTCGTAATCTAGCCGTTAGTATTTTATTAGATTAAAAAAACAATGGTAAAACTTGCTTACATTTGCAAATTGAGGTTATAAAATGTAAGCAAGTTTTACCAATGTTTTTTTTAATCTAATAATAAGTAGGAAGTTCATCTATCACTATTGGTTTCTGTGGGCACACCAACTTACCTTAAGTTTGTCTTACTAAGAAATTCCTTTCACGTGGGAATTTTTTTAAAACATCTTTTTGGACTTCAGTTATTAGACTTTATCGCAATATTTATTCTTATATGTATATATTGTAGAATTTGAATAGGTTTTATTGATTCATATTATGCATGCAAACTGACTAATTTTCAGTGATAAGTACTGTTTTGCGCCCACACACCAATCTTCTAATCTATGTATATATATATATATATATATATATATTTAAAAACAAATAGAACATTTTCTTCTATGTGAAGAACATTGGAATGTAAAATATTCATAAATACCTTTGGGTTTGCGCTGTAGGTCTAATGAGTGCCGGGTTAGCGAGTGAGCAATAAATGTTACTTTTTTCACCAGTTTGCGCTCTCCATTGAAGTCTATGGGGAGAAGCGATCTCAATATCCCAAGTCCTAAAGTTAGCGCCCACCGGCTTTCGCTCGCACGCTAACAATTTACATGCGAGCAAAATCACTAAATAGTGCACCACTTGTAATCTGTCCCTTAGTGTTTAATGTCTCGTTAAACTATTAAAATTAAATAATCAAAATACGACTTGCATTTCAAGGGTCAAGAACGAGTGATGTTCAGTTGAGCATCAAAGTGTGCTATTTCCATTGCTAAGTAGTCACAAGGAAATGTATCTACAGTACAAAAACATATTTATTTTTGGTGATGTATTATTTTCCCATTGGCTAGCTAGAACTTCTTTCCTTGCTAGTCTTTGAGAAATCAGCAAACATGTTATTGTGGTGAAAGTAAGAATGAATTGCATTAGCACATAAATATGTATGCATTTATCTAAGTATAAGCAAATATGTGTGAAATAACTGAGAATATCATATACAAAAACGTGGGCAGTTTTACTAATTGAAACAGAGGCTTTTTTTTTAAAAGGGATAGAAAGTTCAAAATGGAAATGTGGACAAATACATTTTAGTTTTGAATACAATTATTTTGTGATATATTTCCATTAGCAAAAATACTGCAGTATTTCTGGCCCACTGGTGCGAGCCTGAATCCCTTAGGCTCCAAAGCTGTGTTCCCAGCTTTATTAACAGAGCCCTATGAAATGGTGTGGGTTTGAATGCTGTTGCTTGTAATAATGTTTCCTTGAAGCATTTTATGCTAATGAAAGTATATTGCAAAATACTTCTATTCAAAATATAAAAACATCCTTGCACATTTAAGTGTTGATCTCCTCTCCCTTTAAATGAATTTGAATGTATACAAAACAGTAGCAAAATAGAAAAAGAACACCAAAACTGTGTAATATATTTTCATATGGCCTCTGAATGAATGGTCTACGTAAATAATCCTTTAACATTATTGAAGAAAGCCAAATAATCTTGTAATCATCTTTATAATTTGCGTAAAACAAATGTTAAGCATATGCAGTATTTTCATTCGCAGAATCTGCTGAAAACACATATTTACATTGCATATGTGTGTAGCATATTAAACATGTCATATTTAAATTAATTGGACATTGCTGGCTCCAATTACTTCTACAACCATCAGCATTTTAAACACTTCTAGTGTTGAGAAGTAGAACTATTTTTTTACAATCTTAATCAAATCTATAAGACACGTTGGTCTTATAGCCTTCTGGCTGCAGGCTATACCTTGAGGAATGCCTCTATTTGGCTTTAGCTCAGGACAAATAATTACACCTGCAGTCAAGGCCATACGCGATCAAGTATGAGCACTTACCTAATCACATTATGCAATTTATTCACCAGCAATAAATTCACAAAGTGTATCAGTTTTACAAGGTTTGCCTGGCATCTTACTATAAATGTGATGGTGTGTGTGCTTTGTAATTGGAGACAGCATCTTTTGTTTTAAAAAACTATTGCTGTATAATCCGGATGTTTGAAAATGCACAAATTATTTAATAGAATTTCCGCTCACCAATGATGAATGTGCAAAACCTGAGGTTTAGATCTTATTCAAGTTGCTATGATGGAGCTGCCTTAAAAAAAGCAATGAGACAGCAGATTTCAAACAGTGGCTAAAGTTTAGCAACTGGATTAAACTTGTACCTAGACCTCTATTATTTAGTAATTGCATGTGTATATTTTCTGACCCCAATAACTATAACACTTTTACCTATATTGCATAGGTGCTCTTTAACCTTAACTGTGACCATATACCCTGCAATTCTTCCCTTTCTCTGTTGTTCCTGTCACCCCAACTCCTATTAACCCTGAATGTCGTACTGGCCCCCAGAAAACAATGAACTTAAAACAACCTTGTTCCAGAGAGATTAACCCTGTCAAATTCATACCCAATCCCACCACTTCTGTTAATCCTAATATGACCTCTCTCTATCACATATAAACCTTAATGATTTACTTATCCCCTACTGCTACTATCCAAGCTGGGATCACTCATTGCCAATCCCCAATTAACTTTAAACATCCCCATAAAAAGTCTGAATACTGGTAAACTCTTATACTATCTCAAGTTCCCCACTAAGGGATAGATGCCAAGTGACCTATAAATAAATAGGTATAGATATACTGTATATTTTACCAAAAAACATCTGGTATATACTGTACAGGAATATGTGTTTAAGAATAAATAGAACATATTCTGCTATGTGAAGAACATTGGAATGTGAAATATTAATATTTCATGTCAGGTTAGAACACATGAGAAAATGCGACAGGGTTTGTGCGACTTGTTGGCTGTTAGATTTTTTTCCACTTTTTGAGATCCATTGAAGTTTATGGGGGGAATACGTTAATGTGGTCGCAATATTCCAAGTTCAGCTTTTTGTGCGTGGTTTAGAGCTCGAGTGAAAACTTTTCACTTTCAACTTGTAATATGCGGGCTACCTGATGTGCACAAAAAGTTTACTGCTAACCCTCTACTCATAATCTAGCCCTAAATCTACCCATTCTGCACTGCCAACACAACCCCTGCAGAATTGTCTCATAAGTACATCCACAATCTACCGTCCCTCCCCCATTGCAAGTACTCACCCACTAAATCTAAGCCCACCAAACAATCCTTCCATCAGTAACTCCCCTCCTAAACTACTCCTACTTATTATTGCAAATAATCCCTAAAATTACCACAAAAAGAATGCCCTTACTTAAAACACACATGGACCTCAAGTCCATAATTTAAGCATCAAAAGCAGTGAATAGATCACATTGGATCAACCCATATCTTTACATATATCTTATGATTGTGGGATGTCCCCATACCTTTACCAGTGCTATTTGTGTGCTGTGCATGAGTGTGAAAACTTACTAGAAGTGGCCCAAGATTTTAGTCTACTTCAAATGTTGTTGCATCTGGATTATGTTATACCTTTTGCTGTGATGGATGCTACAGAATCTTGATTGATAACATATAGTGAAAGTTTTTACATAAATATCTGCCAAACAATTAATGAAGTTTATGTTCCTGGACTAGATCATTTACCCTGCTAACAAGCAGACTGTTGGAAGTCAGAGCAGATGGCCCCTTCAGCTTTTTATTTGATTCTTATTCTATGGAATATTGATGCCTACCACTTCCTTTACATAGGATATAACTTGGCAACCCTTTTACAGAATACATCATGCCTCGCTAGGTGTTTCTGTTTGTTGTCTACAATTATAATGTTATGTTCAATTAATTTTTATTTTTCTTTGACCTCAGAAAAATGTCTGCTTATGCCCGTTTGGTACAAGTCTTATCACTCCTTAAGCCCAAAACCCTGGCTGTGCAATAAAGTTGAACTGTAACGTCCCTCAGTGCCCTTAACTCTAACTGCCCTGAACTGTCCCCTTCAGCTGTATTTAAAATTACAGTGTAGTTTAATATCTTCTCCCCTTTAACGTGTTCCCAATGGTCTATTTTACCTAGTAGAGTATATTAAATTGTTTATAAATAGCTCCTTCACCTTTTTTTCTCATTTGAAATAGAAGATTGAGCCTATTATACCCCCACCTATACTGAACATTTCTGAACTGAAGTTCTGGTTACAAAAATCATGTAAACAAGGTTTAGATAAAATAATGCTCCCTGTGGGGGCTGTCACAGAGAGGTATTAAAATGTTAATTTTCTTGTCATGAGATAATTCAATCCCAGGTTGTCCGTTTTTTTATTGTTTGCACTGGGTTTTTAAATTGCTGGAATAAGGGAAAAAAGACCTGCTCTAATTCAGTATACAGCTTGAAAAATACAGTGCACATTACAAGTCTGTGTCAAATAAAAAAGGAATTTACACCTTGTCAAGGAAGGGAAAATATTAGAATTCACTTTGTGACCAACCACACATAATTGTGAAATTAACCATTCAAAAAAAGTGACCAGTTTTGACAGTGAGGCCACATACCCCTGTCCTGATTGGTTATACTTATTAATCTATACAAATTCCTAAAATTGTTTTCTTTATATAGGAGAAGTCCTCTAACAAGAGGAAGACTGCAGCAATAAATAATAGTGATTTACATTTGATATGAAGTGCAAGTAGATAAAACAATAAACCATAAATGAAAAATGTAAATGTAAGTGAGAATATTATTGTTTTATTTCACTTGTTAGCCAAATTGAGCTTATTCTTCTAGGAATTAGGAAACAACTCTCTCACCCTTTCTTTTTTTTCTAATTATATGCCAATTTCCTTCCACATTTTCCCTATCTTTCCCTCCAAATAAATATTTTCCTTTCTCTTATTGGATCCCCACATGTATCAAAATTCTCAGTTTTTGCTAAAATAAATCCATACCTAGGATAGACAGTATATGTAAATGAATGCATTGTTTGTAATTAGAAAAAAACAAACTTTCTTTTTTCTTTCTTTATGCATATTTATTTTAATTAATGTCTGATGAACAATTATGGACTAAAACAATATGTTGCTTAAAGGGACACAAAAGTTATTTTCTTCTTTGTTCATTTAGAAGGGGCATTTTCAAATGCTGCTGTTTTTCTAAAATTGATATTCTGAGCCATGTCACTGACTACCAATAAAGCAATGGGAGTTTGTGTATAATCCAAAGCACTTCCTGTTTAAAAAAATAAAATAATAATAATAATAAACAGCTTCAGTGTAACCTTTTGTGATTTACTCCAGGCCTATAATTTTTATTTTTTTTATTTTTAGATGGGAACAGTAAATTCTGTGCATGCTTAGTTCACATTTTAATAAATGTAGAGTCAGATTCTTTTTTAAAAAAAAAAAAATTATTAAAAAATATGCGGCTAGATTACGAGTTGTGCGTTAAGGTAAAAAAGCAGCGTTAAGAGGTCCTAATGCTGCTTTTTTATGCCCACTGCTATTACGAGTCTTGCAGGTATAGGTGTACCGCACACTTCGTTGGCCTTACCGCAAAAACGACTTATATAAACTTCGTAAAGTCTTTTTTCTATGGGACTTTCATAGCGCTGGTCCTTGGAGGCCAAAAAGTGAGCGGTACACCCTCTACCGACAAGAGTCCTAACGCATTTAAAAGTCAGTAGTTAAGAGTTTTATGGTACAACGCCGTAACATAAAACTCATAACTAAAGTGCTAAAAAGTACACTAACACCCATAAACTACCTTATAACCCCTAAACCGAGGCCCTCCCGCATCGCAAACACTAAAATAATTTTTTTTTTTTCCAAAAAGAAACTTTATTGATGTAAACAAAATGATACAATAAATGTAGACAAATAAAGGCAGAATCACATTATTTGCAGCACATGCTGCATACAACATAACAATCAGAGTTGTGTTACATCAAAACATATCATTGGAAGGTCTCACCCAATACACCGGTAAAACCTTCTTAATATAATAACAATTTTAATTTTCTTCATATTTCTTTCCTATTATTCTATAAGTCTTTCTAGAGCTCTGACATCAGAATCATAATTTTGGTATTTATCAAGCTATCTTAAGAGAGCTCTACTCTACATATAAAAAGAAGTATCCTTCTTAGTCCTTATTCAAGATAAGAGCAAGAGAGAAAAGAAGAGGGGAGAGTACAAAAGAGATACTAGGCAAGAACGCCCACGAGGGAGAAGGGGAAGGGGGAGAGAGAAAAAATATAAATAAATAAATTTAAAAAATTCACGTCTCCAGTTCTTTTACTTTAAATGGTGTTGTGCAAGATTGCCAATATGTATTCATATGTGTCTAATTTTTGGATTTTAAGATAATCGTATCTCTCCAGTAGCAACAAGTCAGAAACTTGTTGTCTCCACTCTCCCAGTGTAGGAATTTCTGCGGTTTTCCATTTCTTCGGGATGAGCTTTTTCGCTCCTGTCAGCATGATCAAAAGGAGGGTCAATTTAGCTTTGTCTTTTATTTTAGGTATGGAGCAAAACAAGAGGCTTTCGGGAGAGTGCGGAATGACAATTTGTAGAATCTCCGAGATTTCAGAGAAAACTGCTATCCAGAATGGCTTCAGTCTTGGGCACGACCACCAGACGTGGAGGAGTGTGCCTTCAACACCACACCCCCTCCAGCAAAAGCCATTCGCAGAGGGATATATTTTATGAAGCCTTTCAGGGGTGAGGTACCACCTACAAAGGAATTTCAAGTGAATCTCTTGTACGATCGCGGAAACCGAGGAGCATTTAGTAAGTAAAAAAACTCTCCTCCAAGATTCAAAACTGATGTCCTGCGCCAATTCCCTATTCCACGATAAAGTATAGGACGGGAGAGACGAGGCATCCAATATGGAGGTGAGTTTGTACAGTAGAGAAATTAGATGCCTGGGCATAACCGGCGAGACACACACTTTCTCAAAAGTGGTTAGATCTCTACCTAGATCTTGTTTGTGTTTATGGTGGGATATAAAATGAAGAAGTTGGTGGTAGTTTAACCAGGAGGAAAAAATCTCCTCATGTGCTTCTTGAAGTTGTGCATGTGTTTTAAAACGCTTATTTTCAACCGCGAACAGTATAATGCCCATCCTGAGATGGTATGGGTGTTTAATGCGCTGGCTTAATTTGAAATAGGGTAGTGCTTTATTTTCAATAATGGAAGTTAGTGGAGAAAATGTAGAGGAGACGTGGGTGGAGGTTGCAATCATTTTATCCAATTCAGCAATAACATTAACCGTAATCAAATAATTATTTAAATGTTTAGGTCTGTCAAGAGGGGTAGTCCAGGCTAATGTTCCCATATTATCTACCTGGAAAATCTTACGGTCTAGGCTTACCCAAGCTTTGTCTTCAGTGTTATGAGACCATTCAACTATTCTTTGCAAGACTATGGCTTTCCTATACGCTTTTAAATTTGGGAGACCTAACCCCCCCCTATCCCTCGGTAGGTACATAGTTTTCCTAGGTACTCGAGGCCTAATGCCCGCCCAAATGAATTGGTCAATGAGTCTCTGTATCTGGTCAAGATTGTCATCCTGTAAGGGTATAGGCAAAGTTTGCATAATATATAATATTCTAGGAAGGATATTCATTTTAATAACTCCCAATCTCCCCAGCCAAGATAAGGGTCTATTTTTCCAAGAAGATAGGTGTCTCTCAATGTCCTTTTTCAGGGGGATGTAATTATATTTATAAAGGTCAGTCAGTGATGGTGTAATATATATGCCTAAATATTTCAGTTTGTCTTTTGCTACAGCTATGTGGCATATGTTTTTAAGGTGTTGGATGTGCTGATTTTGAGTGTTGATATTCATCAATTCCGATTTGTTAAGGTTAGGGAGGAAATTTGATACTGTCCCATACTCTTTCAACTCTCTCAACAGTTCAGGTACAGATGCCTCTGCCTTTGTTAAAGTGAAAAGGATGTCATCTGCATACAGGGCCTGTTTATACTCCCTGTCACCTATCTTAATGCCCGAGATTCTGGTATTCTGTCTGATCTTTTGGGCAAGAACTTCAATAGAAATAGCAAATAGCAGCGGCGAGAGAGGACATCCCTGTCGCGTACCATTGCTAATGGCGAATCTATTTGAGAGTTTGCCATTTACCTTAACCCTAGCGTTTGGCTTAGAATATAGTGCCATTGTCATGTTTAAAAATTCCTTAGGTATTCCCATTTCGCACATTGCACGACGGAGAAAGAGCCAGCCCACCCTATCAAAGGCCTTCTCCGTGTCAGCGGAGAAGAGCACCATAGGGATGTTAGAGATTTTTGCATAATTGATAAGCTGTAATACCTTGGATGTATTGTCCCTAGCTTCTCTTTTGGGGATAAAACCCACTTGATCATTGCTAATTAGTTCAGTAATAAATTTGTTGAGCCTGTTAGCAAGGATTTTGGCTAGGATTTTCATATCATGGTTGATAAGGGAAATGGGTCTAAAATTACCCGGACTAATTGCCGGCTTTCCGGGCTTAGCAATTACAGTGATATGGGCCTCCAGTAATATCTCAGTTAGTGTCGGGTCCTCTCGAAGTTTGTTAAAGAGATATTGCATATGTGTGGAAAGGGTTTCCTGAAACATTTTGTAATATCTAGAAGTAAGACCGTCAGGACCGGGACTTATGCCCGACGGCATGTCTTTGATTGCTAGAGAAATCTCCTCTAAAGATATAGGGGCAGCTAGGGTATCTGCCGCTTTTTTGTCTAAATTAGGTAGTTTTAAGTCTGTGAAGTAGTTATTAATAGTCACTGAAAGGTTAGACAATTTATCAGTTGGGCGATTGTTATCTATACTGTACAGTTTACTATAAAAATCGCGAAATGTAGCGGCAATTTGAGAACTGTCCCTGACAACCATGCCCTCCGGTGTTGTGAGAGAATGAACAAACGTACTCAAACGCTTTCTGCGTAAGCTACGAGCTAAAACTTTGCCCGGCTTATTGCCACCCTCAAAATAATACTTTCTAAGATACAATGCGTTTCTCTGGTGGATCTTTGTTAAATGGCTTTTAAGCGCGAATCTCGCTTCTATTAATTTATTTTTAAGTTCTTGATTGGCCTGGTCTCCTTTATGTTCCTTCTCTAAGATGCTAATCATTTTGAGCAGTTCAGAGTGCTCTTCTCTAGAAGCTCTGTTAAGCTTAGCTCTATGCTTAATGAATAGCCCTCTGACAACTGATTTATGTGCCTCCCATTCACTAAGGTGAGATGCAGTTGAGTGCGAATTAAGCTCGAAGTATTCTGCCAGTTGCTTCTGTATGTCTGTGGAAATAAGAAGATTATCTAGAAGGGTGTCATCTAGCCTCCATAGTCTAGGGGAAACTAGAATGTCAGGCCATGAAATCCGACAGGAGACAGGGGCATGGTCAGACCATGTGATTGGGCCAATAGAGCATGATGTTGTGATATTTAGTCCATGAGAGTCAGTGAGTATAGGATCAATTCTTGTGTAGCAGTTATGGGGATTAGAGTAAAAAGTATAGTCTCTGTCGGAAGGGTGGAGGGTCCTCCAAATGTCATGTAGGTTTAAGCTATGTAGGGAGTTTTTAATAGATTTCAACGCAGTTTTGGGTGTGTTAGAGGAGCCTCTGGAGGAGTCCAGGGCTGGGTCAAGGGCTATATTGAGGTCCCCCGCTAAGTATGCGATACCTTGTGCATCATCCAGAGGAAGATTGGTTAGTTTTTTAAAGAAAGAAGGCTGCGCCTGGTTGGGGGCATATGTGTTTAGAAGTGTGATCTGGTTACCGTATAGCGTGCCTACTAATAGTAGGTATCGACCCTCCGGATCTCTGTCTATATGCGTAATTTGTATTGGGAGTGTTTTGTGAAAAAACACCCCAACTCCGGCTCTTTTATGCGGGCCTGAGGCAAAGAAGGCGGTGGGGTAGTGCACGCTATGCCATTTAGGTTCCCTGCCTCTCTGAAAATGCGTCTCCTGAATCATTAGTATCTGACTATTTAATTTGTTGAGCTCACGGAATGCGATAGATCGCTTTCCAGGGCTATTGAGCCCTTAAGCGTTTATAGTGGTCAGTTGTAGTGCATGATCCTGGAATCTGCTTATTTTTGAGAACATGTTGAAAACAAACAAAAAAAAAAAAAAAGAGGTGAAGATAAGGGGAGCGCGAGGGAAGTAGAAAAATGAAAGAGTATTTAAAAGAAGAGGTAAAAATAGCAAGTGAACTGTAAAATAAAATAGATTTGCTACCGCTACCCGCAGAGGTCTGCAGCAGCGGAAGACACTAGGTATCTGGGAAAAGGACTGAAGAAAAGAATAGGGGTAGTAGACCCCAGTAGGTCTATTTTGAATGGAGTACAATAAAGGTGAGTTTTGGCAATGGGGAAGGGGTTAGGAAAGTATGTAAAGGGACAGCCAAGAGGGTAACTTCGAAGATGTACATCTGTAGTAAGGAAACAAAACAGAATAGTACCCCTAGAATAGAGAGCGTATGAACAAGATGTAAGCCTTCCGCTAAATCTTAATAAGGTCACCAAGCAACATTATGCTACACTCCTAATAACCTACCATATAGTTGTGGTTCTGAGAGGAGTGTCCTCCTCAGGCAGAAAGATCTCATAATACACATATAATAAAAAAAAGTGAAGTAAGACCCATAATAAACATTCAACATCCTAACTTAGCTAGTGTATAACTAGAGAACGTTCTAGAAAAAAAAAAAAAAAACAATATAACATCATCGGTATCTATAAGTAAAAACATTCAACCTGAACACAGACATTTTGTATTACAAGATTTGAACTCTGGGTATCAGCCCTCCATATCTACCTCCTATAGCAGGATTGGTCCCCTCTGAGTTAATTATATGCGGTTGTGTAAATCGGGGCAGTTTTAGTTATAAGTGGTCCCCATCGATAGGGACTTAATCATCTCTGCTCACCTGCACTATTGGGTTGGGTTCCGTCCAGTATATATACCATAGTGATTATAACACAATGACCATAGGGGGCAAGCAGGGGGTGTCCAGAAAAATATAATTATATAAACTCTCAAAACATTTACTCAGAGGGTCAATAATTAAAAATTTTTTTTTTTTTTTATATATATACTAGAGTTACTGGGTGCAGAAATATAAGTGCTTACGTCGATATTGATGTACGGGTAGCTTATAGAGCAAATCTGCTACCTTGGGGGGGGCTTACCCAGGGGGCCCATTAAAGATCCCATGAGCGGGATAACCTAATGACTGGAGGGGAGCATCAAATAACAATTAATACGAACATTCTGTATTAACCATGATTTCTTTTTTATCATATTACCCACAAGTCAGTCAAGACGGTAAAAGGAGTCAACATCCTAATAGCTAGGCAAAAATCACCTCAAGGCGATCAGGGTAGGCTGATCACATTAATTCACTCCATCGTCTGTCCATAGAGTGATCGTGTCAACTGACAAGTAAATTAAGAAATCGGGATCAAGTTCAGTAATTTATCCCTAGGTGGGTAAATCTCGATCAGGTGTCCGGCTGTTGCTCCGGAGAGGCAGAGGAAGCACTCGGGGCGCTCCCAGCAGGGCCTCTCGTTTGATCAGTACTGTTGTATTGAAGTCCCGAAAGTTCTTTGAAAAATCTCTGCTGGTCCATACCAGGTGGAAAATAACTGTTTTATTTTGGTGTGTGGCAATTAGTGATACCGGAAAACCCCATCTGTATAGGATGCCATTCTTCTTTAGGTAAGAGGTAATGTGTGACAAATCCCTCCTCTTCTGTAATGTCACTGGTGAGAGGTCTGAGAAGATTTGAATTTCCTCTCCGGCATGTAGGATAGGATGCAGCTTTCTGGCGCATTTCAGTATCTCCTCTTTATCTTTGTAACTAAGGAATTTGGCTATGATGTCCCTAGGGGGGGCTTTGGGTGGTGGTTTGGGCCGTAATGCCCTATGGGCCCTCTCAATAGGGACCTCAGCAGCCAATGGGTTATTTTTGATTACCCTAAACAGGGCCTGGAGGTACCCTTCAATTGCAGGGGGATGAATAGTCTCTGTGACGCCTCGGATTCTCAAGTTATTGCATCGGCAACGATTGTCCAAGTCCTCCATTTTCTCTGTGAGGAAATGAACCTTTTCCGCCTGGTTCTGCAATTCCATGTCCTGGTTTTGTATTTTAGCAGAGGTAGATGCCTGAGTGGTCTCCAGTGCAACAACCCTGTGATCCAGGGCGCTAAGATCCTTGCGAAGATCGCCAAATAGGTTCCGCATTTCCTGGAGGACACCTTGTATGTCCTCCTTAGAAGAGAGATGCTGTATATCCTCCTTAGTTACATACGCAGTGTGTAAAATGGCATCCTGATGCCCCCAGAACTGACCCTCCTGATTGGCCGCTAGCCATATCCTCTGTCGTGTTATCAGGTCTTAACTCTGCCGGCTTCAAATAGTGACTGAGTGTTTTAGAGATGTGTGGCTTGCCCACCTTATTCTGTTTCTTATTAGGCATCACATCTACTATATAGGTTATAAATGGGCCCTGCTGTAATAAATAACCATTCCACCCCTCAGTATCTTCACAGTGTGTCCCCAGAGGTGTATATAACACTTTATAAGAAAAGAAAAAGAGAAGAGGTGCAGATATGAATTAGGCCAAGGTATAAGTCACAGCCCCCTTTACCTGCTGCAGTACACTATTTTCCTGCAAGTTATTACACCACAAGCAATAGTGTTTTTTGTTTTGGTTATGATTTTTTTTCCTTTAATTATTTATGTTTTATTCCTTTAATTTTTGTAACTCTCCGTTGCTGTTGGCTTCACACTGTACTACGATTTTGTTCTATCCTACATAGGGTAGACAGGCTTACAAAAGGCTCCACCAAGAGCACCGGTTATGCCTCTGGGGTTAACTTCAGGCACTGCTCAGTACTTGCCGTACAGGACTTCACCCTGTGTATGCGTGCGGTGATAATGGAGGTTTGGTTTGTCTGCGTGTCACGTGGTGTCTGGGCTCATATGTGCGGCTCCCGGGAAGAACCCTCCGCCGTATCTTAAAAAGACCCGGTTCAGATGTCTCCTACCTTGCCGATAACTCTCACTCTAGATCGGCTCTGCAGAGTACAGGAGTTCTCTCTGTGTTGAGCGCCAGGTATACTCGAACTCCACAGAACTGCCGGGTATCGCGCTGTAAGTTTTCTCCGGGACCACGCACGTCCCGATCTTGCAAGTCAGGCCTGTCAGGTTAGTTTAGTTATATCCCAACAGGGAGATCTCAGATGACACTCAGAAACAGTCCCAGGGTGGTTAATAGTTACAATCCTCTTGACTGGAAGGTGACAAAAAAATAAAATAAAAATTTTAACCCCTATTCTGCCACTCCGGACACCGCCGCCATTTACATTATATTTATGAACCCCTAATCTGCTGCCCCCAACATCGCCGACACCTACATTATATTTATTAACCCCTAATCTGCCGCCCCCAATATCGCCGCAACCTACCTACACTTATTAACCCCTAATCTGCCGTCCCCAACATCGCCGACACTATAATAAACATATTTACCCCTAAAACGCTGCACTCCCGCCTCGCAAACATTAGTTAAATATTATTAACCCCTAATCTGCTGTCCCTAACACCTACATTTATTAACCCCTAATCTGCCACCCCCAATGTTGCTGCCACTATACTAAAGTTATTAACCCCTAAATCTAAGTCTAACCCTAACCCTAACACCCCCTAACTTAAATATAATTACAATAAATCTAACTAAATTATTCCTATTTAAAACTAAATACTTACCTATAAAATAAACCCTAAGATAGCTACAATATAACTAATAGTTACAGTGTAGCTAGCTTAGGGTTTATTTTTATTTTGCAGGCAAGTTTGTATTTATTTTAACTAGGTAGAATAGTTATTAAATAGTTATTAACTATTTAATAACTACCTAGCTAAAATAAATACAAAAGTACCTGTAAAATAAAACCTAACCTAAGTTACAATAACACCTAACACTACACTATAATTAAATACATTAACAACAATTAAATAAATTAAATTAAATTAGCTAAAGTACAAAAAAAAGCAAACACCAATCAGCCAATAGGATTGAGCTCGCATTCTATTGGCTGATTGAAACAGCCAATAGAATGCAAGCTCAATCCTATTGGCTGATTGCATCAGCCAATAGGATTTTTTTCTACCTTAATTCCGATTGGCTGATAGAGTTATATCAGCCAATTGGAATCTAAGGGACGCCATCTTGGATGACGTCACTTAAAGGAACCTTCATTCGTCAGTTTGTTGTCGGATGAAGAGGATGCTCTGCGTCGGATGTCTTGAAGATGGACCCGCTCCGCGCCGGATGGATGAAGATAGAAGATGCCGTCTGGATGAAGACTTCTGCCCGTCTGGAGGACCACTTCGCCCGGCTTGGATGAAGACTTCTCCCGGCTTCGTTGAGGACTTTCGGCCCGGTTGGATGAAGACTTCTGCTGCTTCCTTGAGGATGGATGTCCGGTCTTCAGAACTGTAAGTCGATCTTCAGGGGGTTAGTGTTAGGTTTTTTAAGAGTGTATTGGGTGGGTTTTATTTTTAGGTTAGGGTTTGGGCCTGCAAAAGAGCTAACTGCCCTTTTAAAGGCAATGCCCATCCAAATGCCCTTTTCAGGGCAATGGGGAGCTTAGGTTTTTTTAGATAGTATTTTATTTGGGGGGTTGGTTGTGTGGGTGGTGGGTTTTACTGTTGGGGGGGTTGTTTGTATTTTTTTTTACAGGCAAAAGAGCTGATTACTTTGGGGCAATGCCCCGCAAAAGGCCCATTTAAGGGCTATTGGTAGTTTAGTTTAGGCTAGGTTTTTTTTTATTTTTGGGGGGCTTTTATTATTTTGATAGGGCTATTAGATAAGGTGTAATTAGTTTAAATATCTTGTAATTTGTTTATTATTTTCTGTAATTTAGTGTTTGTTTTTTTTGGACTTTAGCTAATTGAATTTATTTAATTGTTGTTAATTTAGTTAATTTATTTAATTATAGTGTAGTGTTAGGTGTTATTGTAACTTAGGTTAGGTTTTATTTTACAGGTACTTTTGTATTTATTTTAGCTAGGTAGTTATTAAATATTTAATAACTATTTAATAAGTATTCTACCTAGTTAAAATACATACAAACTTGCCTGTAAAATAAAAATAAACCCTAAGCTAGCTACAATGTAACTATTAGTTATATTGTAGTTAGTTTAGGGTTTATTTTATAGGTAAGTATTTAGTTTTAAATAGGAATAATTTAGTTAGATTTGTTGTAATTATATTTAAGTTAGGGGGTGTTAGGGTTAGACTTAGATTTAGGGGTTAATAACTTTAGTATAGTGGCGACGACGTTGGGGGCGGCAGATTAGGGGTTAACAAATGTAGGTAGGTGGCGACGATGTTAGGGGTGGCAGATTAGGAGTTAATAATATTTAACTAATGTTTGCGAGGCGGGAAGGCGGCGGTTTAGGGGTTAATATATTTATTATAGTGGCGGCGACGTTGGGGCAGCAGATTAGGGGTTAATAAATGTAGGTAGCTTGCTGTGACATTGGAGCCGGCAGATTTGTGGTTAATTAATATTATGTAGGTGTTGGCGATGTTGGGGGCAGCAGATTATGGGTTCATAAGTATAATGTAGGTGGCGGCGGTGTCCGGAGCGACAGATTAGGGGTTAATACATATAATGCAGGTGGCGGCGATGTCGGGGGCAGTAGATTAGGGGTTAATAAGTGTAAGATTAGGGGTGTTTAGACTCCGGGTTCATGTTAGGGTGTTAGGTGTAAACATAACTTTTATTTCCCCATAGGAATCAATGGGGCTGCATTACTAAGTTTTACACTGCTTTTTTTGTAGGTGTTAGACTTTTTCTCAGCCGGCTCTCCCCGCTGATTCCTATGGGGAAATCGTGCACGAGCATGTACGACCAGCTCACTGCTGGTTTTGGAGTGCTGTGATGAGCAAAATTTTGCTCAATGCTCACTTCTTGCCTTTTAACGCCAGGTTTGTAAAAACCTGTAATACCAGCACTGCAGGTAAGTGAGCGGTGAGAAAAAACTGCTTGTTAACACCGCACATCTCAAAACGAAAAACTCGTAATCTAGCCGATAATTTTCCCACCAGTTCTCTGCCTGCATTTTTGGCTTAACTTTAATGTACTAAAATGCAAATAATAGTCTATATTTATTTAAAATAACTATTCTCATTCTGATTACAGTACTGTACTATTTTTCTGATGGTACTATGAATACAAATGTATTAAAAAGGATATACAACTACCTTTAGGTTACATATATAAGCTGTATTATGACATGTAAATATTGTGCAAATGACTTAAGATGTTGTTTACATTTGGTCCCATCCCATCTCCTAGCTGTCCCATTTATAGATGCAAAAATACAGATATTCTGAAATACAAACTATGCCGATCCCTTTACTTGGCAAAAAGAGGCTGCTTCTGGGGTGGTAACTAGCCTAAGAACAAGCAGTTATGCTACTGTTTGTTCCCTGGTTCTCTCTTTTTGCGTAAGCAAATTATGACCCTTGGGAAAGTCTACCTAAGGGTTAAGCGGGGAACCAGACGTGGGCCTGTTGCCCAATGTGCCTAGAGAGATATAGCTGCACCTCACTGACGAGGCCCATACTAGGCCGAAACGTGAGTCTAGGGTTTGCTATATCTCTCTTTCAAAGACGGATAAATTGGCATTTTTGGGGCTGCGCTGTACTGTTTAGTCAGGATCTGACATATACTACAGGTTCTTCTTTGTGTATCACACATGCTGGGCAAAAAAGAGGCTGCTTCTGGGGTGGTAACTAGCCATAGAACAAGCTATTACTCTATTGTTTGTTCCCAGGTTGAGCTCTTCTCTCCTTTTGTGTATACTTTGGATGTACCTATACAAACATTTACATAAACTGTTTTGCAAACATGTTTTCCAAGGGTTGTGGATGTAATTATGTTTTTTCTGTGTAGCTAACAGTTGTTCTCATTTGAGGTTTGAGATATCATCTACTTGGCACCCTACCCAAATATAATAGTTAGTAATAGGAACTCTCACTAGCAAAACACAGGAAAAGATTGGTGAAATGATGCTGAATGCATTTTGAACATAATCTAGCCTTGAAAACCAGGCCCATAACAAGTAATTATGAATCTAGAGCATTAATGACCACTGGGTAATACATTTGAATATGTTTTTTTTTCTCTGAATGATTAATATCAATTCATGGTATGTGTGCAATAAAAAATTAAATTTTCCTTTAATAATATTCAAATCAGTATTTGAATGTAATGTAAATATTATGATGCCTGAAATTCAATTGTTTAAATGTTCCACAGCTTACAATTTCATATTTCAGCTATATTTTAAATTTTTCAATAAACTAGGAAATCATTTTGTTTATTAGGATGTGAACTAAGCATGCATGAATTTTTTTTTTTTTTAAAATAGCTAGAAGATGGTGCAGGAAAAAGGTCAGAAGGATTATTCAAGATGTTCAATAATCATTTTAATTGTTTATAGGTGTTTCTGATTAATATAAATTAATGGGGGACAGGGTTTGAACATTTTTAACTTTGTGTGCCAACATTTGCAATAATCTTCTAAGAATTTTTTTCTCAAGTATCAACTTTTTCTTATATATAGCTTTGATTTATGATAATAAAAAAAAATCAATTTGATTGCAGCTAAATAAGTCAAGCAATATGGTTTTGGTTCAGGGCCAAAGTGCCAACACTGGTATGAGGGCAATCTTATGAAATAGGTCCCCTAACTAAACTGCCATATGGGGGGTGTTAACATAGCATGAAGATGCTTGAAAAGCTAGTGTCAAATAGATTATCACATAATTTGTATTAATGTATTTGAATGGTTTTCTACTATTAAATTGTAAGAGCATTGATCTAATCCTTCTTTTATGCTTTGAAAACTGCAGACAATATGAAAATCATCACAATATTAATTTATGATTTCAAAAACATGCTTGGATGTTCTACAAATTTTACTTATTACTAGCCATGGGCATAATGTCAGCTATTTTTGGCTCTGGATTTATTTGTGTGAAAGTACAACACTCAAAGATCTGGATTAGAACATATCCTTGTGTGTTGCACTCTCACAAAAATACAAATAGCTGCATGGTGCTGCCTGATGCCATATTCATTTTTTTGTAAATGCTAAGTATGAAGTGATGCCCATAGCTATTGGTTAGTTAAAACAAAATGATAGAAAAAGTGAATTGTCAAAATTGTCTTAAAAAACTTTAAAGAAACACAAAAAGGCAGTCATCAGAAAAAAACAATATTTGAATGACATTCTCCATTCCTATTCCCCATTTCTTTTTTAACCCTTCTATTGTTCACATGAAAATGTTTAATTCAGTGTAGGTTTCGATATATTTTACCACTTCGAATAAAGGATATACATCTATATTTATTATATGAGAGCTAAATAATTCAGAGACACTTCTATCACACTGGAATTCTGTTGGTAAAATAAAACATAGTTGAGTATTAATTTTCAAAATGGATGCTTGACAAACAGTATTTGTAATCTAGAGTAGTGCTTGAAAAGAAATAGAATTTTTATTTTTGTGAGAGAGGCTGATGTTGGGATTTAATGACCATGTCTGCTACTGCAATAGTGCTCCTTATATATTTTTGCTGAATGAATAAAGTTTCAGCTCTCCATTTTCAGAGGTTAGAAAGAAGCTGTAGTTTGCCAGCATTCTCAGTCATTTTCAACAAGCAAAGAAACATTCCCAAGTGATTAATCAAGAACTGGCAGAACTAGCAACTATCCCATATCTGCAGGAGATCAGTCAACAAGATGCTGAACTGGTAAGCATTCCTTAAATCATTTGTGGCTTATGCTAGCAGTGAGCATAATACAGCAATATACAGCAAGTCTTTAGGGACTCGAAAATCCCCTTGTTAGATAGCCTTACCATATTCAGCTTTTTTTTAATTTGTATTAAAGCAGCAGTTCACTTTGTTTCTAATATCTTTATTTCTAAACATACCCTAAATTAAAGTGTATCCTGTATACCCCTGGAAGTCCCTTGTGATCAGTGCTTGCTTTCTTTATGATATATTCTTTATGATAAAAAATTAAGAACGTTATCCTTTGTGATCGAGGCAGGCAGAAGTTATTAAAATCTAGCAAAGGTGTGTAAAGTATAGAATTATTATTTCTACCTGCTGTTATCAAGCAGAGATTAATGTATTAAAGAAATATAAGATTGCTTATGTAACATTCACCTGCTGACTTAAATAGGAATTAAAGTCACACTAATTTGCATACAGAATTTTATTTATAAAGCTCCAAAAGTAATTTAAAATATTTAGATAGTACAGAATTGATCAATAACACATTAGCAGACAGTTATTATTATTATTATTATCATTTATTAATAAAGCGCCAGCAGATTACGCAGCGCTATACAAAGAATAAAAAACATTACAGGGATGCAGTAATACACAAACAAATACAGTAGGGTAAATAACAGTTGTAGGTGCAAAAATTGAGTTATACAAAAGGGGAGGAATGCCCGGCCATTGAGCACAATCAGTAGTAGTTCACTTAATAATGGTAGTAGTTCAGTTAATAATAAAGAGTGTACAGCAAGTATGCCTTATGATTCTCCTATGAGCATATTGCTCTTTAAAGCACAGTTGGGAATAAAGCAATTAAAAAGGACATTGTAGTGCAAAAATACATGCTCTAGTTGGTTAGAACATGACAATTTTTTAACTACTAACCTTGGAAATCTATGGGCTCCATTTATCATGCACTTGAGGCTGCTTTGGAGCATGCAAGCCTACTGACCGCAAATTAAAGGAAAACCGAAAAACAGAGCATAACATTTAAAAAAAGTTTTCAATTTACTTCTAGGGGCATATTTATCAAGCTTTGTATGGAGCTTGATGCCCTGTGTTTCTAAAGATCGCTACTCCATAACCGGCAGCAGTGGTAAGACTAATGTTTGTTAGATTTTTCTTCTCATCTCAACTCATTTGTTTGGGGTCATGTCCTCACTTTATTTAATTAGTGTTTCTTGACCAAAGCTTGATTCTCAAAAGTGCAAGTTTAGATGTAGCATGCACATTTTCGTTAACGTTCCTAAAATTTATACTGATAAAACTTAGCTGATTGTTTTATAATATTTAGAGCTACATGCCCCCTATAGCTAATACCACCTGGGAGTATTAAAGGATCCTTCCAGATCCATTGATAATTTTGTGAACTAAAACCAAAGGAAAAAGCAGAGGTCATATTGCTAGTGCTATTAGAGAGATATAGAGCATTTATAAGTGCACAAAACAGATGTAATGACAAATAAATTAAACATACTTGCTGAGGTGAGGTGTCCAACACATGGACTGTCCAACTACAATAGAAGGGCTTCCAGGGTTTCAGGATTTGTCTGCATCAGCACCAGGTGAGCTAATCGGATTCAGTTAGTCTGGTTATGCTACCTGTAATAAAGCAGACAAATCCTTAACAGGGCACTAAACACATTCAGATTATGATATAAATTTTACAATATACTTTAATTATTTATTTTGCCTCCATTTCATGTAAGTTAGCTATGAAAATGGTGGGTTTTCTAATGTTGAGAACTGGAAACACATTGCAGAATTCTCAAGGCTTATCGCACTGAATATTTGTCCCTAACTGGCCTCAGCATGGTGGGATTACATAAGCAAGTCCAAAGCAATTCAAGTTTTGCTAACATAATAACCACAGCTAGCCTTGTTTACTCTTGTAACAAGTCTGGATTGACTCCTCCAATAAGGCAAGTGGTACCTGGAGCTTGGTTATTAAGAACAAATGAAGCAAACAAGGTCCTCATTTGTTTTTAAAATGTTTACAATTTGCTGACCTGATATTTTATGGCAAGACAACAGAAATGTCTTATAATTACAAGTTGTTTTGTGTTCCTTTAAATTAAGTTTATTTGCTGTTCTTAAGAACTGATGTTGTATACCTGTGTAATGTAGAAAACCAGTTAAAAATAATTTTTTAACCAATGTATGTGTTTTCAAGTTAGCAATAATATTATTTGTGAAAAGTGTTTAATCTCTTTGAGTTTATCTGTACTATTTTATATAAACCTTTGCAAATATTAGATGTCAAAAGGTTGAAGGTCATTTGGAATAGTGAAGAGCTGCACATTTTGGGCTAGATTACAAGTGGCACGCTAATGTTAGCATGAGAGTGATATTGAAATATCGCGCCATTGCTAACTTGCGTGCCTATTACAAGTTGAAAGTAAATGCAACCACCTAACTGTAGAGAGAGTAGGATACTCCCTACTTATTGTCTAGTTGACAGACTTTATTTTCAAGCCATTGACATTTCAGTCATCTAGAACCTAATTTCTGTACAACCGGATAATGTTAAATCAAAGAAATATAAAGCCAAACTGAGACTCATTTAAATCTAACCTATACCCTGAATGTTAGTTTTGCACCCCCTGTTTGTTCAATTGGTATCATGACCTAGTAGTATTATTTCCATCCAGGAAAGGAACCTTAGGTTGGGAAGTGTCAAATTAATAATCACAGTTTCAGCGCAAAGGATACGACCTAGAACGTGACCAATCCAGTGGCCAAGGCATAGTCAGACTGAAATAGGTTCGGCAAATTTTAGACAAGTATAGGTCAGAATCACCAGACAGAAAAATATACAGTCCAAGCCAATTAGAGCTAAACAGGGCAAAAAACAAGCCAAAATCCAGAATATAATACACAAGCGCCGGTAAACTATAGAAGAGGGCTTAAATAGCACTCCCAAGCTCTAAATAGCATTCTTCTGTATGATGGAGAATTAGTGTGCTGGGATAGTGTGGTAATTAAAGAAGGAGCCCGCCGGCAAATAATTAGAATGCTAGAATCATTGGCAGAACAACATGGCCCGCTGCGAACAGAGAAAGAAGCTCCAAACAGGGCTAACCCGAAGGTAAGTAGCGTGGGTCCTGAGCTCACTGCAGAGCTAACTTGGAGACATTAAAAGGCCCCCTCCTCAAGGAACCCCTCCAGGGGACCTTACAGCGATTCTGAGGATATTGTTGATGGAAAGCTTGAATAAGTCTGGGAGCATTTAAGTCCTTGGCTGGTACTCAAGATCTCTCATGATATGGATACCATTTCAAGTTTACAGATACTGAAGATGTTTGCTTCTCCATCTGGAATCAAGTATGTGGTCCACTTCAAATTCTTGTTGTCCGTCAACAATCAGAGGGTTTGGATGTTGGATTGTCTTGGAAAATTTGTTGAAAACTGCAGGCTGCCATAGGGAAACATGAAATACTGGATGGATTTGTAAGGAAGCAGGAAGAACCAGATGATAGGCCACAGTATTAACCTTAAGTAGGCCGAAAAAAGGTATCACAAAATGTGGATTAGGTTTATCTGAAGGCTGCTTAGTGGAAAGTGAATAACCTGGACTAAAGTTTGGAGCAATTTGACATCTATGATTGGCAAAGAACTGATATTTTTCTGTAGTGAAAAGAAGTCCCTTAACTCCAATATTATTTCAAGGAAGTAGTCAGGAAATCCTTGTAATTGGAATTTCCACAAGGAAAGGTTTTTGATTGATATCCCAAAGCTGCTAAAAAGGGCATAGTACGGTATGCTGTGTGGTATAAAGAGTTATGAGCAAACTCAGCCAAGGGTAGAATTTCTGTCCTGTTGTCTTTGGAAAAATTAATATAATTTCAGAGATAGGATTCTAGGTTTTGATTAATCCTTTCAGTCTGACCATTGGACTGTGGGTGAAATGCAGTGGACAGTGAGATTGTAATTTTTAGATTTCAGCGACTTGCTTTCCAAAACTTGGAGACAAACTGTGGGCCTCTATCAGAAACTATGTTAGCTGGTAAGCCATGCAAATGTAGGATAAGGTAAATAATCAGAAGTACTAATTTTTGAGCTGTGGGCAATCCTGGAATTCAAATGAAGTAAGCTATTTTTTTAAATGTGTCCACTATTTCTCAGATGATGGTGTTTTAGGATTTTGGTAGATCTGTGATGAAATCAATACTCAAGTGAGTCCAGGGTTGGTTTGGAACAGGTAGTGGAATTAATTGGCCAGAAGGAAGCTGTCGAGTACGATCGGGTTGATTGACACCTCCCTGCTGGAGGCCGATTGACCGCAAGTCAGCAGGGGGAGGCGTTGCAACTGCAGCTCTTGTGAGCTGTTGGTGCAATGTTAAATGCGGAGAGCGTATTGCTCTCTGCATTCAGAGAGGTCTTGCGGACCTGATCCGCACTGTCAGATCAGGTCCACAAGACCTTTAATAAATAGGCCCCATAGGTTTAACAAGTGTCGAGCGAACATGATTCACTATAGCATATTATGTCCACATTTATCATTGCACAAGCATTTCACCAGAAATGCTTATGCAGTGCTGCCCCCTGCTCACTGGCGGCCAATCAGCCGCTAACAGGGGATGTCAATCATCCCAATTGTATTGGATCAAGATGAATTCAATCCGCCACCTTTAAGGTGACAGAGAGATTAAGGAGTATTGATCTTATGACCGCTGCTTCTTATCTTCTGTTTTAGGCGAGCCTAAAATGATGGGGCTCAGAAGCATCATCTGCTGCTTAATAAATTGAGCCCACAATTTGTCTGAAGAGTCTGTTCAGGGGTAAAATAAGACTGAGCTGTTACCAACTGTTGCATCATCACTGTATAGAGGGGGACTATGATCTTATCAAGTAAGATTAAATATTCAGGAGTAATTTCTCTGGATTCTGCAGAGGAAAATTGTCATGAGTCAGCATTAGCTTTATTATTCTTTGTGCCAGTGATATAGGGCATGATGAAATTAAATCTGGTGAAGAATAAAAACCACTGTGCCTGTGTTACACTTAAATCTAGTCGGTTGTAGATATAGGAGGATCTTGTGATCAGTTAGAATTAAAAATGGAACTGAGGTTCCCTGCAACAAATGTCTCCACTCAGAGCTCTGGTTTTGGAAATTTCTTGGAATAAAAAGATGCAGGGGGAATCATACTGGTAGTTGGGTTTCTCTGGAAAAGCACTGCCCCTGAAGCTATATCCGCAGGATCAACTTCCAGAATATATTGTTGTGAGGAATCAGGATGCTGAAATATGGGTGCTGACCAAAATAAGACTTTTAGTCTATGAAAGACTGAGAGGGCTTCTGAAGAACACTTTTTACAGGAATTAGGTCAAGTGGTTAAAGCAACCAAAGGAGCTGTGATGGTAGCACAGTTCCTAATAAAGCTCCTGTTATAATTGGCAAAATCCCAATAATCTCTTGATTCCTTTAACATATATTCCTGTGGAGACAGTTTTGTATAGCTGACAATTAATTAGGATCCATTGCAAAACCTGAGGAAGAAATTATGTATCCAAGAAAAGGAATATATGTCAGGTGAAATAGACACTTCTCAATCTTCGCAAATAGCTTGAATTGTTGTAATCTCTGGAGAACAGCCCGAACATTCACAATGTGTTCCGAAAGAGAGTTTGACAAATATATAACTACACATTTGTTCAAAGGGTCCTTAAATATGTCATTGACAAATCTCTGAAAAATAGCTGTTGCATTGCAAAACCCGAAGGGCATGACCAAATATTCATAGTGCCTGAATCTGGTGTTAAAGGCTGCCTTCCATTCATCTCCCTCTCTTATTCTGATGAGGTTTTAAGCCTTTCTAAGGTCTAATTTGGTGAATATATTGCCTCCATGTAGACAGTCAAAGAGTTCAACAATTATGGGTAAAGGATTCCAATCCCTGATGGTAGCATGGTCCAGTTCATGGTAATCAATGTAGGGTTGAGACCCCCATCTTTTTTCTACACAAAAAAATCCTGCACCAGCAGGTGAGGAAGGTAGTCTAATGACCCATTTTCAAGGCTATTAGCTAACTTGTAGACATGACAGGTTAATATTCCCCTGACTAAACTTCCCAAAATATGTGTCTCTTGGCATTTACATATTTAGGACCATCAGTCTGTACAATCAATGTGGTCCAATTAGTTTGTACTCAATCATTACTAGATCCCATGTAATCTATGGAATCTCTAACAACATTGTGTGGGTTACTTGAGTATTCCTCATATCATATCTGTACATCTTGCTCTTCTCCTATTAGGGACCAAACTACATTGAGCCTCAAAATATCAATAGGCTGCTGATAGGATATCTGGGTTGTATGAAGTATATTTCATAAGTGATAATTCCCAAACAGCCAAGATACTCCCAGTGTCTTGGGAGACTCTGATCTCTCTAATTGAAAATGGTTTGGAGGTACTAGCTAAGGAACTCTATCTACAGAATAAGACTCCAGCTGACAGTACATATCAAGCAGAGGCTACTATTTTAAAACTAGGACAGATAATTCCTCGGCCAGACTACAGAAGAGGAGTGGGCTGATAATCTAATATTTTTCCTAGGTGGCTACTAACATTGAGATGTGAAGTGTTTGGCAACCCCTTGAGGGACTCATATTACAATTTAGACTGCTACACTTACATACTTGTCACTTAATGAGGACTACATTTTGTCTGAGTATTATGCCTGCAGTAAAGTAGATTTATATACTACATGTATATAGGTTTAGTTCATAGTTAATTACAAAAGCAGCAAGCATCTTGAATCTGCATATATTATGCTATATTGTTTATCGTAACCAATTATTTTAGATTACACCTGCTCCAGTGTTTTCAATCAGCCACCTTTCTTGCTTATATAACTAATGCAACTTATGTTATTAATATTCTTCTAATTACCAATATATTACATGGTATATAACATAATAGTTCATAATGCTCCTAGCCAATGTTTTTTATGTTTTTACTGCTATAAGACAACTTTTTAGGCTGACGCCCTGAATATTGATCTGAAATATTACTTGTTAATACCCCGTGTTGCATTATATGACATATTGGTCTATGTGGCATCTAGCTACGAAAATCATTTATGTCCACATTTAATAACTTACTGATCCAATTAGAAAGATGTTCTTTAAGTATGGGGACTACCTATATGTTACCTTCCCCACTGTATAGTTTTCCCCCACCAGACATGCGGGTATTAGTCAGTGAATATGTTGTAGCATACATTGTTATACATTACTATTATTTCCCTTATTGGGGACTAAAGATATGCACTCGGTTTGATCAATATTTCCTATTATTATGCCTGATACTACTATATAGGGAACATGTGTATATATATATATATATATATATATATATATATATATACTCTTTATATGTTTATATTTTCGCAAAGAGCCCTACTAGAGCCTAATTATATTTACCACTATGCTTCCAGCAGCCGAGATATGCCAGGGCCTTTTCATCTAATTATGCTACAAGAAGTATATATGAGTCACTGATTAGATGTTTGACTACTGATCCTGCCAACATCTATGAAAACATATCCCTAACCCTACTGCTCCATTATTCATCTAATGCTCTCTCAAAACATATATTTACTCTCAGGGATATATTACTAGCCTGCTCTAAAGTAAATAGCACTGCTTCAAGAGTATTATTGCCATATTATTGCCATAGTTGATACTGCTTGTACCCAAAAATTGTAACTACATAATTGGGCCTCCATATTATACTATTTCTTCAGATACCCCCTACTCTACTTACTAACTTTTTACCCCCCCCATCTACATAGTTTTCTCAGTAAACTAAGGAAAATATATCCTATGAAATCTCCCGCTAAAACTATTATTTGCAAAATGTTATACTAATTTCACATCTACAGTCCCTTTCCCTTTTGTTATATTATTATTACTATTTCAATTTATATTTAATTCTAGCTGATATACGGGAAATTGTTGATATTCTCTAGAAAAAAAGAAAAATGATAAGGTTCACTATGATTACACCTTTCTTATAAGTAGGTACTTCATATCTGTTGTGATTTATCCTATGTAAAGATATATTGCTATTTTGTAACCCATTGTATGCCAATCACTGACTACCTTTTTGTTCTTGTAAGTTTTAATCGAACCTTAATAAAAATAATTTTTTTTTAAAAAAATGTTTTGGAGATTCCCTATATTCTGAAAATCTACCCCTAAATTAATTATCTGCAAGAAATTTCAGTGCTCACTCTACAGTTTTTGGTCGGTTCTTAAAGGGACATTAAACCCAAATATTTTCTTTACTGATTCAGATAGAAATCACAATTTTAAACAACATTTCAATTTACTTCTATTATCTAATTTGCTTCATTATTTAGATATATTTTGATAAAGAAAAAGCAATGCACATGGGTGAGCCAATCACATGAGGCATTTATGTGCAGCCACCAATCAGAAGCTACTGAGCATATCTAGATATGCTTTTCAGGAAAGAATATTAAGAGAATGAAGCAAATTAGATAATAGAAGTAAATTAGAAAGTTGTTTAAAATGGTATTCTCCATCTGAATCATGAATGAAAAATTTTGGGTTTAATGTCCCTTTAAAGCTAAGACAAAAAATATTATTTTATTCAGTTCTCTTAACCCTGAAAATCCAGGATTGTATAGTCTCTTGTAGAGCTTCCTAGACCAATAGTAATGAAATAGTATAGTTTTTTTCCTTTTTCAAGCAGGTATTTATGATCTTTATCTAAAGAAAAAAGGTTCAATTAGGGAAATTTTTAAATTAAAGTTTTTCTACTTATATCATGTTAAAATATATGTTACAGTATTTTGGTGGATGCCACAGTGTTATTATTGGAAATATGTTTCACCGTCCAAATTTACAATCTTTAGTTTGCTAGCTGTACAAAGCATGGCCCTCTTCCTCCGGTATAAATTAAATTAAACTATTTTTGTATAGTACCAATTATCATGTATTCAGTGCAGAGGAATGTTTTTGTAGTTTACAAATAAATAATAATTAACTATGCCCTGTCAACTTATTTCTTTTGTATGTGCTTCTCATTTGATGAATTATACTTATCAGTAAGTTAAAGGGACAGTAAAGTCATAATTAGACATTCATGATTTAGACAGAATATAACATTTTAAACAACTTTCCAATTTACCTCTATTATTTAATTTTCTTCCTTCCTTGGTAAGCTCAGGAGCAGTAAAGAACCTAGGTTCTAGCTGCTGATTGGTGGCTGAATATATATATATATATATATATATATATACCGAATGTTCAATAAGAAACCAGTAGTGCATTGCGGCTGCTTCAACAAATGATACCAAGAGAATGCAGCAAATTTGTTAATAGAAATAAACTGGAAAGTTGTTTAAAATTGTATGTTCTACCTAAATCATGAAAGAAACATTTTGGGTTTCATGTCCCTTTAAGGCTCTTTTAAAACTTTGGCAAGCTCATGACAGTAGAACTTGGAAGCAAAATTATATTTGTTCAAACTCAGATGTTTTTTTTTATCATGGCAATAACAGTAAGAAAATGAATTCCTTACTTCCAGGATAAGCAACAAGAAGTCCCCAGAGGCATGATTTTGTCTTACCTATTTTACGTACTCCAGTTGTCTTTCCAATGGGAGCTTGTTATCTCAAGTCTGGAAATAATTATACAATCTGCCATAATCAATCATGTCCAAAATACAATTTTCCATCAGGTTAAAAATTGGGACTCACCTGTCTGCTATTAAATTATTTTAGGCCATGAGCATCAAGCCAGTGCAATGGATGGAAGTCCAAAATTCAAGTCCCAAAGGATAGATTATTTTTTTTGGTGTTTGAAATTTTGAGACTCATTTAGAATAGAGGTCAAAATGGAACTAGCAATTTGGGCTATAGAAAATAAGGAGAATCATGTAAAGCTAAACAAGTCTCACAGTACTATTTGTCTTTTAATATTATTATTATTGTTATTATTATTATTATTATTATTATTATTATCATCATGCACTTGCACTACAAGTTTACACAGCTCTGGGCACAGAGATAAGGGGAATGCAATAAAAAGGTTTGTGATAAGATATAAAATGATAACAGACTAAAAGAAAATAGTATAGAAGGAGAAGGGCCCTTTATCCAAAGATCTTACAGTCTACATGTTGAGGGTTCAGAGATATAAGGTTTAGGATAGCTTGTCATGTGGATTGTAGTAGCAGCAGAGAGTCAATGCAGTTCAAGATTTATTTTCGGTAGGATGAAAAACAGAGGAGACATGGTAAGCCTCTCTGAATAGGTGGGTTTTCAAAAAGCGTCTGAAGCTTAACAAGGTTAGAGGCAGTCTGATTGAGCAGGGTAGAGAGTTTCAGAGGACAGGAGCAGTGTGTGAGAGGTCTTGGAGGCGAGAGAGGGATGCAGAGACAATAGAAGTAGAAAGATGTAGGTCATTTGGAGATAAGAGAGGAGATATAGTTGAGAGTGAGGTTGTTGTGTGCTTTATAGGTTAGGGTTTATATTTTAATTGTATTTAGATTGTATGGGTAGCCAGTGTAGAGACTAGTAGAGCAGAGTAGCTGATGTAGATCGGCGACTTAGGTGTATGAGTCTAGCTGAAGTCTAAATGATAGATTAGAGATGGAGAGGCAGTGTTTAGATTCAGAAATGCCATTTAGAAGTAGATTGCAGTAGTCAGTGTTTGACAAAATGAGGGAATGACTTAGTATTTTTGTACTTTCTAGTGAGGAAAATTTAATTCTGGAAATGTTGCGTAGGTGTGTATGACAGTATTTGGTAAGAGCTTAAATATGTGGTGGCTGAATTATCAAGCTCTGAATGGAGCTTGATGCCCCTGTTTCCGTGCGAGCCTTCAGGCTCGCCAGAAAAAGCAGTTATGAAGCAGCGTTTTAAAGATCACTGCTCCATAACCGGTCCGCTGCCTCTGAGGCTGTGGTCTGCAATCTGCCCGATCTTATACGATCGGTTGATTGACACCCCCGCTAGCAGCCGATCAGCCAGGAATCTGCATGGGGAGGCATTGCACAAGCAGTTCTAGTTAAATGCTGACAGCGTATGCTGTCGGTATTCAGCGATGTCTGTAGGACATGATACACTACAGAGTATTATGTCGGACAGAAATTGAGAAATCGGCCCCGTGGAGTGAATTAGTATGAAATAATATAATATAAAATATTTTTTTTATAATATATGTATATATACACTGTACAAAATTCTAAATAATCCATAGAATATATATATATATATATATATATTACAGTATGTATAATAATAATATTTTATATGTAATATTTTAATAACACAATGTAAGATTAGTAATTCTTCATGTGCGCTAACTGTGCCAGACCTAAATCACGATACATGAATCACGTTAAGCACATTTTACATTCCTATGTTCTTTACAAAATTTTTTTATTATTAAATATACATTATATATATATACAGGGAGTGCAGAATTATTAGGCAAGTTGTATTTTTGAGGATTAATTTTATTATTGAACAACAACCATGTTCTCAATGAACCCAAAAAACTCATTAATATCAAAGCTTAATAGTTTTGGAAGTAGTTTTTAGTTTGTTTTTAGTTATAGCTATTTTAGGGGGATATCTGTGTGTGCAGGTGATATTACTGTGCATAATTATTAGGCAACTTAACAAAAAACAAATATATACCCATTTCAATTATTTATTTTTACCAGTGAAACCAATATAACATCTCAACATTCACAAATATACATTTCTGACATTCAAAAACAAAACAAAAACAAATCAGTGACCAATATAGCCACCTTTCTTTGCAAGGACACTCAAAAGCCTGCCATCCATGGATTCTGTCAGTTGTGATCTGTTCACCATCAACATTGCGTGCAGCAGCAACCACAGCCTCCCAGACACTGTTCAGAGAGGTGTACTGTTATCCCTCCTTGTAAATCTCACATTTGATGATGGACCACAGGTTCTCAATGGGGTTCAGATCAGGTGAACAAGGAGGCCATGTCATTAGATTTTCTTCTTTTATACCCTTTCTTGCCAGCCACGCTGTGGAGTACTTGGACGCGTGTGATGGAGCATTGTCCTGCATGAAAATCATGTTTTTCTTGAAGGATGCAGACTTCTTCCTGTACCACTGCTTGAAGAAGGTGTCTTCCAGAAACTGGCAGTAGGACTGGGAGTTGAGCTTGACTCCATCCTCAACCCAAAAAGGCCCCACAAGCTCATCTTTGATGATACCAGCCCAAACCAGTACTCCACCTCCACCTTGCTGGCGTCTGAGTCGGACTGGAGCTCTCTGCCCTTTACCAATCCAGCCACGGGCCCATCCATCTGGCCCATCAAGACTCACTCTCATTTCATCAGTCCATAAAACCTTAGAAAAATCAGTCTTGAGATATTTCTTGGCCCAGTCTTGACGTTTCAGCTTGTGTGTCTTGTTCAGTGGTGGTCGTCTTTCAGCCTTTCTTACCTTGGCCATGTCTCTGAGTATTGCACACCTTGTGCTTTTGGGCACTCCAGTGATGTTGCAGCTCTGAAATATGGCCAAACTGGTGGCAAGTGGCATCTTGGCAGCTGCGCGCTTGACTTTTCTCAGTTCATGGGCAGTTATTTTGCGCCTTGGTTTTTCCACACGCTTCTTGCGACCCTGTTGACTATTTTGAATGAAACGCTTGATTGTTCGATGATCACGCTTCAGAAGCTTTGCAATTTTAAGAGTGCTGCATCCCTCTGCAAGATATCTCACTATTTTTTACTTTTCTGAGCCTGTCAAGTCCTTCTTTTGACCCATTTTGCCAAAGGAAAGGAAGTTGCCTAATAATTATGCACACCTGATATAGGGTGTTGATGTCATTAGACCACACCCCTTCTCATTACAGAGATGCACATCACCTAATATGCTTAATTGGTAGTAGGCTTTCGAGCCTATACAGCTTGGAGTAAGACAACATGCATAAAGAGGATGATGTGGTCCTAATAATTCTGCACTCCCTGTATATATATATATATATATATATATATATATATATATATATATATATATATATATATATATATATATATATATGAGCTAGGAAAGGGAGGGCATTCTCAGGACTTATATACATCAAAGTTAGTTTATTGTTTATAACAACAACGTTAGAAAGTCATAAGGATAGGTCGACGTTTCGGCTTACATAGAAGCCTTCATCAAGACAGATGAACAACTGTTAAACGAAGAAGAAAAAATAACAGATTTAAAAACACAAAACACAGCATCAATACGTAATCCCACCACCAAATTGTTTGCAGGCAGAAAAATAAACCCACAAATAATGAAAATAAAGATAGAAAAAATACAAATAAAAACAAAAAATAAGGCAAACCCATACACATAGCGCTAGGAGATACAACAATACAGTCCCTCTAATACTCTCAATCTGCTCTGGATATACACTGGTGGGGTATATATTATAATCTTAACAAGCAAACAAAGCGTATGTAACCCAATTGTAGGTGAAACACCATACGGCTGCACAGTTTATGTGTTCTGCAAAGTCCGGTATACGCTGGCCTGCCATATACATTAAAGACCCTTCAAAAGAGACTAGCAAGTCCCCATACCTCATTAGAAACCGCCTCTGGCTCTGAGACCATATACAGTTGTATGTTTCAAAGCAGATAGGTGCACCATACATAGTTAAAAAAAAAACATTTTTATTCGCTAATGCATACACCCCTAAAAGTGGTAAGCCAACCAGGCCCCACCCCTTAAGGAGACAAATCCCCATTATAAGTCAGTTAAAACAAGTGCCCTGCTACCCGATCCATCAAGCTGAACCGAGTTCTAGAGAGCCTTAGCCTGATAGTATCACACTATACGTACTTAGACGAAAGGAACAGACCATAGCACACAAAATGATTGTATCCACAAGTATCAAAGGCTAACATTATAGTAACCTGCCTATACAACATTTAGACCAGGGTTATACATTTAGCAACCAAAAGGCACTATATCACTATTCCTGATGCTCATTTATCTCACATCTGACAACCTGACATTGCGTGCAGTAGTCACACTCGACCCTACCTTCAAAGAAAACCACAACCACGTATACAAGCATGTGCACATCTTAGTATTGCACTCATAACACTTTCAAAAGACTCAACTAGGTCTACAGTCATGTGCACACCTTAGTATTGCACTAGTACCCCCTAAGTATATACGCACGTACCTTACCAGCATCTAACAGTAGTTACAACATTGCAAATCCACATTGCCGTTAATACGTGCCCCACATGGCATAAGCTCAATAGATAGTCTAACTTTCCAGTCCACAAATATAGATTAAACTCGGGCAATATGTAAGCAGACCGCACTATAGCAAGATTATTATCCCATGACAGCTGCATGTCTTATGCGTTACACACCCACCGTTAACAATGTGGCGCCCACAGCGCTAGCAAAAACATAAACAACCCCCATGTTTTGGGCCATAATATTAAGAAGCAGACAAATTATATTACCTCACAACGGCGACTAGCAGCCACACACAACCCCACCGGCAAAACAGAATGCCATTAACAGAACCCGGAAACTATTTAAGCCCTGATCACCAGGCTCTCATTGGTAGGCAATAGTGGTGTGTCAAAAACACACCTGTAGAAGCTGTATCAACTACAGAGAAGTGCAGACAGTGCTGGATACTCTAATTATCTCAATTATAACCATATTCAGCTGCTACCACAACAGCAGACACTATGGATGCTTATAATTGGCAAGTGCCACAGATGTATATGACATAGCAGATAAAGAATGGAAGCCATAATAAACCAGAGGTAACTGCATTCAGCAACTGTATAAACCAGAGTATACAATAAGATAAGGATGGGATCGCATGTTCTCATTATATTGCAAGGCAAGTTAACGTTCCTCAAACGACCATAAATACATAGTCAAAGACATGACTAACAGTGTACAGATGTGAAAACACAGAAATTAACGTTCCTCAAACGACCATAAATACATACAGTATGGATGCTTAGAATTGGCAAGTGCCACAGATGTATAAAACATAGTAGATAAAAAATGGAAGCCATAATAAACCAGAGGTAACTGCATTCAGCTACTGTATAAACCAGAGTATACAACAAAATAAGGATGAGACCGCATATTCTCTTTATAGTGCAGAGCAAATTAACGTTCCTCAAATGACCATAACTACATAGTCAAAGACATGACTACCAGTGTACAGATGTGAAAACCCAGAAATTAACGTACCTCAAACTACCATAAATACATAGTCAAAGACATGACTACCAGTATACAGATGTGGAAACCCAGAACCAATATATGGGGTCCATCAGCCATTAGACACACCTCAAGCGGATGTCCCCTAGGAGGGGGGAGTATGCAGAACCAACACTAGAGGATATATAATAGTAGAACACACCATATGACGGCACACACCAAGGTAGCACCCCAAAGTGTCAACAAACTGGGAGTGCTCAAACCACTATGCATCATTTAGTTTTGAAATGGGTAACCCATCCTGTGTAACATCCCAGCAGAGAGGGGGACAAGGGAGAAAAAATCATATTACAAGATATTGGAAGAAGTAGTGACTACTATTCATAGACAATGTCAAGAACACTATATCATTAAATGCATAATCAACTTAATAGAACACGGAATAATCTAACTGCATATTAAGTCCATGTGGGCTGAGTGTGTTCAGTCGATAGGTCCACCGACTTTCACAGCATAATAGTTCCTTATGCCTGTTGCCACCCCTTCTGGGGGGGATCACCATGTTAATGAGCATTGCTTTCAAGGATGACACAGAATGATTGTGTTCAAGAAAGTGGCGTGCCACAGGCTGGTCCACACTGCCATCCTTCAGTGCTGCCCTGATGGCATTTTTATGATTGGCAAGCCTCTCCCTGAAGGTAGTGGTGGTCTTACCAACATAATAACGGCCACAAGGGCAAGTCAAAAAGTATACCACAAACTGAGAAGTACAAGTTAGGCGATGCCTGATCAGGTAGGTCTTATTCGTATGGGGATGGTGGAACTTAGAACCAGTTAGCAGCGAGTTACATGTGACACAATTACCACACTTGAAACATCCTGATTTGGCATTATCCAGCCAGGTTTGGGGTTTCTTCCACGGATCCGTTTTCATCAGCATGGATCGAAGATTCTGGTTGCTCCTATGCACCACTCTTGGTGGTGATGATCCAGCAAAAGGCAAAGAGTGGTCGTCCCTTATTAGATGCCAGTTCTGGCGAACAATATCACCAATTTTATTTGATACTAGGCTGTATGAGGTCACAAAATGTAATTTATTATCAATTTCACCCGTCTTTGGTTTCCTTTCAATCAATGAAGATTGGTTCAAATGAGGGGTGGCAACAGGCATAAGGAACTATTATGCTGTGAAAGCCGGTGGATCTATCGGCTGAACACACTCAGCCCACATGGACTTAATATGCAGTTAGATTATTCTGTGTTCTATTAAGTTGATTATGCATTTAATGATATAGTGTTCTTGACATTGTCTATGAATAGTAGTCACTACTTCTTCCAATATCTTGTAATATGATTTTTTCTCCCTTGTCCCCCTCTCTGCTGGGATGTTACACAGGATGGGTTACCCATTTCTAAACTAAATGATGCGTAGTGGTTTGAGCACTCCCAGTTTGTTGACACTTTGGGGTGCTACCTTGGTGTGTGCCGTCATATGGTGTGTTCTACTATTATATATCCTCTAGTGTTGGTTCTGCATACTCCCCCCTCCTAGGGGACATCCAATTGAGGTGTGTCTAATGGCTGATGGACCCCATATATTGGTTCTGGGTTTCCACATCTGTATACTGGTAGTCATGTCTTTGACTATGTATTTATGGTAGTTTGAGGTACGTTAATTTCTGGGTTTTCACATCTGTACACTGGTAGTCATGTCTTTGACTATGTAGTTATGGTCATTTGAGGAACGTTAATTTGCTCTGCACTATAAAGAGAATATGCGGTCTCATCCTTATTTTGTTGTACACTCTGGTTTATACAGTAGCTGAATGCAGTTACCTCTGGTTTATTATGGCTTCCATTCTTTATCTACTATGTTTTATACATCTGTGGCACTTGCCAATTCTAAGCATCCATACTGTATGTATTTATGGTCGTTTGAGGAACGTTAATTTCTGTGTTTTCACATCTGTACACTGTTAGTCATGTCTTTGACTATGTATTTATGGTCGTTTGAGGAACGTTAACTTGCCTTGCAATATAATGAGAACATGCGATCCCATCCTTATCTTGTTGTATACTCTGGTTTATACATTAGCTGAATGCAGTTACCTCTGGTTTATTATGGCTTCCATTCTTTATCTACTATGTCATATACATCTGTGGCACTTGCCAATTCTAAGCATCCATAGTGTCTGCTGTTGTGGTAGCAGCTGAACATGGTTATAATTGAGTTAATTAGAGTATCCAGCACTGTCTGCACTTCTCTGTAGTTGATACAGCTGCTACAGGTGTGTTTTTGACACACCCCTATTGCCAACCAATGAGAGCCTGGTGATCAGGGCTTAAATAGTTTCCGGTTTCTGTTAATGGCATTCTGTTTTTCCGGTGGTGTTGTGTGCGGCTGCTAGTCGCCATTGTGAGGTAATATAATTTGTCTGCTTCTTAATATTGTGGCCCAAAACATGGGGGTTGTTTATGTTTCTCTTGTTAAGTGTATCCAGTCCACGGATCATCCATTACTTATGGGATATTCTCCTTCCCAACAGGAAGTTGCAAGAGTTCACCCACAGCAGAGCTGCTACATAGCTCCTCCCCTAACTGCCATATCCAGTCATTCTCTTGCAACTCTCAACATAGATAGGAGGTCGTGAGAGGACTGTGGTGTTTTATAATTAGTTTATTTCTTCAATCAAAAGTTTGTTATTTTTAAATGGCACCAGAGTGTGCTGTTTATCTCAGGCAGTATTTGGAAGAAGAATCTGCCTGCGTTTTTCTATGATCTTAGCAGAAGTAACTAAGATCCATTTGCTGTTCTCACACATTCTGAGGAGTGAGGTACTTCAGAGGGGGAATGGCGTGCAGGTTTTCCTGCAAATAAGGTATGTGCAGTAAAATATTTTTCTAAGGAATGGAATTGACTAAGAAAATACTGCTGATACCGAAGTAATGTAAGTAAAGCCTTAAATGCAGTGAAAGCGACTGGTATCAGGCTGATTGATAGAGATATATGCTAAGGTATGTGCAGTAAAATATTTTTCTAAGGAATGGAATTGACTAAGAAAATGCTGCTGATACCGAAGTAATGTAAGTAAAGCCTTAAATGCAGTGATAGCGACTGGATCAGGCTTATTAATAGAGATACATACTCTTATAAAAATGTGTTTTAAAACGTTTGCTGGCATGTTTAATCGTTTTTTGACATATGTTTGGTGATAAATCTTATTGGGGCCTAATTTTTCCACATGGCTGGCTTAAATTCTGCATAGAAACAGTTAACTGAGGCTTCCCACTGTTGTAATATGAGTGGGAGGGGCCTAATTTAGCGCTTTTTTGCGCAGTTAAAATTACAAAATGAATCATACAGATTCCCTCAGCAGTCCCATGAATACTACAGGACATCTCTAAAGGGCTAAAAAGACTTCCAAAATCGTTTATAGGGAAGGTAATCCACAGCTCAGCTGTGGCAGTTTAGTTTTGTTGTGTCTGTTAAAAAACGTCTATGTCGTTTTTTTTATCTGTTTTTTGCATTAAGGGGTTAATCATCCATTTGCAAGTGGGTGCAATGCTCTGTTAACTTATTACATATACTGTAAAAAATTTGTTTGATTTACTGCCTTTTTTCACTGTTTTTCAAATTTTGACAAAATTTGTTTCTCTTAAAGGCACAGTAACGTTTTTTTATATTTGCTTGTTAACTTGATTTAAAGTGTTTTCCAAGCTTACTAGTCTCATTATTAGTCTGTTCTAACATGTCTGACATAGAGGAAGCTCTGTGTTCATTATGTTTAAAAGCCATGGTGGAACCCCATCTTAGAATGTGTACCAGATGTACTGATTTCATGTTAAACAATAAAGATCATTTTTTGTCTTTAAAAACATTATCACCAGAGGATTCTGTCGAGGGGGAAGTTACGCCGACTAACTCTCCCCACGTGTCAGACCCTTTGACTCCCGCTTTAGGGACTCACGCTCAAATGGCGCCAAGTACATCAAGGGCGCCCATAGCGTTTATTTTACCAGAGGATTCTGTCGAGGGGGAAGTTATGCCGACTAACTCTCCCCACGTGTCAGACTCTTCGACTCCCGCTCCAGGGACTCACGCTCAAATGGCGCCTAGTACATCAAGGGCGCTTATAGCGTTTATTTTACAAGACATGGCGAAAGTTATGAATAATACTCTGGAAGAGGTATTAGTCAGACTACCTGAAATTAAAGGAAAGCGGGATAGCTCTGGGGATAGATACAGAGCATACAGATGCGTCAAGAACCATGTCTGTTACTGCCTCACAATATGCAGAAGCTGAGGGGAGCTTCAGTCTGTGGGTCATATTTTTGACTCAGGGGAGATGATTTAACCTGATTCCGATATTTCTACATTTAAAATTTATGCTTAAGATCCTCCACTTGTTGCTCAGGGAGGTTTTAGCAGCTCTGAATGACTGGGTTACAATCACAGTGCTAGAAATTGTGTAGACTGAATATATACGATGCAGTGCCGGTGTGTACTGATGTTTCTTCCAATACCTAAAGAGGTTTACAGAAATTATTAATGAGGAATGGGATAGACCAGGTGTGCCGTTCTCTTCCCCTCCTATTTTTAGAAAAATGGTTGTAACAGATGCCACCACACGGGACTTATGACAGAGGGTCCCTAAGGTGGAGAGAAGAGTTTCTACTCTAGCTAAGCGTACCACTAGCCCTGTCGAGGACAGTTGTGCTTTTTTAGATCCAATGGATAAAGAATTAGAGGGTTACCTTAGGAAAATGTTTATTCAACAAGGTTTTATCCTGCAGCCCCTTGCATGCATTGCTTTTGTCACTGCTGCTGTGGCGTTCTGGTTTGAGTCTCTGGATGAGGCTTTACAGGTAGCGACTCCATTGGATGAATACTTGACAAGCTTAGAGCACTTAAGCTAGCCAATTCCTTTTTTTCTGATGCCTTGTTTTTTTGACTAAACTAACGGCTAAGAATTCTGTTTTTACTATGCTGGCGCGCACAGCGCTAGGGCTTATATTATGGTCAGCTGTCGTGACTTTAATAAATAAGCTACTTAACTCCCCTTCAAGGGGCAGACCCTATTCGGGCCTGGTTTGAAGGAGATTATTGCTAATATCACTGGAGGAAAAGGTAATGCCCTTCCTCAGGACAGGTCCAAATCAAGGACCAAAAAAAGTCTAATTTTCGTGCCTTTCGAAACTTCAAGGCAAGCGTAGCATCAATTTCCTCTAAGGCAAAACAAGAGGGAACTTTTGCTCAGTCCAAGACGGTCTGGTGACAACCGGACCTGGAACAAAGATAAGCAGGCCAAGGAGCCTGCTGCTGCCTCTAAGACAGCAGGTAGAACGGCTCCCTATCCGGTAACGGATCCTGTAGGGGGCAGACTTTCATCTTTCGCCCAGGCGTGGACGAGAGAGAGAGGCCCAGGATCCCTGGGCATTGGAAATTATATCCCAGAGATATCTTCTGGATTTCAAAGCTTTTCCCCCCAAAGAAGGGGAGATTTCACCTTTCACAATTATCGGCAAACCAGATAAAGAAAGAGGCATTCTTACACTGTGTACGAGACCCATCCAGTTCCAGGGGAGGAACAGGGATAGAGTCTTTACTCAAATCTGTTTGTAGTTCCCAAGGAGAGGGAACCTTCAGATCTATTTTGGATCTAAAGATCTTAAACAAATTCCTCAGAATTCCATCATTTAAGTTGGAAACTATTCGTACCATCTTAACTATGATCCAGGAGAGTCAATAGAGGACTACAATGGATTTGAAGGATGCTTATCCTCACATTACGATGCATAAAGATTACCATCGGTTTTTCAGGTTTGCCTTTCTAGACAGGCATTACCAGTTTGTAGCTCTTTCCTTTGGGTTAACTACAGCCCCAAGAATCTTTATGGAGGTTCTGGGGTCGCTTTGGCGGTCCTTAGGCCGCGGGGCATAGAAGTGGCCCCTTATTTAGACGACATCCTGATACAGGCGTCAAACATCCAAGTTGCCAAGTCTCATACGGACGTAGTACTGGTATTTCTGAGATCACATGGGTGGAAAGTGAACAAGGAAAGAGTTCTCTATCCCCAATCTCAAGGGTTTCCCTCCTAGGGATTCTGATAGATTTTGTAGAAATGAAAATTTACCTGACGGAGTCCAGGTTGTCAAAGTTTCTAAATTTCTGCTGTGTTCTTCATTCCATCCTCGCCCTTTGGTGGCTCAGTACATGAATGTAATCGGCTTAATGGTAGCGGCAAGGGACATAGTACCATTTGCACGCCTACATTTCAGACCGCTGCAACTATGCATGCTCAGTCAGAGGAACGGGGATTACACAGATTTGTTCTCCTGTTAAATCTGGACCAAGAGACCAGAGATTCTCTTCTCTGGTGACTATCTCGGGTCCATCTGTCCAAGGGTATGACCTTCCGCAGGTCAGATGGGACAATTGTTACAATAGATGCCAGCCTTTTAGGTTGGGATACAGTCTGGAACTCCCTGAAGGCTCAGGGATAGTGGATTCAGGAGGAGACCCTCCTTCTAATGAATATTCTGGAACTGGGAGCGATATTCCATGCTCTTCAGACTTGGCCTCAGTTAGCAACTCTGAGGTACATCATTTTTCAGTCGGACAATATCACGACTGTGGCTTACATCAACCATCAAGGGGGAACAGAAGTTCCCTAGCGATGTTAGAAGTCTTAAAATAATTCACTGGACAGAGACTCACTCTTGTCTATCAGCTATCCATATCCCAGGTGTTGAGAACTGGAAGGCGGATTTTCTAAGTCGTCAGACTTTTCATCCGGAGGAGTGGGAATTCCCTCCGGAGGTGTTTGCACAAGATCAAGCAGGAGAGTGCTTTGGTGTTTTTGACAGCGCCTGCGTGGCCACGCAGGACCTGGTATGGAGATCTGGTGGACATGTCATCCTTTCCACCACGGTCTCTGCTTCTGAGACAGGACCCTCTACCTCAGGGTCCTTTCAACCATCTAAATATAACTAATCTGAGATGGACTGCCTGGAGACTGAACGCTTGATGTTATCAAAGCATGGCTTCTCCGAGTTAGTCATTGATACCTTAATACAGGCCTGAAAGCCTGTCTATAGGAAAATTTAACATAGATATGGTGTAAATATCTTATTGTTATGAATCCAAGGGTTACTCATGGAGTAAAGTATGGATTCCCAGGATATTATCTTTTCTCCAAGATGATTTTGAGAAAAGGGTTGTCAGCTAGTTCCTTAAAAAGGACAGATTTCTACTCTGTCTATTCTTTTGCACAAGCGTCTGGCAGGTATTCTAGACGTTCAGGCATTTGGTCAGGCTTTGATTAGAACCAAGCCTGTGTTTAAAACTGTTGCTCCGCCATGGAGCTTAAACCTGGTTCTTAAGGTTCTTCAAGGAGTTCCGTTTGAACCTTTTCATTCCATAGATATCAAACTTTTATCTTGGAAAGTTCCTTTTTGGTAGCTATTTCCTTGGCTCGTAGAGTCTCCGAGTTATCTGCGTTACAATGTGATTATCCTTATCTGGTCCTCCGTTCGGATAAGGTAGTCCTGTGTACCAACCTGGGTTTTTACCTAAGGTGGTATCTAACAAGAATATCACTCAAGAGATTGTTGTTCCATTCTTGTATCCTAATCCTTCTTCAAATAAGGAACGTCTATTACAAAATTTGGACGTGGTTCGTGCTTTAAAGTTTTACTTACAAGCTACTACAGATTTTCATCAAACATTCACCTTGTTTGTTGTCTATTCTGGACAGAGGAGAGGTCAAAGACTTCAGCAACCTCTCTGTCTTTTTGGTTAAAAAAGCATAATTCATTTAGCTTATGAGACTGCTGGACAGCAGCCTCCTGAAGGGATTACAGCTCATTCTACTAGAGCTGTGGTTTTCACTTGGGCCGTTTTAAAATGAGGCTTCTGTTGAACAGATTTACAAGACGGAGTCTTGGTCTGCGTTTTATACTTTTTCAAATTTAACAAATTTGATACTTTGCTTCTTCGGAGGCTATTTTTGGGAGAAAGGGTTTTTTATAGGCAGTGGTAACTTCCGTTTAAATACCTGCCTTGTCCCTCCCATCATCCGTGTACTTTAGCTTTGGTATTGGTATCCCATAAGTAATGGATGATCTGTGGACTGGATACAATTAACAAGAGAAAACATAATTTATGCTTACCTGATAAATTTATTTCTCTTGTAGTGTATCGAGTCCACGGCCCGCCCTGTCCTTTTAAGGCAAGTAATTTTTTTCATTTAAACTACAGTCACCACTGCACCCTATGGTTTTTCCTTTCTCTGCGTGTTTTCGGTCAAATGACTCGATATGGCAGTTAGGGGAGGAGCTGTGTAGCAGCTCTGCTGTGGGTGAACTCTTGCAACTTCCTGTTGGGAAGGAGAATATCCCATAAGTAATGGATGATCCGTGGACTGGATACACTACAAGAGAAATACATTTATCAGGTAAGCATAAATTATGTTTTTTGCTAGGGCTGTGGGCACCACGTGTTGTTAACGGTGGGTGTGTAACGCATAAGTCATGCAACTGTCATGGGATAATAATCTTGCTATAGTGTGGTCTGCTTACATATTGCCCGAGTTTAATCTTTATTTGTGGACTGGAAAGTTAGACTATCTATTGAGCTTATACCATGTGGGGCACGTATTAACGGCAGTGTGGATTTGCAATGTTGTAACTACTGTTAGATGCTGGTAAGGTACATGCTTATATACTTAGGGGGTACTAGTGCAATACTAAGGTGTGCACATGACTGTAGACCTAGTTGAGTCTTTTGAAAGTTTTATGAGTGCAATACTAAAATGTGCACATGCTTGTATACGTGGTTGTAGTTTTCTTTGAAGGTAGGGTCCAGCGTGACTACTGCACGCAATGTCAGGTTGTCAGATGTGAGATAAATGAGCATCAGGAATAGTGATATAGTGCCTTTTGGTTGCTAAATGTATAACCCTGGTCTAAATTTTGTATAGGCAGGTTACTCTAATGTTAGCCTTTGATACTTGTGGATACAATCATTGTGTGTGCTATGGTCTGTTCCTTGCGTCTTAGTACGTATAGTGTGATACTATCAGGCTAAGGCTCTCTAGAACTTGGTTCAGCTTGATGGATCGGGTAGCAGGGCAATTGTTTTAACTGACTTATAATGGTGATTTGTCTCCTTAAGGGGTGGGGCCTGGTTGGCTTACCACTTTTAGGGGTGTATGCATCAGCGAATAAAAATGTTTTTTTTTTAACTATGTATGGTGCACCTATCTGCTTTGAAACATACAACTGTATATGGTCTCAGAGCCAGAGGCGGTTTCTAATGAGGTATGAGGACTTGCTAGTCTCTTTTGAAGGGTCTTTTATGTATATGGCAGGCCAGCGTATACCGGACTTTGCAGAACACATAAACTGTGCAGCCGTATGGTGTTTCACCTACAATTGGGTTACATACGCTTTGTTTGCTTGTTAAGATTATAATATATACCCCACCAGTGTATATCCAGAACAGATTGAGAGTATTGGAGGGACTGTATTGTTGTATCTCCTAGCGCTATGTGTATGGGTTTGCCTTATTTTTTATTTTTATTTTTATTTGTATTTTTTCTATGTTTATTTTCATTATTTGTGGGTTTATTTTTCTGCCTGCAAACAATTTGGTGGTGGGATTACATATTGATGCTGTGTTTTTGTGTTTTTAAATCTGTTATTTTTTCTTCTTCGTTTAACAGTTGTTCATCTGTCTTGATGAAGGCTTCTATGTAAGCCGAAACGTCGACCTATCCTTATGATTTTCTAACGTTGTTGTTATATACAATAAACCAACTTTGATGTATATAAATTCTGAGAATGCCCTCCCTTTCCTAGCTCTTACATACAGGGAGTGCAGAATTATTAGGCAAATTAGTATTTTGACCACATCATTCTCTTTATGCATGTTGTCTTACTCCAAGCTGTATAGGCTCGAAAGCCTACTACCAATTAAGCATATTAGGTGATGTGCATCTCTGTAATGAGAAGGGGTGTGGTTTAATGACATCAACACCCTATATCAGGTGTGCATAATTATTAGGCAACTTCCTTTCCTTTGGCAAAATGGGTCAAAAGAAGGACTTGACAGGCTCAGAAAAGTCAAAAATAGTGAGATATCTTGCAGAGGGATGCAGCACTCTTAAAATTGCAAAGCTTCTGAAGCGTGATCATCGAACAATCAAGCGTTTCATTCAAAATAGTCAACAGGGTCGCAAGAAGCGTGTGGAAAAACCAAGGCGCAAAATAACTGCCCATGAACTGAGAAAAGTCAAGCGTGCAGCTGCCAAGATGCCACTTGCCACCAGTTTGGCCATATTTCAGAGCTGCAACATCACTGGAGTGCCCAAAAGCACAAGGTGTACAATACTCAGAGACATGGCCAAGGTAAGAAAGGCTGAAAGACGACCACCACTGAACAAGACACACAAGCTGAAACGTCAAGACTGGGCCAAGAAATATCTCAAGACTGATTTTTCTAAGGTTTTATGGACTGATGAAATGAGTGTGAGTCTTGATGGGCCAGATGGATGGGCCCGTGGCTGGATTGGTAAAGGGCAGAGAGCTCCAGTCCGACTCAGACGCCAGCAAGGTGGAGGTGGAGTACTGGTTTGGGCTGGTATCATCAAAGATGAGCTTATGGGGCCTTTTCGGGTTGAGGATGGAGTCAAGCTCAACTCCCAGTCCTACTGCCAGTTTCTGGAAGATACCTTCTTCAAGCAGTGGTACAGGAAGAAGTCTGCATCCTTCAAGAAAAACATGATTTTCATGCAGGACAATGCTCCATCACACGCGTCCAAGTACTCCACAGCGTGGCTGGCAAGAAAGGGTATAAAAGAAGAAAATCTAATGACAAGGCCTCCTTGTTCACCTGATCTGAACCCCATTGAGAACCTGTGGTCCATCATCAAATGTGAGATTTACAAGGAGGGAAAACAGTACACCTCTCTGAACAGTGTCTGGGAGGCTGTGGTTGCTGCTGCATGCAATGTTGATGGTGAACAGATCAAAACACTGACAGAATCCATGGATGGCAGGCTTTTGAGTGTCCTTGCAAAGAAAGGTGGCTATATTGGTCACTGATTTGTTTTTGTTTTGTTTTTGAATGTCAGAAATGTATATTTGTGAATGTTGAGATGTTATATTGGTTTCACTGGTAAAAATAAATAATTGAAATGGGTATATATTTGTTTTTTGTTAAGTTGCCTAATAATTATGCACAGTAATAGTCACCTGCACACACAGATATCCCCCTAAAATAGCTATAACTAAAAACAAACTAAAAACTACTTCCAAAACTATTCAGCTTTGGTATTAATGAGTTTTTTGGGTTCATTGAGAACATGGTTGTTGTTCAATAATAAAATTAATCCTCAAAAATACAACTTGCCTAATAATTCTGCACTCCCTGTATATATATATAATGTATATTTAATAATAACATTTTTTTGTAAAGAACATAGGAATGTAAAATGTGCTTAACGTGATTCATGTATCGTGATTTTGGTCTGGCACAGTTAGCGCACATGAAGAATTACTAATCTTACATTGTGTTATTAAAATATTACATATAAAATATTATTATTATACATACTGTAATATATACAGTATATATATATATATATATATATATATATATATATATATATTCTATGGATTATTTAGAATTTTGTACAGTGTATATATACATATATTATAAAAAAGAATATTTTATACGTATTATTTCATACTAATTCACTCCAAACTAACTTTGATGTATATAAATCCTGAGAGTGCCCTCCCTTTCCTAGCTCTTATCTACAATCCATTGAGGATTGCACCTAGGTGCTTCATTATTAGTTGAAGCTGGAGTGCTTGAACACGTGCTAATTGGATATATATATATATATATATATATATATATAAAAAAAAAAAAAATATATATATATATATATTAATAGCAAAAGATAGAAGACAGCACTCTCTGGTCTTAAATACAAAGGTTGTTTTATTTGTAGTGACGTTTCGGGGAAAGCTTCCCCTTCCTCAGACCAAAGAACAATACAAAGTGCCAAACATTAATACACATACAGACCCCTCCCCCTGTTAAAAAAAACACCAAGATTAGTTGCTAAGCAACCATTACCTGGCTGGTAACCAATAAAGCAATTATCTAAAATACAGACAACACCTGTGTAAAGTGAAAATACAGCAATACGTGTAATACACTTATTGAAAACACCTGATTGTGAAAACACTTGTCTTGCTAACTTTACATTGGAATTAATTACAGTTAACCTTCAACAATGGGAAGCCATAGAGCAACTTAATCTAAATTGTACAGTCATATTGCAAAAAATCATAAAAAAATGAACAGAAAAACATACGCCTAGATTACGAGTTTGGCGTCAACAGGGGTGCGTTGCTAACAAGGCTTTTTTTTTCTAACGCTACCTTAAGCCAACGCTGGTATTACAGTTTTTTTAAAACCTGGCGTTAGCCGCAAAAAGGTGAACGTAGAGCAAAATTTTGCTCCACATCTCACCTCAATACCAGCGTTGCTTACGGTAGCGGTAAGCTGGCTAAACGTGCTCGTGCACGATTTCCCCATAGGAAACAATGGGGCTGAGCTGGCTGGAAAAAAACCTAACACCTGCAAAAAAGCAGCGTCCAGCTTCTAACGCAACCCCATTGTTTGCTATGGGAAAATAAAAAATATGTCTACACCTAACACCCTAACATGAACCCCGAGTCTAAACACCCCTAATCTTACACTTATTAACCACTAATCTAATGCACACGCTATCGCTGACACCTACATTATATTATTAACCCCTAATCTGCAGCTCCGGACACCGCCGCCACCTACATTATCCCTATGAACCCCTAATCTACTGCCCCCAACATCGCGGCCACCTACATTATACTTATAAACCCATAATTTGCCGCCCCCAACATTGCCGCCACCTACCTACAATTATTATCACAGAGTTCAGCTGATTTTCTTCATTACAAATTCATCTTGAAATACTACTATTTTGCCCTTAATCTCCACAAGCAACACTACTTCTCTACTCTTATCTCTAATCTTTCTTCAAACCCAAAACGTCTGTTCTCCACTTTCAATACTCTCCTCCGCTCTCCCCCTCCTCCTAATACAACTTCTCTGTCAGCTTAAGACTTTGCCAGTCACTTCATTAACAAAATTGACTCCATCAGACATGAAATCAGTTCTCAACATAATTCCATTCTCTCCCCCCCTCAAATGCTCTCAGTCAACCACAACCCTCATAACCTGAAACTTCAGTTCATTCTCCCCTGTTACTGAGGAAGAAGTTTCGGCACTTATACTGCGCTCTCACCTCACTACCTGTCCCCTTGACCCTATCCCCTCACAGCTACTCCCCACCCTCTCTGCTACCCTTACCCCTATACTAACACACATTTTCAACCTCTCCCTCAGCACTGGTACATTTCCCTCATCGATGAAACATGCACTGGTCACACCTATCCTCAAAAAACCTTCCCTTGATCCTACCTCCCCATCCAACTACCGCCCTATTTCCCTCCTCCCTCTTGCTTCAAAGCTTCTCGAAAAACTAGTATATGCACGCCTATCCCATTTCCTTACGTTAAACTCCCTTCTTGACCCACTGCAATCTGGATTTCATCCCTATCACTCCACAGAGACAGCTATTGTTAAGGTCACCAATGACCTACTTACAGCAAAATCAAAAGGCCACTTCTCTCTGCTTATCCTCCTTGATATGTCCGCAGCCTTTGACACTGTCGACCACCCTCTTTTGTTCCAAACCCTCCAATGCTTCGGCATCTGTGACACAGCCCTTTCGTGGCTCTCTTCCTACCTATCAAACCGTACCTTCAGTGTAACCCTCTCTGGGGCCTCCTCTGCCCCGTCACCACTTTCTGTCGGAGTACAACAAGGCTCTTTCCTCGGTCCCCTTCTCTTCTCAATCTATACATCATCACTAGGTTCCCTATTTAAGTCCCATGGTTTCCAATATCATTTGTATGCCAATGACACCCAAATCTACTTCTCTGCACCAGACCTTCCTTGCTAACCCGTGTCACTAACTGTCTTTCTCACATCTCTTCCTGGATGTCCTCTCACTACCTCAAGCTAAATCTCACCAAAACTGAGCTCCTCACCAAAACTGAGCTCCTCATTTTCCCCCCTTCTTCCAAAATTTCCACCCCCAATATCTCTATAACTGTCAACAACTCCATCATTACCCCTACCCCACATGACCGATGTCTCGGGGTCACATTTGACTCAGATCTTTCCTTCACTTCTCACATTCAGTCCTTGGCTAAAGCCTGCCACTTCCACCTTAAAAACATCTCCAAAATTACACACTTCCTTACACAAGACACAACTAAGATTTTAATCCCATACAGACTTTGTGAAGTTTTTATCAGACAATATAATTGTTATAGTAAAAAATACCACTTGGTGTAAACAACTCAACACAGGAGTCCCACTGTCGCGGATGACACCAAGTGTATACAGAATAAGTGTAGACAACAATAATGAAGATACCAAGGGCTTACCGCACAGAAGATCAAACCGACAGATGAGAAAGTCTCTTCCACACTGCCACAGTGTAAGCATGTAACTTGCTATGCATACAAAGTGATGTCGGTGTAAAAACAAATGTGCCGCAAAGGTAAATCACCTACTTCGTTATGCAGGTGAACTGCTGCTACTCCTCCGGTGCTGTTAGGGCTCTCCAATACCCCTTTTCAAACCAAGAAACAGTCACCAATATTGCACAAAATCACAGTACCGGTAAAGAGTAAGGCAGGGAGAGAAAGCATCCATTAAAAAGTAAAGCCGTGGTCTGCGGTCTGCTGTGACTTTGTACTATTTTAATGCAAGTATAATAAAGTTTACTTTTTAATGGATGCTTTCTCTCCCTGCCTTACTCTTTACCGGTACTGTAATTTTGTGCAATATTAAGATTTTAATCCACTCTCTCATTCTTTCCCACCTTGATTAATGCAACTCTGTCCTCTATGGTCTCCCCACCTGCCGCCTAGCTCCCTTACAATCCATAATGAATGCCTCTGCCAGACTCATCTTCCTTACACGTCGCTCTTCATCTGCTGCTCCTCTCTGCCAATCCCTTCACTGGCTTCCTCTTGCCTCTAGGATCAAACACAAAATTCTCACTCTGACATACAAAGCCCTCAACTGCATTGCTCCCCCCTATATCTCAGACCTTGTCTCCAGATACTCTCCCTTCCGTCCCCTTTGCTCTGCTCATGATCTCCTACTCTCCTCCTCTCTGGTTACCTCATCGCACTCCCATTTACAGGACTTCTCCAGACTGGCTCCCATCTTGTGGAACTCTCTGCCTCGCCCCACAAGACTCTCCGATAGTTTTAACAGCTTGAAGCGCTCCCTAAAGACTCTACTGTTCAGGGATGCATACAAGCCCAGCTGTTTGTAGATCACCTTCTTAAGAGCTAATTACAACAGTGCAACTCTTGGCAGGGCCCTCTACCCATCTGATCCCTTTAATTGTTTTGTTTTACTACCCTCTGTTTACAGCACTGCGGAATCTGTTGGCACTCTACAAATAACCGACATGGAGCCATCTTCTTCAAACAACGTCCTAACAAAGAATGAAGGTTCCTTTAAATTACGTAATCCAAGATGCTGTCCCTTGAATTCCGATTGGCTGGCCATTTGGAATTAAGGTAGGAAAAATCCTATTGGCTGATTGGATCAGCCAATAGGATTGAGCTTGCATTCTATTGGCTGATTGGAACAGCCAATAGAATATGAGCTCAATCCTATTGGCTGATCCAATTGGATCAGCCAATAGGATTTTTCCTACCTTAATTCCGATTGGCTGATAGAATCCTATAAGCCAATCAGAATTCAAGGGACGCCATCTTGGATGACGTCATTTAAAGGAACCTTCATTCAGTGTTAGGACGTCGTTTGAAGAGGATGGCTCCGTGTTGGCTGGATTGAAGATGGACCCGCTCCGCTCCGGATGGATGAAGATAGAAGATGCCACCTGGATTAAGACTTCTGCCACTTGGAGGACCTCTTCTGCCCGGATCGGATGAAGACTTCTGCCCCTCTGGAGGTCCACTTGTGCCCGGCTGGGTGAAGACGGCTCAAGGTAGGGAGATCTTCAGGGTGTAGTGTTAGATTTTTTTAAGGGGGGATTGGGTGGGTTTTAGAGTAGGGTTGAGTGTGTGGGTGGTGGATTTTAATGTTGTGGGGGGTTATTGTATTTTTTTTACAGGTGAAAGAGCTGATTACTTTGGGGCAATGACCCGCAAAAGGCCCTTTTAAGGGCTATTTGTAATTTAGTATAGGGTAAGGAATTTTTTTATTTTGTGGGGCTTTTTTATTTATTAGGGGGATTAGATTAGGTGTAATTAGTTTAAAATTCTTGTAATTCTTTTTTTTTTCCTGTAATTTAGTGTTAGTTTTTTTTCGTAATTTAGTTTATTTAATTTAATTGTAACTAATTGTACGTAGTTTAGGTAAATAGTTTAATGATAGTGTAGTGTTAGGTGTAATTGTAACTTAGGTTAAGATTTATTTCACAGGTACTTTTGTACTTATTTTAGCTAGGTAGTTATTAAATAGTTAATAACTATTTAATAACTATTCTACCTAGTTAAAATAAATACAAAGTTGCCTGTAAAATAAATATAAATCCTAAGCTAGCTACAATTTAACTATCAGTTATATTGTAGCTAGCTTAGGGTTTATTTTATCGGTAAATATTTAGTTTGTTAATAGGAATCATTCATTTAATTATAGTAAATTTATTTAGATGTATTTAAATTATATTTATGTTAGGGTGGTGTTAGGGTTAGGGTTAGACTTAGGTTTAGGGGTTAATAAATTTATAATAGTGGCGGTGACGTTGGCTGCGGCAGATTAGGGGTTAATAAATTTAATATAGTTGCGGAGACGTTGGGGGGGCAGATTAGGGGTTAATAAATATAATGTAGGTGTCGGCGATGTTGGGGGCAGTAGATTAGGGGTTAATAAGTATAATGTAGGTGGCGGCGGTGTCTGGAGCGGCATATTAGGGGTTAATAATATAATGAAGGTGTCAGCGATAGCGGGGGTGGCAGATTAGGGGTTAATAAGTATAATATTAGAGGTGTTTAGACTCGGGGTTCATGTTAGGGTGTTAGGTTCAGACATAAAATTAATTTCCCCCTAGGAAACAATGGGGCTGCGTTAGGAGCTGAACGCTGCTTTTTTGCAGGTGTTAGGTTTTTTTTCAGCCAGCTCAGCCCCATTGTTTCCTATGGGGAAATCGTGCACAAGCACATTTAGCCAGCTCACCGCTGACTTAAGCAACACTGGTATTGAGGTGAGATGTGGAGCTAAATTCTGCTCTACACTGACCTTTTTGCGGCTAACGCCAGGTTTAAAAAAACCTGTAATACCAGCGTTGTCTTAAGGGAGTGGTGGGAAAAAAGGCTCGTTAGCACCGCAAGCCTTACCGACCAAACCTCGTAATCTAGGCGTATGTTTTTCTGTTAATTTTTTAATGATTATTTTCAATATGACTGTACAATTTAGATTAAGTTGTTCTATGGCTTCCCATTGTTGAAGGTTATCTGTAATTAATTCCAACGTATAGTTAGCAAGACAAGTGTTTTCACAATCAGGTGTTTTCAATCAGTGTATTACACGCATTGCTGTATTTTCACTTTACACAGGTGTTGTTGTCTGTATTTTAGATAATTGCTTTATTGGTTACCAGCCAGGTAAGTTGGTGTTTTTTTAACAGGGGGAGGGGTCTGTATGTGTATAAATGTTTGGCACTTTGTATTGTTCTTTGGTCTGAGGAAGGGGAAGCTTTCCCCGAAACGTCACTACAAATAAAACAACCTTTGTATTTAAGACCAGAGAGTGCTGTCTTCTATCTTTTGCAATTATTACCCACATTCATGCACCCTGGCAAATTGTGAGACTGTTCATGAGAGTGCACTTGTCCTATTAACCTATATATATATATATATATTTATATATATATATATATATATATATATATATATATATATATATATATATATATATATATATATATATATAATACTGTTAATGTAAAATAGATATCTATACCTATATATCTATAGGAATAGATATACATGTATAGCTATCTATATATATATATATATATATATATATATATATATACACAGTAAAAATTACATTGTTCTATATGTGAAGAACATTGGAATATGAAATATTCATAACTGCTGTCGGGTTAGTGTGGGAGCAATAGATGTTAGGTTTTTTCTTCTGTGCTCTCCATTGACTCACAATATTCGGCTAACTAGCGTCGGGTTCACCCACCCGTTAACTTTTTATTTTCAATTTATAATACATGCGCTACCCAATGTGCGCACAAAATTACTTCTAGCGTAGTTTACACTTGAGTGGGAATGCTAAATAGTGTGACACTTGTAATCCAGCCGTAAGTTCTTAAATGGTAACGTAGAGACATTCTAATGCAAAAATTAAATGTTTTAATTATTATTATTATTGGTTATTTGAAGAGCGCCAACAGATTCTGCAGCGCTATAAACAAAGGGGTACAACAAAACAATTATAGGGATCAAATGGGTAGAGGGCCCTACCAAGAGTTGCACTGTTATAGTCAGCTCTTAAGAAGGTGATCTACAAACAGCTGGACTCTTAGGCTTACATGCTAAGGGGGTTCAGGGGATAGCAATGGAGGAGAGGAACTGGTATTAGGAAAGGTTAGTGTAGGTTGAATGCATCCCTGAACAGTAGAGTCTTTAGGGAGCACTTGAAGCTTTTAAAACTAGAAGAGAGTCTTGTGGAGCGAGGCAGAGAATTCCACAAGATGGGAGCCAGTCTAGAGAAGTCCTGTAAAAGGGAGTGTGATGAGGTGACAAGAGAGGAGGAGAGTAGGAAGTCATGAGCAGAGCGAAGGGGATGGGAGAGAGAGTATCTGGAGACAAGTTCTGAGATATAGGGGGGAGCAGTGCAGTTGAGGGCTTTGTATGTCAGAATGAGAATTTTGTGTTTGATCCTAGAGGCAAGAGGAAGCCAGTGAATTTGATTGGCAGAGAGGTGCAGCAGATGAAGAGCAACGTGTAAGGAAGATGAGTCTGGCAGAGGCATTCATTATGGATTGTAAAGGAGCTAGGTGGCAGATGGGGAGACCAGAGAGGACAGAGTTGCAGTAATCGAGGCAGGAAAGAATTAAAGAGTGGATTAAAATCTTAGTTGTGTCTTGTGTAAGTAGGTGTCTAATTTTAGAGATGTTTTTAAGGTGGAAGCGGCAGGCTTAAGCCATGGACTGAATGTGAGGAGTGAAAGAAAGATCTCAGTCAAATGTGACCCTGAGACATCGGGCATGCGGGGTAGGGGTAATGATGGAGTTCTCAACAGTTATAGAGAGATTGGGGGTGGACATTTTTGAAAAAGGGGGGGGGAAAGGAGCTCAGTTTTGGAGAGATTTAGCTTGAGGTAGTGAGAGGACATCCAGTTAGAGATTTGAGAAAGACAGTTAGTGACACGGGTTAGCAAGGAAGGAGATAGGTCTGGTGCAGAGTAGAAGATTTGGGTGTCATCGGCATACAAATGATATTGCAAACCGTGGGACTTTATTAGGGAACCTAGTGATGACCAGTGTTCCCTATAAGGACAGTTTTGTGTGCAGCCCAGCAGTAAAACAGTTAACAAGAGTACCATACATTGTCATCTGCATTGTGCAGTGTTTGCTAATTGCAGGGTGTGGTTACCTAATTAACTGTTTCACTGCTGGGCCGCACACAAAACTGGCCTTAGAGGAAACACTGGTGATGACATGTAGATTGAGAAGAGAAGGGGACCGAAGACAGAGCCTTGCGGTACTCCAACAGAAAGTGGTGACGGGGCAGAGGATGCCCCAGAGAAGGCTACACTAAAGGTACAGTTTGACAGGTAGGAAGAGAGCTACGATAGGGCTGTGTCACAGATGCCGAAGGATTGGAGGGTTTGGAGCAAAAGAGGGTGGTCAAAAGTGTCAAAGGCTGCGGACAGATCAAGGAGGATAAGCAGAGAGAAGTCGCCTTTTGATTTTGCTGTAAGTAGGTCATTGGTAACCTTAACAATTGCTGTCTCTGTGGAGTGATGGGGACGAAATCCGGATAGCAGTGGGTCAAGAAGGGAGTTTATTGTAAGGAAATGGGATAGGCATGCATAAACTAGTTTTTCGAGAAGCTTTGATGCAAGAGGGAGGAGGGAAATAGGGCGGTAGTTGGATGGGGAGGTAGGATCAAGGGAAGGTTTTTTGAGGATAGGTGTGACCAGTGCATGTTTCAGCGATGAGGGAAATATACCAGTGCTGAGGGAGAGGTTGAAAGTGTGTGTGAGTATAGGGGTAAGGGTAGCAGAGAGGGAGGGGAGTAGCTGTGAGGGGATAGGGTCAAAGGGACAGGTAGTGAGGTGAGAGCACAGTATAAGTTCGAAAACTTCTTCCTCAGTAACAGGGGAGAATGAGCTAAGTTTAAGGCTATGTGGGTTCTGGTTGATTGAGAGCATTTGAGGGGGGGGGGGAGAGAATGGATTATGTTGAGATCTGATTTAATTTCTGAGGGAGTCGATTTTGTTATTGAAGTGGCTGGCAAAGTCTTGAGTTGACAGAGAAGTTGTATTAGGAGGAGGGGGAGGGCGGAGAAGGGTATTGAAAGTGGAGAACAAACGTTTTGGGTTTGAAAAAAGATTAGAGATAAGAGTAGAGAAGTAGTGTTGCTTATGGAAATTAAGGGCAGAATAGTAGGAGTTCAAGCTAAATTTGTAATGTTGAAAATCAGCTGAACTCCTAGATTTTCTCCAGTGCCACTCAACAGTACGGTAAGATCTGCGTAGGTAACGTGCCAGAGGAATATGCCAGGGCTGAGGATGAGTGTTTGATTTCTGAGCTATGGTATGAGGGGCGATATTGTCAAGGACAGATGTAAGGGTGGAATTATAGTGGTGGATAGATTGGCCAGGGCAGGAAAAGGAGGCGAAGGATGAGAGGAGCGGTTTCTAGGGAATTAGAAAACTGTTGTTGATCTAATGGCATAATGCTTCTGTGAAGTTTGGTGTGAGGAGCAGAAGGAGGGAGAGTTGTAGGGAGGGATGATATGTTGCAAGTAAGGAGATGGTGGTCATAAAGAGGAAAGGGGAAGTTTGTGAAGTTTGAGAGAGTGCATCGATAGCTAAAGATCAGGTCAAGGGAGTGGCCATCTTTATGAGTGGGAGAATCAGTACATTGTGACAAACCGAAAGAGGAAATGAGTAGCAGAAGTTGTTTTGCAGAGGAGGCAGTGGGATTGTCAAGAGGGATTTTGAAGTCACCAAGAATGAGGGAAGGGGTGTCTGAGGAAAGGAAATAAGGTAGCCAGGCAACCAAGTGATCTAGAAATTGAGTTGAGGAGCCAGGAGGACGGTATATGACTACAACACATATAGAAAGAGGAGAGAATAAGCGAATCATGTGGGTTTCGAATGAGGAAAATGTGAGGGAAGAGATGGGATGTATTTGTTAAAGGTGCAACGAGAGGAAAGTAAAATACCTACACCACCTCCTTGTCTATTACCAGACCTAGGAGTGTGGCTGAAGCTGAGACCCCCATGTGACAGAGCAGCAGTGTATGCTGTGTCTAGGGGAGAGAGACAGGTTTCTGTTAGGGCCAGAAGGTTGAGGGAGTGGGAGATAAAGAGGTCATGTATAGAAGTGAGTTTGTTGCAAACAGAGCGAGAGTTCCAGAGTGCACAAGTGAAAGGGTTAGTGGCTTTGATGCAAGAGGAATGTGAGTAAGGTTGTCAGAGTTTTGTTTTTTGAGTCTGTGGGATGGTACACATGGATGTGCATGACTAGGCAGTTGTTAGGGACCAGGATTAGGGGAGATGTCACCAGCAGTTAGTAAAAGCAAGAGGGAGAGAGACATGAGATGAGATACAGATTTGCAGTAATGATACTGCTTTTGAGACAAGGTGCAGGGGGGAGAGAGAGTGTTTAGGAATAGGTATAGTTTGTGAGTACAAAAGTAAGGTGAGTTTAAGAGATATGGGCTAATGAACAGTGCAGGTGGAGAGGGAGAAGGAGTAATTGAATAATGTAGTTTGTTATAGAGACAACAGGCAGCAAAAAGGAATATGAAGATATTAGGCATTTTTACAAAAGAGGGAACCAGTTAAACACATAAGACACAGTATTACAGTAGCAATTGCATAAGAAAACAATAAGGTATATAAAACATAATATTACAAATGTACCTGCCTTTTTCTTGCCCCTTGCCCAATCCTTGTTCAATTCTTGTATAATTCTATTGCTAATGCATCATTTATAAAATGTTCACTTTAAAAATGTGAACATATGTTGTTATAGCAATGCACAGCCCAGTGCAATGCACATCCCAAACTAGTGTGGAATATATGCAGGCAGGGCAGTCAGCTGAGTCCACTAAATTTAGTAGATTGCTAATCAAAGACAATTGGAAATGCCAATTGGAAAGTTAGATTCTATTCTGGTCAGGGTGAGATGTTAAGTAAACAGACAATAAAATTTTAGGGAGGTTAAAACTATTATATAAGACAGCTATACATTTTAGAATAATAGCAAGTATTAATAAGGATTGATCATCACATGGTAATGAACTAAACATTAGAAATAAGACATTTGATAACAGTACAACAAATGTAGGACTAAGTTAACAACCTAAAATCATTTGCTCTATGTACATATACACATACCAGAAGAGAGTTACAGGAGAGGAAAAAAAACACCAGAGTGCAGTGAATAGTTTGCAGAATGACAGGGACTCTATTCACGTACCAGAAGAGAGTTACAGGAGAAGAAAAACACACCAGAGTGCAGTGAATAGTATGCAGAATGACAGGGACTCTATTCACGTACTAGAAGAGAGTTACAGGAGAGGAAAAAAAAACACCAGAGTGAAGTGAATAGTTTTAATTCAATGACATAGCTGGTGAGCCAATTAGGAGTGGCCTATGTTTGGAGTCGCAAATCACTGGTCATGTTCTGCTCAAAAGTTGCAATGTGTTGTGACTTCAAGCAGGACTTAGGGCAAGATTTCTTAAAATTCAAATGTCATGATTGGTTGCAGGCTCACTCATTTGAGCCTGCAACTGATATTTATGAAGCAGTGATTTAAACCGATAGGCAGATGAAAATCCCCCTGAATTAAAGGGACATAATATTAATTTGCTAAATTACTTGAAAGTGATGCAGTATAACCTTAAAAAGCTGACAGGAAAATATTACCTGAGCATTTCTAAGTAAAAAAAGAAGATATTTTACCTCACAATCTCCTTAGCTCAGCAGAGTAAGTTCTGTGTAAAAAGTTATACTCAGTTGCTGTACAGCTGCAGATAAAAAAAATGAATGAATCCCTTAGCTGTCCCGGGACAGGCATACTGTTTTGCTGCTTAGAAATCCTTTACAATGGGATGTGGCTACTGAGGAACTTTTGAGGTAAAATATCTTTCTCTTTTACATATAGATGTTCAGGTGATATTTTCTAGTCAGTTTTATACAGCTATGCTGCATCTCTTTCAAGTGTTTCAACATTTGGGTATCATGGACCTTTAATTCGACCAGGGTGATTGACAAGCCCTACTCTCATGCAGTGTTCCCTTGTGCAATGATAAATATGGGGAACACATTCACCCCACAATTTTCGATAAGATGCAGACAGGTTCACAACATGTGAATCCTGTTCATTCTCAAATTGATAAATCTTGTCCTTAATGTATTCATCCTTTATGGGGGGAGTTAAACACATAGTTAACAAGTGATACTAGTTCAAAACAGACTTGCTCAAACAAATGAGATTATTTCATTTCTGCATTAATCTTGCTTGACTTTTTTTGTGGGTGGCAGTCCATTTTCTTTTCTTTTATGAACAGGCAAAAGTCCTGGCCACATAGACAAATCACAGGGTTAGCTATTTGTTAATGTAGTATATTGTTCACCAAAGTGTCCACAGTCTTTTAAAGCTGTCTATTAAAAAACAATGTCTCCATACCATTTTAACCACAAAACAGCAAACAAATGGTAACACATGAATAGGACCAATAATAATAATGAACAGGGAAATTGTATTTTTTATTTATGATAATTATTTGGATAAATAGCATGCAGTATGATTGCAGTTTTATTAAACATAGCTTTTTGGGGTGCCAAATGCTGCTGTTTTACGATACTATCAGCCTTTCCAGTATTTGAAATTTCTTTTGGTCTCTATAGATTTGCCTCTTTTTTATTTTTATAATTTCCCTTAAGACCGGTGTCTTGGGAATTAACCTTACCTTCACAAGGAAGGCAAAGGAAGAAAACAAGGTAATTACCATTTCACAAATTCTGTCTCAGAAATCCGTTGACCTCCACATAACTATGAATTCTGAATGAGGGTGATGGTGGATGTTACTATAATCCCTGTAAAGACATACACCAAAGGAAAAAACACAAGAAAATTCTGTTTATGCTGAACTTGAATGTGATCCCTTTCTGAAAAAGGAATTTGTATTTTACCTTAATAGAGTTCAAAACCTTTCAACTAAATACTGCACATTTAATAGCACAATAAGGTGTCAGATAAAGTACCAATTTCACAGTAAACACAAAAAAAGACTATTATTTTGCAAGTGGATAATGTTATTGATTGTCCAACTGTGAAAGTTCATTAAGTGCTGTTTAATTTGCTTCTTGTTTCTCTTATGTCACTGGAGATTTTCAGAAGTTTGAGTGAACTAGAACACTTTTCAAGTTTCGGTTCTCTGTAAATGTCATGTATAATGTTTAATGACAAAGGAAAGTACTTGAAGTTATGGCATTTATAACTAATATTTAATTCTATTTTCTATCTTTTCTTTATTTGCTGCAACCTCTAATGTATCCCTAACTTCAATGTCTGTGTAAAAGCCATTAAACTAGGTATTTTGACATTTTGCAATTTTTTTTATTATGCTGAAATATGCACCAACAATAAAATATCAGACAGATAGGGTACAGTTTAATCTTTCTGTATGAACTTAAATGCTCTTAGGTGGCTAATATTCAGAGTTATTTGGAAAACATATGTTTGAGTACACTATGGTGTCTAACAGATATCAGCAATAACTCTGGTTAAATGTAAATGTAAATGCACAAATACGTATATGTATTTTTTAAAATTGTTACTCGCCACTTCTGATCCCACCCACCACATGACCACACCACTTACACTACTCCACCCCCCCCTTTGCATATGTTTAGCCATTGTTAAACAACTTATTGTTCATTAACTTTTTAATATTGTTCTTATTTTATACCATCAATTAAATAATGCTACATACATTAATAAGTTATCAACATCAACTAGGGTTTTGAGGAAGACAACAGCTGGATAAAAAAAGTTGTTAAACTGAGAGAAAGCAGAGAGTGCTGATATTAATGTGATCATAGCAGACTTGGTATTTAGTATTTTGTATAATTTGTATAATTATCATCTTTCAACTATCTTTATCCACTTCTTCCTCTCTTGAATCTCTCGTTTTACCCTCTCGCTTCTCTCTCAGGCCGTATATTCTCTTTCCCCTCTTTCAGTTCTCTTCACTCTTTTTTTTCTGCATTCTTTCTTAACGCTATCTTTTTCTCCACTTTCACTTTTCCTCCACATCTCTCTACACCCATTTACCCTCTCAGAAGTAACAGTCTAAGGACTAATGGAGTCCCTATAGCCCTAGAGGAATAACATATCCTTGCCCTTTCATAGATATGTAGTATCCCTTTAGATAATTTTTGTTGCCGGTAGCCCAATATTCACTAACTAACTTTCACTCACCACTATTACATTTTCACTCGCCAACTGCTAGTGGGCTAGAGGCAATTTTGAGCCCTGACAATTACAGCCATTACAAGTCTTGTTGGTATAGCTATACCGCAAGCCTTTTAGCCTGTACCGCAACTTCAGTACCGCAGACGTAAAAACTAACACCTAGATTACGAGTTTTGCGTTAACAGGGGTGCGGTGCTAACGAGCAGTTTAAGTTCACCGCTCACTTACAGACAGCGCTGTTATTATTGGTTTTTACAAACCCTGCGTTAACCGCAAAAAAGTGAGCGAAGAGCAAAATTTTGCTCCACATCTCGCCTCAATACCAGAGCTGCTTACTGTAGCAGTGAGCTGGCTAAACGTGCTCGTGCACGATTTCACCATAGGAATCAATGGGGGAGAGCCGGCTGAAAAAAACCTAACACCTGCAAAAAAGCAGTGTAAAGGTCCTAACGCAGCCCCATTGATGGGGGAATACTTTTTATATCTACACCTAACACCCTAACATTAACACAGAGTCTAAACTCACCTACATTATACTTATGAACCCCTAATCTGCTGCCCCCAACATCGCCGAACCCTACATTATATTTATTAACCCCTAATCTGCTGCCCCCAAATGTCGCCACAACCTATCTACATTTATTAACCCCTAATCTGTCGCCCACACAACGTCGCCACCACTATATTAAAGTTATTAACCCTTAAACCTAAGTCTAACCCTAACCGCCCCTAAATATAATTTTAATAAATCTAAATAAAATTACTATCATTAACTAAATTATTCCTATTTAAAACTAAATACTTACCTGTAAAATAAACCGTAAGCTAGCTACAATATAACTAATAGTTACATTGTAGCTAGCTTAGGGTTTATTTTTATTTTACAGGCAACTTTGTATTTATTTTAACTAGGTACAATAGTTATTAAATAGTTATTAACTATTTAGTAACTACCTAGTTAAAATAAAGACACATTTACCTGTAAAATAAAACTTAAACTATGTTACAATTACACCTAACACTACATTATAATTAAATAAATTCCCTAAACTAAATTACAATTTAAAAAAATTATCTAAAGTACAAAAACTGCCCCACTAAATTACAGAAAATAATAAAATAATTGCAAGATTTTTAAACTAATTACACCTACTCTAATCCCCCTAACAAAATAAAAAAGCCCCCCAAAATAAAAAAAGCCCTAACCTACACTAAATTACAAATAGCCCTTAAAAGGGCCTTTTGCGGGGCATTGCCCCAAAGTAATCAGCTCTTTCACCTGTAAAAAAAAAAGTACAAATACCCCCAAACAATAAAACCTACCACCCACCCAACCAACCCTACTCTAAAACCCACCCAATCCCCCCTTAAAAAAACCTAATACTAACCCCTTGAAGATCACCTTACCGTGAGACGTCTTCACCCAACCGGGCAGAAGTGGTCCTCCAGTCAGGCAGAAGTCTTCATCCGAGCCGGGCAGAAGTGGTCCTCCAGACGGGCAGAAGTCTTCATCCAGACGGCATCTTCTATCTTCATCCATCTGGCGCGGAGCGGGTCCATCTTCAAGACATCCGACGCGGAGAATCCTTTTCAAACAACAGCCGTCGTGAAGGTGAAGGTTCCTTTAAATGACGTCATCCAAGATGGCGTCCCTTCAATTCCGATTGGCTGATAGAATTCTATCAGCCAATCGGAATTAAGGTAGAAAAAATCCTATTGGCTGATGCAATCAGCCAATAGGCTTGAGCTTGCATTCTATTGGCTGATCAAATCCTATTGGCTTGCATTGAGCTTACATTCTATTGGCTGATCCAATCCTATTGGCTGATTGGATCAGCCAATAGGATTGAACTTCAATCCTATTGGGTGAAGACGTCTCACGGTAGGGTGATCTCCAAGGGGTTAGTGTTAGGTTTTTTTTTAAGGGGGGATTGGGTGGGTTTTAGAATAGGGTTGGTTGTGTGGGTGGCGGGTTTTAATGTTGGGGGGTATTTGTACTTTTTTTTAAGGTAAAAGAGCTGATTACTTTGTGGCAATGCCCCGCAAAAGGCCCTTTTAAGGGCTATTTGTCGTCATGGTGATCAGCGTTGTAAATATACGCTACAAATTACGGTCAGTGAATATAATGAAGTCACATTAAAGTAACACACAAGTTTAAACAATTTTTTCCTCCATATGTAATAATATTCAAACATTTTGTAACATGTATGAAGAGTTATTGTTACCATTATCAATATATCTAAGAGATTATAAGATCTACACAATGTAACGATTCAATATGTATCAATTAAACTTCCACCAATCAGAACAAGGCTGAACAGTTTTAAACCAGGTGAATCCTCCAGGTGAACATCTTGATAAAGGCCCAAGCAGCTGAAACGCGTAGAATTTTGCTCACTCTTTGGAAATTTTACTACTGTTGGAAATATCGCTAAAGTCGGATATAGTGCAGTAGGTTGGGTACTTTGAACTAATCATAAGCATGTGCAGTTCTATAAGTGTAATCCCTAACCCATGATCTGATCACTTTCCTTCTTTATATCTGAATCTTGACGCTGTGAATACAAGACAGCTGTTATTCATCAAACAACCCACCCTGCTCCAACTTTACTCCGGAACCACTCTGAGGTGGTAATTCACTACGGCGGATCTATACAGAGATTACAAGGATTTCACCTCCACGCTCACATTCTATCCAGCGTATTTAACACTTACCTTGGACTACCTAAAGTCACAGAGCTGGTATATGAGGATACATCCAAATTCAGGACACGGACATCTAACTACAGTTTAAGTTAAGGTCGGAACTTTGTTATATAGACCATAATTTACTGCCGATAACCATAGACTGTCTCTGAAGGAGGAGACCAGGAAAATTATTATAGTATCTAACACTGAGAGTCTCGATCCATTCCAGCAGTGAATATACCTAAGTAATCTGTTTGTAAGGTAATTATATTCAAGAACAATATATGCAAATGCATGGTGAATATTGCTATTATCCATAGAGTTCATTGTATCAAATGTGTAACATAAATTTTGTCATCCCGTATTAATTGCTTTTAACTTTTTTTTATATATATGATGCCGGCATCGAACTATAATAATAACTTGTAAATTTGACTTTTGAAATTTCACTTTTATCTATATTAAAATAATTATAAATAGTCACAGCTTTATATTGATATTATTGCATAAGATATTATTCTTAAGAAAAGAAAAACTATCTTTTAATGATGCTCTTTTAAGCTTTAATTAGCGCTAACCCCAAAACACCCTTTCACCATTTTGTCTTGTGATTAGTCAGGAGGTCTAATCACATTTACTGGGTTTAGCTTAAGAGTACATTGAGTGTAGTATCTTCAAATACAAACACCTTCTTCACAACTCGTTACCTCCCCATTTTTAAATCCACTCACTATAATATTTACAATATATATTTTTTCACTATTTTTATTCGAATCAGAATAACACTTTTTAGTCCCATAGCGGCCAATTACACATATATAGTAAAACACAAATATTAAGGAATAACAAACACTTTTGGATTTAATTAGGGCACAAATCTATTAATCTTCTAGTATCTTGCACACAATTCACTTGTTTATTTAATTTAGTTACTTTTCTTTATTGTTTAGAGTAAGATCCTAAAAGATATTATTCTAAGTCAATCACAAGTATTTCTTAATCTGTAGTTCTTTGAATTAAACACATATATATATAGTTCTTTTTTTAATAATATAATTTTAAGTTACATTAACGGAATTAACTTTATTCAGTTATCTATTTCTATTTTTTAAATTTTGAATTTTTGAGATACATTGGATATATATTCTTCTATATAACTAATAATATCAAAACATGGATATATTTGCCCATAGGGATCTTATGCTTAAAAACATATCCAGCAATAGCCAATTAGAAACAGAAAATACTTTCTATAATCCAAATATAGATGATATACACTCAAATTTAGAAGATTCACTCCAAAAAGAAATTAAATTAACTCTAGAAACCAAATATATACAAAATTACATAGACTTAAAAATTGTACCACAAGGACTCAGACTTAAAAAAAACTGTACCTTCTCCCTACTTGATCAATTGTCAAACGAGTGGTTTAAAACCCTTGAATCAGCCTCTTTAACACTAATGAAAATAATTATTAAAGCAAGAAATTTACAACTTAATGATACCAAAAAAGAAATAGAAACATCGAAAAATAGACTCAGTAATATAGAATTAAATGAAGAACATAAGTATACACAATCTGAAATTATCAAAAGAATTTCTGAACTCAAAAGTAATATTATAACCCAAAAAAATTCAAAACTAAATAGTGATATATCAGATTATAAAAATGATGAAACCATCTCTGATGCGGAAAATATGAATGAATACCATCATACTGATAATTCTAACTACAATAGAAGTTGGTATAAACAACCACAACATAGAAATTTCTACAATAGACCCAGTCAAGACTACAATAGACATCCAGAGGCACCTAGAGAACAACACAATAGACCTAATTATGATTACAATAGATACCCAGAGGCACCAAGAGAATCAAATTGGACAAATAGGAGGACATATAATGATACATTCCAAAACACATATCGAACCAACACTTCATTTGAAAAACAACAATACCTTCACCCATATACATACAATACAAACAAAACTAAAGAACACAATAAATCACACTATAATGAATCATATAACCACAACCAAAATTGGAGATTGCCACTACATAATAGATTTTCTCCTTTACAAGAAACACTACGTCTAAATAGAAATAGGATATTCTCAGATAATAGACTACCTGTTTCATCAAATATAGAGAATTCTATCCAGAATCCCCATTTTTTAGGGGAGTCCCCTGCCCAGGCAGGGACATCCAGAGATTTCATAGAAATGGGAAAACCCCAAAGAAACCAGTTAGGAAAAAGAAGGCTAGGTGCAGAAGAGGGAGAAGAACCAGACAACAAAACACAGAGGAGATAAATATAGATATTAAACCTTCAGGAATATTTAACCTTAGTAAATGTAATATTAATGATACACAGGCAAAAGTACTAAACAAAGGGCTAACATTTGCACCTTCATGTAAGCTCAATAAATTCGAAACTCTGATCAACATCAACCAATACATCCGCAAGTTAACATTAAAAAGATATTTCTTGAAAAATCCTATACAGGATAAAATTACACATACTAATAACAGATATATACACACAAATATGAAAGCTAAGTCAAGTTTTTTCCCTACACAAGAAAAAAGCGAACATATTAAACTGTTTGAGGAAAATATAAAAAAAGAACTAGACCTCCTAGACCAAATTCGTCCAATCAGAAAAAATGTAACCAATAAAGAATTAAACACACTTAAAGAACTACAGAATAATAAAGAAATAACAATAAAACCTGCCGACAAAGGTGGTGGTATTGTTATAATGGTTACAGACTACTATATCAGTGAATCATATAGGCTGTTAAAGGATACCACCACCTACACACAACTTAAACAGAACCCACTAAAACACCAAAAAATAAAATTAGAATGTCTATTAAAAGAAGCTAATGAAAAAGGAATACTAAATAGTTCAGAATTAGAATTCCTAACCATAACACATCCGAAGACACCAACATTTTACTTTTTACCAAAGATCCACAAACATCTACAAAAAACCCCAGGACATCCCATTATCTCAGGGATAGAGTCACTTACATCAAATCTTTCTCAATACATAGACTTTTTTTTGCAAACATATTTTACCAAATTACCAGCATATTTACGTGACTCTACACAGTTTTTAAATCAAATGGAAAGACAATTTTATTCTTGTCACGTGCGATGTGAGTTCGCTCTATACAAACATATCACATAATATAGGGTTGAAAGCAATAAAAACATATTTAGATAGAGATAAAGATCTTCCCATCCCACAGAATAAATTCATCCTTGATTGCATTAACTTCATCCTTCATAACAATAGTTTTCTTTTCAAAAATTATATCTTTTTACAAATTAAGGGGACTGAAATGGGCACAAGGTTCGCCCCCAGTTATGCTAACTTGTTCATGGGACTATTTGAAGAACTTAATATTTATAATGGCCCATGGGGGGCGAACCTTGTGCACTACTGCAGATATATAGATAACATTTTTATAATCTGGCGAGGAGATGTAGAACTCTTAGAATCATTTATAGAAGATATCAACTCCAATGAGATGGGTATTTCATTTTCTCATGAATACAGTAGACAAAAAATAAATTTTCTGGATATTGAATTGAATATTATATCTAATAAAATACATACTCAAACTTATTTCAAAACCACAGATGCTAATAATTATATTAATTACGAGAGCTGTCATCTAGATCTATGGAAATCCAATATTCCTAAGGGTCAGTTTATGAGAATAAAAAAAAACTGCTCAAATATAGACAATTACCAATCTCAATCTCAAATATTAACCAAAAAGTTCATAGAAAAAAGATACAATCCCAAAACAATAGAGAAAAATAAATAACAGGTAGAACAATTAGATAGAAACACATTATTAAAAACTAAAAATAGAAAGAAAATTCATGATTTTAATACAGACAATTTATTTACCCCATTTATTACTGAATACAGTACCCAACATATGGAAATCAAAAGAATTCTTAAAAGACACTGGCACTTAATAAAACAAGACTGCATATTAGGTGAAAAAGTCAAAGCTCAGCCAGATATAATTTTCAAAAAAGCCAAAAATCTTAAAAGCATACTGTCTCCCAGCGAATTTAAAGAAGTCAAAACATCAAAATATAGATCTTAAAGGTAATGAACTTAGAGGCTATTTCCCTTGTAACACATGCAAAGCATGTAAATACAGTAATAAAATTAAAGAAATGAAATCCCCAGTTAATCAATATGTTGCTAAAATCACACAAACTTTAAGATGTGCAGATAAAAATACAGTGTATTGTATAAAATGTTCTTGTAATCTATTATACTTCGGCCAAACCAGCAGAATATTACGTGACCGTATAAGGGAACATATCCTGAAAATTTAACATGGATCAGAAGAAACTAAACTTTATTCTCACTTTAAAGAAATACATTCAGGCAATCTTAGAGATTTTAAATATTGGGGGGTTAAAAAACTTAGCCTAGGAATTAGAGGGGGTAATATAACTACACTATTATGTAAAAAAGAAGCAGAATATATTTTTAACTTCAAAACCCTTTACCCTTTAGGATTAAATTCAGAACTTGATCTGAACGGTTTGTTTTAACAAACACTTAAGTTACAGTACACAAAAAAGTCCAAAATAAATAAAGTTGAAATTAATATTCTACTATATTTTATAGACCTTCTTTTAGACAATCATACAAGACCATTTATTAGGTCTCTCTCTATATAATTCATACAATTCATATGGGCAAATATAATGCATGTTTGATTTATCCAAGCTATCTCTATATAAAAAAACTTAAATTTGATAAAACTTTTTGTTTAGTATTTTTATAATAAATATCAATTTTTTATACATTAATTTTTATGCATTAATTTTTTATGCATTTTTTTTATGCATTAATTTTTTATGCATCAAATTCTTTAAATATACATATTTGAGAGTTTGATAGTTATAAAACATTTCATATTCATTATTGATCATTCAAATGATTTTAAAATAACTATAAAAAGAACATTTATTCTTTATTATATTTTTTATATATATGTCTTTATGTCATTAAATATACCATCTGGTAATCTTTATAGGAATTATCACATACAGATTAGCTTAGATATTTTTCTGTTACACTAATTTAGTAGACACGTTTTGCCCCCAATATAAGGAGTTAAATATCCTCGTCAGTGCTAGTCGTCATGGTGATCAGCGTTGTAAATATATGCTACAAATTACGGTCAGTGAATATAATGAAGTCACATTAAAGTAACACACAAGTTTAAACAATTTTTTCCTCCATATGTAATAATATTCAAACATTTTGTAACATGTATGAAGAGTTATTGTTACCGTTATCAATATATCTAAGAGATTATAAGATCTACACAATGTAACGATTCAATATGTATCAATTAAACTTCCACCAATCAGAACAAGCCTGAACATTTTTAAACCAGGTGAATCCTCCAGGTGAGCATCTTGATAAAGGCCCAAGGAGCTGAAACACGTAGAATTTTGCTCACTCTTTGGAAATATTACTACTGTTGGAAATATCGCTAAAGTCGGATATAGTGCAGTAGGTTGGGTACTTTGAACTAATCATAAGCATGTGCAGTTCTATAAGTGTAATCCCTAACCCATGATCTGATCACTTTCCTTCTTTATATCTGAATCTTGACGCTGTGAATACAAGACAGCTGTTATTTATCAAACAACCCACCCTGCTCCAACTTTACTCCGGAACCACTCTGAGGTGGTAATTCACTACGGCGGATCTATACAGAGATTACAAGGATTTCACCTCCACGCTCACATTCTATCCAGCGTATTTACCTTGGACTAACTAAAGTCACAGAGCTGGTATATGAGGATACATCCAAATTCAGGACACAGACATCTAACTACAGTTTAAGTTAAGGTCAGAACTTTGCTATATAGACCATAATTTACTGCCGATAACCATAGACTGTCTCTGAAGGAGGAGACCAGGAAAATTATTATAGTATCTAACACTGAGAGTCTCGATCCATTCCAGCAGTGAATATACCTAAGTAATCTGTTTGTAAGGTAATTATATTCACGAACAATATATGCAAATGCATGGTGAATATTGCTATTATCCATAGAGTTCATTGTATCAAATGTGTAACATAAATTTTGTCATCCCGTATTAATTGTTTTTAACTTTTTTTATATATATGATGCCGGCATCGAACTATAAAAATAACTTGTAAATTTGACTTTTGAAATTTCACTTTTATCTATATTAAAATAATTATAAATAGTCACAGCTTTATATTGATATTATTGTGTAAGATATTATTCTTAAGAAAAGAAAAACTATCTTTTAATGATGCTCTTTTAAGCTTTAATTAGCGCTAACCCCAAAACACCCTTTCACCATTTTGTCTTGTGATTAGTCAGGAGGTCTAATCACATTTACTGGGTTTAGCTTAAGAGTACATTGAGTGTAGTATCTTCAAATACAAACACCTTCTTCACATATTTGTAATTTAGTGTAAGGTAGGGCTTTTTTATTTTGGGGGGCTTTTTTATTTTGTTGGGGGATTAGAGTAGGTGTAATTAGTTTAAAAATCTTGTAATTATTTTATTATTTTCTGTAATTTAGTGGGTTTTTTATTGCACTTTAGATAATTTTTTTAAATTGTAATTAATTTAATTATAGTGTAGTGTTAGGTGTAATTGTAACATAGGTTAGGTTTTATTTTACAGGTAAATTTGTATTTATTTTAACTAGGTAGTCATTAAATAGTTAATAATTATTTAATAACTATTGTACCTAGTTAAAATAAATACAAAGTTGCCTGTAAAATAAAAATAAACCCTAAGATAGATACAATGTAACTATTAGTTATATTGTAGCTATCTTAGGGTTTATTTTATAGGTATTTAGTTTTAAATAGGAATAATTTAGTGAATTGTATTAATTTTATTTCGATTTATTTAAATTATATTTAAGTTAGGTTTCGGGTTAGACTTAGGTTTAGGGGTTAATACATTTAATATAGTGGCAGCGAAGTTGGGGGCGGCAGATTAGGGGTTAATAAATGTAGGTAGGTGTCGGCGATGTTAGAGCAGGCAGATTAGGGGTTAATAATATTTAAATAGTGTTTGTGAGGCAGGAGTGCGGCGGTTTAGGGGTTAATATGTTTATAATACTAAATAAACCTATTAATCCCTAAACCGAAAGCCCCCCCACTTTGCAATAATCTAAATTAAACTAGTAAACCCTATACCTAACCATAACCCTAACGTAACCCTAACACCCCCTAACTTTATATTAAAATTACAATTTCCCTATCTTAAATTAAATTAAAACTTATCTGTCAAATTAAAAGAACTAAGTTTAAACTAACAATTAAACTAATATACTTATTAAACTAAAATTAAACAAACTACCAATTAAATAAAACTAAACTACACATTAAAAAAACACAGCTCTTTTAGCTGTAAAAAGAAAATACAAAGACCCCCCCAACAGTAAAACCCACCACCCAATCAACCCCCCAAAATAAAAAACCTAATTCTAATAAAAACCTAATCTACCCATTGCCCTGAAAAGGGCATTTGCATGGGCATTGCCCTTAGAAGGGCATTTAGCTCTTTTGCTGCCCAAATCCTAATCTAAAAAAACCCCCACCCAAAAAACCCTTAAATAAAACACTAACACCCCGACGATCCACTTACAGGAAGTCCCGCTTGAACGATCTTCATCCAGGCAGCGAGAAGTCTTCATCCAGGTGGCCTTTTCTATCTTTATTCAGGCGGCAAAGTCCTCATCCAAGCAGCAAGAAGTCTTCATCCAGGCGGCCTCTTCTATCTTCATCCAGACTTCATCTTCTATCTTGATCCCGGTGGCGCGGAGCAAGTCCATCATGAAGACATGCAGCGCTTATCATCCTCTTCATATGGTCACCACCATACACTGAATCTTCACTGCAAGGGAGCAGTTTCAAAATGGTGTCCCTTGCATACCTATTGGCTGAAAAAATTTAATCAGCCAATAGGAATTAGAGCTGCTAAAATCCTATTGGCTGTTAAAATCAACCAATAGGATTTAAGCAGCTCTCCTTCTATTGGATGATTCATCAGAATAGAAGAGGCCGTCTGGATGAAGACTTCTCGCCACCTGGATGAAGATCGTTCAAGCAGGACTTCAAAAACTGTAGGTGGACCGTCGGGGGTTAGTGTTAGGGTATTTTTAAGGTTTTTTTGGGTGTTTTTTTTTTAGATTAGGGTTTGTGCAGCAAATGCGCTAAATGCTCTTTTAAGGGCAATGCCCATACAAATGCCCTTTTCAGGGCAATGGGTAGATTAGGTTTTTTAGATAGTTTTTTTTTATTCTTTGGGTTTGGGAGGTGGGGGTTTGTAATGTTAGTTAGTTTTTGTAAAAAAAAAATCAGGTAAAAGAGCTGTTTAAAAGGCCATAATACCCAAATGTTTAAACACTTGAAAGTGATGCAGCATAGCTGTAAAAAGCTGATTAGAAAATATCACCTGAACATCTCTATGTAAAAAAGAAAGATATTTTACCTCAAAAGTTTCTCAGTAGCCACCTCCCATTGTAAAGGACTTCTAAGCAGCATATTGGTATGTCTGTCCCGGAACAACTGAAAGGATGAGCTTCGTGCACTCTCATATTATTTCACCAATCAGGTAAAGGAAGCTTACTATGAAATCTCATGAGAGTTAAGTTAAATCTCATGAGATCACAGTAAGAGTTCATGACCTCAGCACTGCTGATGCTGATTGGCTGCTGTTCATTTCTTCATTTTTTTTATTTTTTTACCTGCAGCTAGGAGCAGCTGCGTATAACTTTTTACACAGAACTTACTCTGGTGAGCTGAGGAAATTGTGAGGTAAAATATCTTCCTTTTTTATATAGAGATGCTCAGGTGATATTTTCCTGTCAGCTTTTTACAGTTATACTGCATCAGTTTGACGTGATTTAGCATATGAGTATTATGTCCCTTTAACTAAGGGCAATGCCCTACAAAAGGCCTTTTTTAGGGCTATTCGTAGTTTATTCTAGATTAGGTTTTTTATTTTGGGGTGTTTTTTTTAAAATGGGTATTAGAATAAGAATAAACTAGGCTGGTTAGGTTTTATTTGACAGGTAAGTTTGTATTTATTTTAATTAGGTAGTTATTAAATAGTTAATAACTATTTACTAACTAGTCTACCTAGTTAAAATAAATATAAACTTGCCTGTAAAATAAAAATAAAACCTAACGGCTAGATTTAGAGTTCTGCGGCCAAAGGGGTGCGTTAGCTACGCTGGCTTTTTTTCTCCCGCACCTTTTAAATACCGCTGGTATTTACAGTTCACAGAAGAGCTGCGTTAGGCTCCAAAAAGGGAGCGTAGAGCATATTTACCGCCAATGCAACTCTCGATATCAGCGGTGCTTACGGACGCGGCCAGCTTAAAAAACGTGCTTGTGCACGATTCCCCCATAGGAAACAATGGGGCTGTTTGAGCTGAAAAAGAACCTGCAAAAAAGCAGCGTTCAGCTCCTAACGCAGCTACATTGTTTTCTATGGGGAAACACTTCCTAAGTCTAAACCTAACACCCTAACATGTACCCCAAATCTAAACACCCCTAACCTTACACTTATTAACCCCTAATCTGCCGCCCCCGCTATCGCTGACCCCTGCATATTATTATTAACCCCTAATCTGCCGCTCCGTACACCGCCGCAACATACATTATAGTTATGTACCCCTAATCTGCTGCCCCTAACACTGCCGACCCCTTTATTATATTTATTAACCCCTAATCTGCCCCCCACAACGTCGCCGCCAGCTACCTACAATAATTAACCCCTAATCTGCCGACCGGAGCTCACCGCTACTATAATAAATGTATTAACCCCTAAAGCTAAGTCTAACCCTAACACTAACACCCCCCTAAGTTAAATATAATTTAAATCTAATGAAATAAATTAAATCTTATTAAATAAATTATTCCTATTTAAAGCTAAATACGTACCTGTAAAATAAATCCTAATATAGCTACAATATAAATTATAATTATATTGTAGCTATTTTAGGATTAATATTTATTTTACAGGCAACTTTGTATTTATTTTAACCAGGTACAATAGCTATTAAATAGTTAATAACTATTTAATAGTTACCTAGTTAAAATAATTACAAAATTACCTGTAAAATAAATCCTAAACTAAGTTACAATTAAACCTAACACTACACTATCAATAAATTAATTAAATACAATACCTACAAATAACTACAATTAAATAAACTTACTAAAGTACAAAAAATAAAAAAGAACTAAGTTACAAAAAATAAAAAAATATTTACAAACATTAGAAAAATATTACAACAATTTTAAACTAATTACACCTACTCTAAGCCCCCTAATAAAATAACAAAGACCCCCAAAATAAAAAAATGCCCTACCCTATTCTAAATTAAAAAAGTTCAAAGCTCTTTTACCTTACCAGCCCTGAAAAGGGCCATTTGCGGGGCATGCCCCAAATAATTCAGCTCTTTTGCCTGTAAAAAACATACAATACCCCGCCCCAACATTACAACCCACCACCCACATACCCCTAATCTAACCCAAACCCCCCTTAAATAAACCTAACACTAAGCCCCTGAAGATCTTCCTACCTTATCTTCACCATGCCAGGTTCACCGATCGCTCCAGGCTCCGAAATCTTCATCCAAGCAAAGCGGGGGCTGGATATCCATAATCCGGCTGAAATCTTCTATCAAGCGGCGGCTGAAGAGGTCCAGAAGAGGCTCCAAAGTCTTCATCCTATCCGGGAAGAAGAGGAGATCCGGACCGGCAACCATCTTGATCCAAGAGGCATCTTCTATCTTCATCTGATGACGAACGGCTCCAGCTTGAAGACCTCCAGCGTGGATCAATCTTCTTCTTCCGACGTCCAACTGAAGAATGAAGGTTCCTTTAAGGGACGTCATCCAAGATGGCGTCCCTCGAATTCCGATTGGCTGATAGGATTCTATCAGCCAATTGGAATTAAGGTAGGAAAATTCTGATTGGCTGATGGAATCAGCCAATCAGAATCAAGTTCAATCTGATTGGCTGATCCGATCAGCCAATCAGATTGAGCAAGCATTCTATTGGCTGTTCCGATCAGCCAATAGAATGCGTGCTCAATCTGATTGGCTGATCGGATCAGCCAATCGGATTGAACTTGATTCTGATTGGCTGATTCCATCAGCCAATCAGAATATTCCTACTTTAATTCCGATTGGCTGATAGAATCCTATCAGCCAATCGGAATTTGAGGGACGCCATCTTGGATGATGCCATCTTGGATGACGTCATTTATTCGGTGAGTAGGCATCGGTTGAAGAGGATGGTTCCGCGTCGGCTTGGAAGAAGATGGCTCCGCTCCGGAAGAAAGAAGATTGAAGATGCTGCTTGATAGAAGACTTCATCCCGATGATGGACTTCCGACTTCAGCCCGATGATGGAGTTCTTCAGCCGCCGCTTGGATCAAGACTTCGAACCCTCTTCTGGACCGATCGCTGAACCCGGTGAGGTGAAGACAAGGTAGGGAGATCTTCAGGGGCTTAGTGTTAGGTTTATTTAAGGGGGGTTTGGGTTAGATTAGGGTATGTGGGTGGTGGGTTGTAATGTTGGGGGGGTATTGTATGGTTTTTTTTTACAGGCAAAAGAGCTGAATTCTTTGGGGCATGCCCCGCAAAGGGCCCTTTTCAGGGCTGGTAAGGTAAAAGAGCTTTTCTATTTTAATTTTAGAATAGGGTAGGGCATTTTTTTATTTTGGGGGGCTTTGTTATTTTATTAGGGGGCTTAGAGTAGGTGTAATTAGTTTAAAATTGTTGTAATATTTTTCTAATGTTTGTAAATATTTTTTTATTTTTTGTAACTTAGTTCTTTTTTATTTTTTGTACTTTAGTTTATTTCATTGTATTTTTTTGTAGGTATTGTATTTAATTAATTTATTGATAGTGTAGTGTTAGGTTTAATTGTAGATAATTGTAGGTATTTTATTTAATTTATTTATTGATAGTGTAGTGTTAGGTTTAATTGTAACTTAGGTTAGGATTTATTTTACAGGTAATTTTGTAATTATTTTAACTAGGTAACTATTAAATAGTTATTAACTATTTAATAGCTATTGTACCTGGTTAAAATAAATACAAAGTTGCCTGTAAAATAAATATTAATCCTAAAATAGCTACAATATAATTATAATTTATATTGCAGCTATATTAGGGTTTATTTTACAGGTAAGTATTTAGCTTTATATAGGAATAATTTATTTAATAAGAGTTAATTTATTTTGTTAGATTTAAATTATATTTAACTTAGCGGGGTGTTAGTGTTAGGGTTAGACTTAGCTTTAGGGGTTAAAAAATTTAGTAGAGTAGCGGTGAGCTCCGGTCGGCAGATTAGGGGTTAATACTTGAAGTTAGGTGTCGGCGATGTTAGGGAGAGCAGATTAGGGGTTAATACTATTTATTATAGGGTTATTGAGGCGGGAGTGAGGCGGATTAGGGGTTAATACATTTATTATAGTAGCGGTGAGCTCCGGACGGCAGATTAGGGGTTAATTATTGTAGGTAGGTGGAGGCGACGTTGGGGGCAGCATATTAGGAGTTAATAAATATAATATAGGGGTCGGCGGTGTTAGGGGCAGCAGATTAGGGGTACATAGGAATAACGTAGGTGGCCGCGGTGTACGGAGCGGCAGATTAGGGGTTAAAAAATTATAATATAGTGGCGGCGATGTGGGGGGACCTCGGTTTAGGGGTACATAGGTAGTTTATGGGTGTTAGTGTACTTTAGAGCACAGTAGTTAAGAGCTTTATAAACCGGCGTTAGCCCAGAAAGCTCTTAAAGGGACAGTACACTGTAAAATTGTTTTTCCATAAATGTATTTTAAATGACTTGTTATACCAACTGCAGAGTATAAAATATTTGAGAAATTGCATTTTCGGGTTTATTTGTGTATCTGAAGTAGCTGGTTATGTGCTTTGAAACCACAGCCTATTACAATGGATTGAGCTTCTGGTAACATCAGATCTCATTATGTTATCCCTTTCATGTACACAGACTTGCTTCCTTATCTTATATTTGTCTGGAACACCAAAGCTCAATACATAGAGAGAACAATGGAAAATTATCATTTTATTACTTAACTATCATGCCCCCACTGAGGGTGTAATCTCTTCTGCTGGCTGTGTTTACTTAGGCTTGTCAATAGCATATACGCCAGTATCAACTTTCAGTATAGGTTGGGAAACCACAAGCTAAATCAGCTATTTCAAATGCTGAAATATGAGTAAAGGAGCTACTTGCAACCAATTTAATATACTCTAGCAGGTAAAAAGGATCATGGGGAATAATTTAAAGGGGAGAAAGTTTTTGGGTGAACTGTCCCTTTAACTACTGACTTTTTTCTGCGGCTGGAGTTTTGTCGTTAGATTTCTAACGCTCACTTCAGCCAAGACTCTAAATACCAGCGTTAGAAAGATCCCATTGAAAAGATAGGATACGCAAATGGCGTAGGGGGATCTGCGGTATGGAAAAGTCGCGGCTGCAAAGTGAGCGTTAGACCCTTTCCTGACTGACTCCAAATACCAGCAGGCGGTAAAAACCAGCGTTAGGACCCTCTAACGCTGGTTTTGATGGCTACCGCCCAACTCTAAATCTAGGCCTGAGTTAGCTACAATATGACTATTAGTTATATTATAAATAGCTTAGGTTTTATTTCACAGGTAAGTTTGTATTTAGTTTTAAATAGGCATTATTTAGTTAATAATTGTAAGTTTAATTTAGCTATATTTTAATTATGTTAAAGTTAGGGGGTGTTAGAGGTAGGGTTATGTTAGGGTTAAATTAGGGTTAGGTTTAGGGGTTAATATAGTTTAATTTAGGTTGTTGCACTGTGGGGGGCTAGCGGTTTAGGGGTTAATAGGTTTATTTAGTGGTAGTGATGTGGGAGGCCAGAGGTTTAGTGGTTAATAGCTCTATTTAATTGCGGCGATGTTAGGGAGCAGCAGAATAGGGGTTAATAGATTTATTATAGTGTGGGCGATGTTGGGGTGCAGGGCAATAGGGGTTAATAACTTTAGTATAGTGGCGGCGATATCGGGAGCGGCAGATTAGGGGTTAATAGTTTTATTTAGGTGGCGGCAGATTAGGGGTTAATAACTATAGGTATGTGGCGGCAATGTCGGTGGGGGGCAGATTAGGGGTGTTTAGACACTGGGTTTATGTTAGGGTGTTAGATTTAAACGTTAGTTTTTTCCCCATAGACATCAATGGGGCTGCGTTACGGAACTTTTCTTTCCGCGATCGCAGGTGTTAGACTTTTTTCTTACCTGCTCTCACCATTGATGTCTATGGGGAAAGTGTGCACGTCAAAACAGTGCTTGAATTTTGTGCGGTATGGAGTTTAAAAGCACCATATCACACGCACAAGCCGGCTGTTTGAAAACTTGTAATGGCTGCGCTATAGGGGGTTAAATAACAAAACTTTTGTTGTGTTCGTTAATTTCCCTATCGCACGCATAACTCATATTCTAGGTGATAGTGTTGTACCAGTATCCAACCTTCCATTTCTGGGGAAAGTAATTGAAAAAGTAGTGACAACTCAACTGGAAGCTCATCTATCACGCCTAAACATATTCAATCCTTTCCAGTCAGGCTTCAGATGCCGCCACGGCACTGAAACAGCGCTAGTCAGAGTGCTAAATGATCTCCTCATGGCAAGAGACAAAGGTGATTACTCCATTCTAATCCTCCTGGATCTCTCAGCTGCATTTGACACCATTGACCATAGGATTCTAATAGAGCGCTTGCAGTACATCTGTGGTCTAGGAGGCACAGTCCTTAACTGGTTTAAATCTTTCCTCGCTGGTAGATCACACAGAGTAATATCAGGATCAAGCTCATCCGCACCAACAGAACTGGCCTGCGGAGTTCAACAAGGATCTATCCTGTCTCCCATGCTATTTGCAATTTACTTACTACCACTGAGGGACATCATTAACCAACATGGACTAAGGTATCATTGTTACGCTGATGACGCACAACTCTACTTCTCCTTTGCTCCAGATACTACAGACCCAGCATGCCGCATAAACAAATGCTTAACAGACCTCATAGAATGGATGAATGCTAGCTGTCTCAAAGTGAACCCGGACAAAACAGAGTTACACTTGGTGAGGGGACTCCGGGCATCAAAAATATCCCGAGATCACCCAACTGGCTTGGAGCTTGGAGGCTCTAAACTCGTTAGTTCAGCAAAGGTATGAAACCTCGGAGTGCTGATTGATGCTGGACTATCTTTTAAACAGCAGATTTCCTCCGTAATAAAATATGCCTACTTTCATCTGAAAAACATAGCCAGGATACAACACTTAATTCCACCAGATGATATGCCAACATTAATCCATGCATTTGTATCCTCTAGGCTAGATTACTGCAATGCACTTTACTTGGGCCTCCCAAAAAAAGAACTCCATCGCCTTCAGACAGTACAAAATGCAGCAGCCAGACTATTGACCAATCAAACTCGCTCCTGCCACATAACACCTGTTCTCCACTACCTGCATTGGCTTCCAATTAAATGGTGAACATATTTTAAAATTGGCCTGCTGACCTTCAAAGCCTTAAACAACCAAGGCCCACAGTACCTGAAAGAGCTCCTGACACCCTACATCCCATCCCATTCACTTAGGTCAGCCAACACATCCCTCCTCTCAGTGCCAAGAATAAGGATAAACTCAGGCTCCAGAGCATTCGGCCACGCTGCCCCTACTTTCTGGAACTCTTTACCGTGCGCAATCAGAGAGACACCGTCCTTACAGACTTAAAAAATAGCTAAAGACCCACCTCTTCCACCAGGCATTCAGTCCGCTTATCTGAACTTCAGAAACTCCTAACTTTTATGTCTTATATTGGTATATTTGTAAAGTGCTTTGAGTCTCACAGGGAGAAAAGCGCTATATAAATCTCAAATTATTATTATATTATTATTATTCTATGTGAAATGTGAAGGTAAACTCATTAATCCTTTTTAAGAACTGAAATGTACAGTATATGTTTTATTTAAGTGCCAGAAACCTTGATAATGTTCTCAGAATTTTAGACATGGGGTTATATTTACCAAGCAGCGGATGCTGCTTATTTTGCGCAAACCTTCTGGCCCGCTGGAAACAGAAGTTAAGAAGCAGCGGTCTTAAGACCGCTGCTCCTTAAATCGTCCGCTACCTTTTAGGTGGTGGACTGCAATCATCTCAATTAGATATGATCGGGATGATTGACACCCCCTGCTAGCGGCTGATTGGCCACAAATGTTCAGGTGGCGGCATTGCACAAGCATTTCACCAGAAATGCTTGTGCGATTTTAAATGCCGACAACGTATGTTGTCGGCATTTAACGTTGTCAGGTGGACATGATTTGCTACAGCGAATCATGTCCGCTCTCCATTTGATAATTCGGCCCCATGGTCTTGACATGTTAGTTATTCCTTGGAGGTAGTTTGAGGACCTAGTCTGTTACCTTCTTGAGTTCAATGTATTATGTAGCAGACAGACAATGTCCCCAGCTAGGGAACCTGTATGCCTGCATTCATGGCTTGTGCAGTGTTGCCCCCTGCTCTATCCTGACTATTCACACAAGAGCAGAGCTTGTCAATTACTCAGGCTGAATGAGTTCAGGATGATGTAACTCCACCACATCTGAGGTGGCAGAGAGGTTAAGGAGCACAGGTCTTGTGACCTCTTCTTCTTAACGTGCAACTAGCAGGCTCCCATGAGCAAGCCTGCACCATAAGTGCTCCAAAGCGGCATTATTATTATTTTTATCAGAGGCATTTTCTTGACTGGCTTACTGCATTATATCTTTATATCGCACAATTCCATCTTTTGTGTCTCTCTGAAATAATTACAAAAACAGGTAAATGAAATGTATAACTAATGTGTAACTATTCTAGTCTATGCATGTAAAAGGAAAAAAAAAACAGTAGTAGGAAAAAGAAAAATAGTAGTATGCATTGTAAATGTTATCATGTGACTAGACTGTTGTTGCATCATGCATATAAAGACTTACTGGATATCTTGTGATACCCACTTAAAGGGACATACAAATGCAGAAAGAAATGCTATAAATTGTTAGAGCATTTTATTAATGCACTGTTGCTTTCCTATAACTACGTGATTATACCTTGAAAGGGGGTTAAACACAGTTACAAACACATCTGGTGAGCAAATGGCAGGAGGCATATGCATGAATCTTCTAATCAGCAGCTAGCTCCCAGTTGTGTACCGTGGCTCCTGAGCCTATCTAAGTATGCTTTTCAACAAGAAATGCTGAGAAAATAAAGTAAATTTGATAACAGAAACAAATGGAAAAGTCTATTAAAATGACTCTGCCTGAACCATGAAATTTTAATCTTGCCTTGCATGTGTCTTTAAAATAGGGAATCCTTGTTTGAAAAGGTACATGAATAAAAACATTTTTCATTCCTGATTAATTAACTTTCCAATTTACTTCCATTTCAAATTTCCTTAGATATCTTGATATCATTTGTTGAAGGAGCAGCAATGCACTACTATAAGTTCAATAAGCAGACTGGTTGTGTGATGAGAGTGGGAAGTAACATCACCGGATGGGGGCGTGGTCTTAGGTCTGTTATTGTCTATGTGGCAGTTACTAAGTGAGATCAATGGTACCAGAGGTATATTCCCATGCTGGTACAATAAAATAGTGTTGTACCCTCTTTGCTGTGTCCTGCATCTCATGACATGGTGTCAGAAGTTCTTGCCTGCGCTTCTGTTTCCTGATCGATGACGATGTTGAAGTTTACCCCACCTGAGCCTTTTGATTTTTCTCAGCCTACAGTTTGGCCCACATGGCATAATCGGTTTCAGTGCTTCAGGATTGCTTCCAAGCTGGACAAGGAAAGTGGTGAAGTACAATTTAATTCTTTTTTATACTCTATGGGGAAAGATGTGGAGCCAGGGTTCAATGCCTTTACATTCCAAGAAAGGGAAGAATTTGACTTTGAAATAGTTATGAACAAACTCAGTGCCCACTTTGTGCCCAAAAGAAATGTGATCCATGAGAGGGCTTGTTTTCACAAACGTGCCCACCGTGTGGGAGAATCTGTGGAGTAATTTGTGCGCAGCCTGTATGAACTAGCTGAATTCTGTGAGTTTGGTGTTGCTTAAGAGGAGCAAATCAGAGACAGAATAGTCATAGGAATTGCAGATGCTGAAGTCTCACTGAAGCTACAGTTGGAGGCTGAATTAACTTTAGATGGAGCTATTAGGATGGCCCACCAGAGTGAACTGGTGAAAAAGCAAAGTGCTGATCTGAGGTCTGAGAGTATTGTGGATGAAGTGCAGCAATTCAGGAGGGCTGCTAGTGAAAGGCACAGTGTGAGCGGTAGACCAAGGGCAACAGATAGGCCCAGAAGTGGATGGGCGCAGCATGCCCGATGCACACAGTGCAACCGTGCCCGTGATTAGAGTGTCATATGCCCTGCTAAAGACAAAAGATGTAGAAAATGTAACAGGATGGGCCATATTAAAGTGGTGTGTAAAACTGAATATATTAAGGAGATGCAGGTGGATAGCGACCAGGAGGGTCAAGAAGTGTCCTTTGTGGGGTCTGTTGTTGAACGGCCAGGTTCAGAAGAAGATTGGAGGGTTACTCTTACTGTAATGGGAGCCAAAGTTGCCTTTAAGATTGACACAGGAGCAGACATCACTGTAATGTCCCTTGCAGCATTCATAAAACTGCCTCGACAGCCTCAGCTGGCGAAAGTTACAACAAAAGTCCATAGTCCTGGTGGCCGCATTGATTGTGTGGGAAAATTTCTTGCCAGCTGCGAGTACAAGCAAAGGAAATTTGGGGGGTGTCAATCAAACCTCATCAGAGCAGGTGGACAGGGTTATGGAGCAGCGGTCTTTAGACTTGTGTTTCTGGCGAGTCTGAACCTGACCGAACGGAGCTTGATAGCCTTTTAGCCTGTAATGCAACGTCAGTCCCGCACTAGTAAAAATTATGTTTTTTAAGGGGACTTCCATAGTGCAGCCATTACAAGTTTTGCGGTGAGGCTAAAAAGCTTGCGTTCCAGCCTATACCGTCAATATCCGTTTCGCAATCTGAGAGCAGTAGTTATGAGTTTTACGTTACAAAACTGTTACATAAAACTCATAACTAGGGGGGCGTGGCTAACCGGCAGCCATGATAAGTCGCACATCTTAACAGCTCTGGAACCACTATAAGAATTATCTTCAATATTTCTTAAATTCTACTGAATAAGCTACTATCGAATGATATATGGACTTATAAAATCCTAGCTGCTAAGTAGCATACAAGCGTCAAAAAATTCCAGTGCTGTTTACAGAACTAATTCCGATACCAAGAGAGACGCCAGCCTTCTATCTTTAACTTTACTAACCCCCCCCCCGGGCAACCGGGTTAAACAAAACCATCCCACTGCCAACTCATGATGGAGGCATCTTATTCAGATATCCTTGCCTTACTGAAGAATCTTGACAGTAAGTTAGACAGCAGATTTAACGATCTCATGGCTACTGTCAGAGAAAAGCTCAAACAAGATGGTGTCGGACGCCAAAAATATAGCGACTCGGAGGTCCCGGTGCTACCAGAGGAAACACTTGCCGCTAATACGCACTCACTATTCCAGAAGGGGAGGTATAATCAGGACCTAGGCTCGGCTACAGGAGGTAGCAATATAGACGGAATTGCGTTGTGCTTTGCCGCTATCCCATCCTCCCACACCAAGGTCCCACGGAGACTTGCACAGATGAGCAGCGCCTTAATGGGTTGTAAGAAGTCGCTCCGGATATCATGCTTGCAGCGTATCCAGCTTCTAGTCTCTCCTACTCATGGTCCCGATGAAGATTGGACACTCGACCACTTACCTCTGGCTTCGGACCGGGGAGATGCGACGAGCCCCCCTAGACGAGACTCAGACCTTGCTCCTATTTTCTCTAAGGGTCATACAATTGACGAGGAGATCTGCTGGATGGGAAGACAATTGCTATCTGACAAATTGAGCTGTTCTTCACGGGCTTGGGAGACCTACCTTACCCCTCCAGACAAACTAAACAAACATTATTACTCATCGTATAAGCATCGCTCTGGAGTGGGTTGATCTAAAACATACCCTACCCTTATTCAGAGAGTCTTCCTTTCTACTGCATCCAGATTTGATGTATAGGGTGGTGGTAATTCTTCATTTCTATCTATGAACAGTATATACATTGCATTAGTCCAAGTTATTATACCTCTGCCTCTTCAGTAATTGTTGGTTTCTTTTAAATGCTATGATCGGGGCGGGCTGTTACAGGACATATATTATTGTTTACCTTTTTAATGTTAGTTTTTCCAGTCCACCAGTCATAATATCTATATACTTAACTTCCTTAAACTTTTGTCAATTTACAGAATACATATTTTGTTAACAGTAGTAACCGTATCCCATTTTTGTCTTAAGCCTACACAGGGTAGCACTTAGCTTTCTTTTGGCAGTTCTTGGATTCTCAGATAGAGAGATATTTCATATTGAGCAAACAAACAGTTAAATATCTGTAAACTCTCGTCCCGCTAATGATGCCCTAGCCTTTAAGCTTCTTCTATTTGGTAATCGAACAATCTAAATCCTAATACTACATGATATAAGCCATCTTTAGGAGTGTTCCCCCCTCCCTCTGGTCTAATTTCACACCCCCACACTAGTTCTGTGTAAATTTTACATGTCCTCTTCTACTAAGAATAGCATTTTTTTTCTTAAACTATACTATAAGTTTGGTTAGCTAATCAGTTTCTGAAAGTTTTGTTGTTAAGTCCTGTTACTTTAAATCGCTAATGCCATAGAAAATGCAATTCACCCCGTACCCTCTACACAATAGAATTAATTGACCTCAATATATACTCTTAGATATAGCAATCAGTTTGATCGCGTCTACCTATTGGTTGTTTTGTATATCATTAACTGCCCTTAACATTGGTATTACTCTTTATATTAGTAATGTCTGCTTTATATTTAAACTAACCATTAGTTAGGTTTTTTATTTAATTTAACCTGGATTAAGTGGAAGTGTACTCTACGGGTATATTTTTTTTTTTATAGACTACACACAGAATTACCTTTTGTACTTAAATACAAGTGGATGTTTATGTTGGGGTTACTGATGGCCGACATATAGTATGTATCCAGTGCAAAAACGTTTGCATATTTATTCTATTGGTCAGAAAAATATGGGTTGCTCATGTACTCATATCCTGGTACCCCATGTGGATCTCAATTATATCTCTGGTAAGTCCAATTATGTAGCCTGGTTCCATCTTATAATACGGACCCTTACTGCTTTAATAATCAGTTGTCATCACCCTACTATATTCCATACTTAGTACTTAGCCCTAGTAGTTAACTCTTCACCCTCCGCCATTAAATCCCCTACACTGCATATTCTTCCTACGACCCCATATATGCCCTAGTCTGACCATATCAAAACATGTGCGCTGTTAGCCACTGTCCTTCCCAAGCTATAGTTTGCTAACCTTCTCGTATTCTATACTTCTTACTAGAAATATATTACACTTTTTAAGCATTTACTAAAACACCTCCATCATCACTTAGCACTTATAATATCTTTAAGTTTAGGTACTAATCTATACACTCTAACTCAATAACTCATATTTTAAGCGGTGCTTACCCGCTGATTGTTATTGACTTCCGAAATCCCCCCGCTTTACTATATACTCATTTATTTATTTTTTGAAGCTCATAAAGAGCTGCCCATCTGACTATCAGCTATATCTTACATTCCTAGACCAATTGGCCTAAAAATTGGCTCCTAACTAGTCAGTCTATCCTGCTATTGTATTGCAAAATCGAGGTTTCATTAGCCTACCTACTGTTTATTTTATAATTGTTGAAATATTTTCCTCAATTCTATTTGTATTTTCTTTGTTGTTAAAAGGCGATCAATGTTCTATGTTTGTTGTGCAAAACCTCAATAAAAATTATTTAAAAAACAAACAAAAAAACTCATAACTAAAATGTTACAAAGTAAAACCCATAAACTACATATTAACCCCTAAACCGAGGCCCTCCCACATCACAAACACTATATTAAACTTATTTAACTATAATCTGCCGCTCCTGACATCGCCGCCACTAATACTATTTATTAACCCCTATTCCGCCGCTCTCTGACATCGCTGCCACTATACTAAAGTTATTAACCCCCATTCCCCTGCACCCCAACATTGCCAACACTATAATAAAGATATTAGCCCCTTTTCCGCCGCTCCCCGACATCGCCGCCAATATAATAAACCTATTAACCCCTAAACCGCAAGCCCCCACAACAAAATATACTAAATTAAACTATTAAACCCTAAACTGAAAGCCCCCCACATCCCAATAAACTAATTTAAACTAGTAACCCCTAAACCTAAGGCCCCATAACTTTATATTAAAATTACAATTTCCCTATCTTAAATTAAATTAAAATTTACCTGCCAAATTAAAAACTAAGTTTAAACTAGCAATTAAACTAATATAATTATTAAACTAAAATTAAACTAACTACCAATTAATGAAAACTAAAATACACATTGAGAAGATCCTCACTACTATAAAAATGACAAAATATCTAATTACAAAAATAAAAAATACTAAATTACAAAAAATAACAAACACTAAATTATGAAAAATAACAAACGAAATTATCAAAAATAAAAAATAATTACACCTAATCTAATAGCCCTATAAAAATAGAAAGCCCACCCAAAATAAAAAAAAAAGCCTACAATAAAAGGTCCTTTTGTAGGGCATTGCCCTAAGTTAAACAGCTCTTTTACCTGTAAAAAAACCCCACAAAGAGCCCCCAACAGTAAAACCCACCACCCAACCAACACCCCAAAATAAAAAAACCTAACTCTAAAAAAAACCTAAGCTACCCATTGCTCTGAAAAGGGCATTTGTATGGGCATTGCCCTTAAAAGGGCATTTAGCCCTTTTGCATGGCCCTGAAAAGGGCATTTAGTTCTTTTAAGAAAAGCCCAAACCCTAAACTAAACGAAAAAAACATCCAAAAAAGTTTTAAATATCCTGACACTAACCCCCGATGATCTACTTACAGTTCCTGAAGTCTGGACATCCAGGCAGTGAGAGGTCTTCATCCAGTTGGCGAAGTCTTCATGCATCGCGGGACCGGCCATAGGAATAAGAGCTGCTTAAATCCTATTGGATGATTTGAACAGCCAATAGGATTTTAACAGCCATGATTTGAATCAGCCAATAAGAATGAGAGCTGCTTTAGTCCTATTTGCTGATTTGAACAGCAAATAGGATTTTAGCAGCCCTAATTTCTATTGGCTGATTAGAATTTTTCAGCCAATAGGAATGCAATGGTACCCGTAGTATAAAAGGGGTACCTTGCATTTCAACCCTCAGTGTGCGGCGGATGATCGCATGAAGAGGACCTCCACGTCGGATCGATGGACTTCCGCCTGGACCTCCGTCTTGGACCTCCGCCTGGACCTCCGTCTAGAACCTTCGCCTGGACCTCTGCCTTGGACCTTCGCCTGGACCTCCCCCTCTGCGTATCACCACTCCGCCTCTGCAAGGATGAAGGAGATGCCGGTCCCACAATGGATGAAGATGGAGCCACCTGGATGAAGATGGAGCCGCCTGGATGAAGATGGAGCCACCGGAATGAAGATCGTTCAAATGGGACTTCAACAACCGTACCTAAAGAGTGGTTAGTGTAAGGTTTTTTAAGGTTTTTTGGGGTGGGTTTTTTTTTAGATTAGGGTGGGCACTCTTAAAAGAGCTGAATGCCCTTTTAAGGGCAGCAAAAGAGCTAAATACCCCTTTCAGGGCAATGCCCATACAAATGCCCTTTTCAGGGCAATGGGTAGATTAGATTTTTTAGATAGTTTTTTTATTTTATGGGTTTGGGGGGTGGGAGTATGTAATGTTAGTGGGTCTTTGTATTTTTTTAAGAAAAAGAGCTTATATCTTTAGGGCAATGTCCTACAAAAGGCCCTTTTAAAGGCTATTGGCAGTTTATTCTACATTAGGGATCTTTTATTTTGGGGTGTTTTGTTTTTTAAATGGGTATTAGAATAGGAATAATTTTTATTATTTTGGATAATTCGTTTGTTATTTTGTGTTAAGTTTTTTTTTTTTTCGTTTTGGGGTAGGTTTTCATTTTTATATTAGGGGTTGGGCATTTCATAAAATAGCTAAATGCCCTTTTAAGGGCAGGAAAAAGAGCTGAATGCCCTTTTAAGGCCCATACAAATGCCCTTTTCAGGGCAATTGGTAGATTAGGTTTTACTTTATTTTTATTTGGTGTGTTTGGGGGTGGGGGTTTGTATACTGTTAGGGGGTGTTTGTTTTTCTTTTGAAGGAGAAGAGCTGTTATCTTTAGGGCAATGCCCTACAAAAGGCCATTTTAAGGGCCCACAAAAAGGCCTTTTTAAGGGCCCTTGGTAGTTTATTATAGATTAGGGGTTTTTTATTTTGGGGTGGGGTTTTTTATTTTTTTTAAAAGGGTATTAGAATAGGAATAATTTTTTATTATTTTGGATAATTTCGTGTTTTTTTGTAATGGTAGGTTTTTTTATTTTTTGTAATTTTAGGCTTTTTTATTTTTTGTAATGGTAGTTTTTTTTTTTTGTAATGGTAGGTTTTAGTGTAAGGCAGCTTAGGTTTTATGTAAGTTTGTTTTTATCTTAACTAGGTAGCTAGTAAATGTTTAATAACTATTTACTAACTAGTCTACCTAGTTAAAATAAATACAAACTTACCTGTAAAATAAAAATAAAACCTATGCTAGTTACAATATAACTATTAGTTATATTGTAGCTAGCTTAGGTTTTATTTTACAGGTAAGTATGTATTTAGTTTTAAATAGGTATTATTTAGTTAATTATTGTAACTTTAATTTAGCTCTATTTTAATTATGTTAAAGTTAGGGGGGTTTAGGTTTAGGGTTACGGTAGGGTTAGGTTTAGGGGTTAATAGTTTAATTTAGGTTGTTGCGATGTGGGGGGCTGGCGGTTTAGGGGTTAATAAGTTTATTTAGTGGTATTGATGTGGGAGGCCAGAGGTTTAGGGGTTAATAGCTTTATTTAGTGGCGCCGATGTCGGAGAGCAGTATAATATGGGTAAATAGATTTATTCTAGTGTGGGCGATGTTGGGGTGCGAGGGAATAGGGGTTAATAACTTTAGTATAGTGGCAGCGATATCGGGAGCGGCAGATTAGGGGTTAATAGATTTATTTAGGTGGCAGCGATATCGTGAGCGACAGATTAGGGGTTAATACGTTTATGTAGGTGTCGGCGATGTCGTGGGCAGCAGATTAGGGGTGTTTAGATGTGGTTTTTATGTTTGGGTGTTACTTTTTTTTCCCCCTAGACATAAATGGGGCTGCGTTACAGAGCTTTTCATTCCGCGATCGCAGGTGTTTTTTTCTAACCCGCTCTCCCCATTGATGTCTATGGGGAAAGCGTGCATGAGCACGTCAAAACAGCGCTTGTATTTTGTGCGTTATGGAGCTCAATGCAACCATATCGCATGCAAAAGCCAGCTGTTTTAAAATTTGTACTGGCTGCGCTATAGAGGGTGAAATAATGCAACTTTTGATGCATTTGTTAAATTCCCTATAGCGCCCATAACTCATAATCTACCCATTTGTTCTTCACTCAGTAGAAAATGTTATTTTACTTATATTTTTTTATTATATTCATATACAGTATATTTACATAGTTTTAAAAATAAATATGTGGATATATATGGCTATGTATATATATATACAGTATATTGATATCTATCTATCTATCTATCTATCTATCTATCTATCATCTATCTATCAATGTATTCATCTATACATATAAACACACACAGTGAGGCCCATTTATCAAGCTCCGTATGGAGCTTGAGGGCCCGTGTTTCTGGCGAGTCTTCAGAGAGCGTATTGCTCTCCACATTCAGCGAGGTCTTGCGGACCTGATCCGCACTGTCGTATCAGGTCCACAAGACCTTTGATAAATAGGCCTCATAGAGTCTATAAACAAAATTCATAGATATGATTGCTAGTATTACATGGGTCACCTTTTAGTGGGATTATTTAATCTTAACTGGAGCTTGTAAGTATTTTAGATTTGTATAGGTTGAACTTGATGGACTTTTTTCAACCTCATCTACTATGTTACTATGTTATTGGCTGATTCCTTTTTTTAAAGCAGCCAATAGAATTTGCTTTTTTCCTATTGGTTGATTTAAAAAAAAGAAGCTCTTTCTATGGGCTGATTTGAAATTTAATTTGGAATCAACCAATAGAACTGCCAGGGCAGCCCTATAAAAAGGGGAAACTGTCAGCCAAGGATCAGTATGTTACAGGAACAGCATGAAGAGGACTGAACTAGAAGATGAGGAGCTGCTGCCAAGGACCACTGCCAAGGACCGCTATTGAGAGCCGCCACTGAGGACCCGCTGCTGCTGAGGATCCACCCCCATGGAACTACCACTGCTGAGGAGCCACCTCTGGACCTCCCATTTGCTTTTTGATTACATCAGATCAAGAAAAGAAGAGGACCCCTTTTTACCATTTGGATTATGTAGGATCAAGAAAAGAAGAGAAGGCTTTGGAAGGTGAGTAATAAAACTTGGGATTCAGTTTAGTTCAATGAGATAAGACGACTTAGAAATCAGTTTATGAGCCTACCTAGGTTTAGCTTTCAACAAAGAATACCAAGAGAACAAAGCAAATTTGATGATAAAAGTAAATTGGAAAGTTATTTAAAATGGCATGCCCTATCTGTATCATGAAAGGTTAATTTTTACATGATTGTCCTTATAAACAAACTGGGAGTCTTCAGGCTCGCTGGAAACAGCTGTTAAGAATCCGCCCGATCTCATATGATCGGGGCTGATTGACACCCCCTGTTAGCGGCCAAATGGCCGCGAATCTGTAGGGGACGGCATTGCACAAGTAGTTCACCAGAACTGCTTGTGCAATGTTAAATGCCGACAGCGTATGCTGTCGGCATTTAGCAATGTCTGTCGGACATGATCTGGAGAGACATTTGATATATGGGCCCCATTAACTCATCAAATTAAAAAATCATCACTTTCAAACAGTATAGAATTTAAATAAGAATCAGATGATGCAGTGGAATTAGTTTAAAGCAATTATACAACAGAACAATACTTAGAAAGAAAACTGGACAAGCTTAAAAAGAGCCCTAATTGTTATATTAAATTGTTATTTTCATCCTTGTAACATTCTTCATTAATCAGAAATATTTTCTCTTGGCAAATATGGTTTTGAGGTCAAATTATATATTTTATATGAATTTATCTTTAAAATGATTATTGTACATTTATATACCTAACTCAGTCCCTCTTATTAATCTACTTGGAGGTTTTCCCTAAATATGGAATATCATAATTCTTTTCAGTATTCAACATTTGTCTACAAGTCAAAGTCAAAGTAATCAAATTAATTCTATAAAACAGAAAAAGTCACGTTGCATAATAATTGCACTGGGTGACCTTCTGGCCTAATCACATAAATGTTTAATTGTGTGGTCCAACTACAAATCGTACTACCACTTCATTCCTAATGTGAATTACTCCTACAAATGAGAGAAAGGTTCACCTTCTGGGTTAGCTTTCAGTGGAATATTCTTGGTTATTAAAATTTTAAGTACTATGAACAGGGTGGACATGGAAATTAAATGTCTTAGTGGCCTGGTTTTCAGTCCCCGGTTGCAGAAGCAGTTTAAAGTTCACCTTGTTTCCTCACACACTGAAAGGAAAAATATTTTTAACTTTGTTGTGGGTTACAATTTTTTAAATAGTTTTGAAATACAGAAATTGCAATTGCAGTAAACCTCTAATCTAATAAGTGACAAGTAAGTGGTGACCTGGATGCTGCTTTCATTCCTCAAAGGTTTCTTATACAGCAACCAGAAAATTCATATATTTTATATAACCCCACAAAACACCTGCACACTTAAATAGACATTAAACAGTAAGGACCAAATTACAAGTGGAGCGCTATTTATCACTATTTTATATCTATCTATCCATCTATCTATCTATTTATCTATCTATATATAAACAATATTCATGTTTATATATATCAATAATCTGTAAGGACAGAAGAGAAAGAGGCGCCTTATGGGACAGTATCATTCGTCACAGAGTGGATATAAAAAGCAAACGGCCCAAAGCAGGGGTACTCACAAGAGTGGCGGCATAACAGTATGCCTCACAGCACAGGACGGGACCTTAGTCGCCCGACAGACAAGCCAGCAGGAGGGAGCCCGGAAGTCCAGGACCCAATCAGCAACCGCTAACTGCAAAACGTCACAGGAAAGCCGTCCGTGGTGCGTCCAATCTGCTCTCCGGGGGAGAGGGGGGAGAGAGCAGGTGCCGGGTGTGTGGCTGTGCACAGTGAGTGAATCAAGACAGAGAGCTCTAAAAAGAAGGGGATAGTGAGAGCAGAAGAGGGGGATAAAGAGAGGGGGGAGAGTGAGCAAAAGAGATTGGGTAGAGTGAGCAAAGGAGAGGGGGGAGATAGCACAAAAGAGAGGGGGGAGAGAGCACAAAAGAGAGGGGGGAGAGAGCACAAAAGAGAGGGGGGAGAGAGCACAAAAGAGAGGGGGGAGAGAGCACAAAAGAGAGGGGGGAGAGAGCACAAAAGAGAGGGGGAGAGAGCACAAAAGAGAGGGTGGACAGAGCACAAAAGAGAGGGGGGAGAGAGCCCAAAAGAGAGGGGGGAGAGAGCACAAAAGAGAGGGGGGAGAGAGCACAAAAGAGAGGGGGGAGAGAGAGAGCAAAAGAGAGGGGGGAGAGAGAGAGCAAAATAGGGAGAGAGACAGCAAAAGAGAGGAGGGGGAGAGAGAGAGCAAAAGAGAGGGGAGAAAGAGAGAGCAAAAGAGGGGGGAGAGAGAGAGCAAAAGAGAGCGGGGAGAGCGAGCAAAAGAGAGGAAGAGAGACAGCAAAAGAGGGAGAAAGACAACAAAAGAGGGGGAGAGACAGCAAAAGAGAGGGGGGGGAGAGAGAGCAAAAGAGAGGGGGAGAGAGAGAGCAAAAGAGAGGGGGAAAAGAGAGGGGAGAAAGAGAGAGCAAAAGAGAGGGGGGAGAGAGAGAGCAAAAGAGAGGGGAGAAAGAGAGAGCAAAAGAGAGGGGGGAGAGAGCACAAAAGAGAGGGGGAGAGAGCGCAAAAGGGAGAGGGGGAGAGAGCGCAAAAGAGAGGGGGGAGAGAGAGAGCAAAAGAGAGGGAGAGAGACAGCAAAATAGGGAGAAAGACAACAAAAGAGGGAGAGAGACAGCAAAAGAGAGGGGGGGAGAGAGAGCAAAAGAGAGGGGGGAAAGAGAGAGCAAAAGAGATGGGGGAGAGAGAGAGCAAAAGAGAGGGGGAAAAGAGAGGGGAGAAAGAGAGCAAAAGAGAGGGGGGAGAGAGAGAGCAAAAGAGAGGGGAGAAAGAGAGTGCAAAAGAGAGGGGGGGAGAGAGCACAAAAGAGAGGGGGGAGAGAGCGCAAAAGGGAGATGGGGAGAGAGCGCAAAAGAGAGGGGGGAGAGAGAGAGCAAAAGAGAGGGAGAGAGAGAGCAAAAGAGGGAGAGAGACAGCAAAATAGGGAGAGAGACAGCAAAAGAGAGGAGGGGGAGAGAGAGAGAGCAAAAGAGAGGGGAGAAAGAGAGAGCAAAAGAGGGGGGAGAGAGAGAGAGCAAAAGAGAGCAGGGAGAGCGAGCAAAAGAGAGGGAGAGACACAGCAAAAGAGGGAGAAAGACAACAAAAGAGGGAGAGAGACAGCAAAAGAGAGGGGGGAGAGAGAGCAAAAGAGAGGGGGGAGAGAGAGAGCAAAAGATAGGGGGGAAAGAGAGAGTTAAAGAGAGGGGATATAGAGAGAGAGCAAGGGGTGGGACCGCTGTACTGCAAAAAATGGCCCGTCTACACGGGCTTTAGGACTAGTACACATATAAATACCTAAATACAAACAGTATGTACACACACATATATATACATATCTCAACATGTATATGTATGCATGTATGCATCTCAAAGTTAAAGCCCTTTACCTGCCTTTTTGTTCCCCAACAACTGAGATCTCATATCTTTGAGTCTTTATAACTTTTTTGTGCAATATTTTTTTAAATAATTTTTATTAGATGGTATTATAAATGTAACTGTGCTTTGTAATGTATTTTTGATGTTTTTTGTGACAGTTTTTTGATTTTGTGAAACAGTTAACCAGAGCTCTGAGGATGCTGTGTAAATCGTAATTGTGCTCAAGCAATCACGTTTACTTTCAACTTGTATAACGAACGGAAAACAACGCGCTCAAAGAACTGAAATAAAACCTTTTTGTGTAACTGTTAATGCATCACTCGTAATTTGGCACTAAATACATTTCATGTACCTTCCTCTATTTATGGATTCCATTTTGGAACTTAGGTTAAACTGCAGGTATCTGAAGGAGAGTTACTGCACATGTGCAAACACATGTCAACACTGGATCGCAGTGAATGCTAGATTTTAACATGGTGGCATCCATGACTATAGGAAGGCGAAGAATAACCTCAATATTGTGCTTATAAAATATATTTTGGGCTAGATTACAAGTGGCACGCTTTTGTTGCAATAACCAACATAGTTACCGTGCAAGCTTATGTGTATATTACAAGTTGAAAGTAAACATGTTCACTTGAGCACAAACTAAGTTTGTACCCGTCGGGTTAGATCGAGTGGAGCCCATAACGCAAACAAAAAGAAAATGTGCACCAAACACAACATAAATACATTAATATAAGGTGTTACACTCATATATACAATATATGATAAAATATTCATATAAATATTATATAAGTTAACACGCTCTGGTTAACTGTTTTTTTGTAAAACAAAAGTGTCACAAAACACATCAAAAATACACTACAGGCACAGTTACACTCATTTTAACACTATTTAATAAGAATTATATAAAAAAAATTAAACAAAAAGTATAAGGGTTCAAAGATATAAGGTCTCAGGTGTTAAAAAAGGCAGACAAAGGGCTTTAACTATGAGGTACATATACATATACATGTCTAAATATATATATATATACTCACTATTGTGGTGTAGATTGTCTACTTGCCAACATGTAAACAGTGCAGTTAACAATTTTACTAGTTTTCTGTAGCAGACACACAGCATCTTCCGCCTCTTTGTCTTTCTCCTCAGCTAAAGTTTTCCCAGTGTTTATGAAGGACCAGATCATAATCAGGTGAGCCTAATGACATTAATTTAACTCGCTCAATCTAGGGGAAAACTGGGTTCTCACAGTCTACCTATTAGTGGGGTGGGGAGAATCAGAGCATACTACTCTTCCGAATACTCCACTTCAGGAAATTGAAATGCACATACAGATAACAGTGTACAAAACCATCAATAGCTATATGTTCACTTCCAATGTGGAAACTATATATACTGTATATATACAGTATATATATATATATATATATATATATATATATATATATATATATATATATATATATATATATATATATATATATATATATTCAAACAGTATATTGCAAAAGCGGACTCAACAAGTGGGTCACACTAATACAGACTGAGTTGCGCACACATACAGCAAATAATCACAAAGAATAAATAAAATAAAATAAAATATATATCACAATGAATCACAATTAAATTATAAATAATAAATAAACTTTCAACTGAAAACTACAATGTAGTTGCTAGTGTTGAATATAACAAAAGCTAAAACTATCCAGCCTATTGTACCTGGAATGAGTATAACACAATAGTAAACTTCAAATGTAATAATAAAATATTTCAAAAAAAGTCTTATCCTTCAGTTGATATTTCAGGAACAAATTTCAAGAGAGATGAATTCAGTGCTGCTCGTCAAAAAACCACTCAAGGTTCTGATTGGGTGATGAGGTACAGCTGTGAATATCTAAAAAAACAAGCGCATAGAGACACCTCTCATAGTGCAGATCAATTTGGTTTAATACAAACATATATAAAATACATAAAAACTGTTTAGGGTAATCCCTACTCACAAGTAAAACCTCAATCAAATGAGGTAAGTTGAGGCCGTTGGATTTTCAAAGTGTCCCCACTTATGACCGGTAAATCGCCAGGCTGTGGTCCCAGTCTCAAGTTTCCAAATCCGTTAATTGTCCCCAATGAAATAAGCAGACAGTCCTGTTCCGCTAGTCAATAAAAATGTCACTTCTGATTGAGTAAATATCGCTCAATTTTAGAGCTATTTAGAATGCTGTGGGTCTCTGTGAAGTACACAGAATCTCTCTTCAGCGTGTGTGTCGAGAATGACGTAAGGTGGGCGTGGCCTTATGCATTTCACGGTAAACAACCGCTTCGTCAGAGGCTTGATGTCCGCCCACCTTACCAGCTGAACTTTTAAAGTCAGCGTATAGGTACACTCCCACCTCACGTCATAGACTATATCGGTCAAAATCGATCTATGACGTGAGATGGGAGTGTACCTATATGCTGACTTTAAAAGACCCACAGCGTTCTAAATAGCTCTAAAATTGAGCGATATTTACTCAATCAGAAGTGATATTTTAATTGACTAGCGGAACAGGACTGTCTGCTTATTTCATTGGGGACAATTAACGGATTTGGAAACTTGAGACTGGGACCACAGCCTGGCGATTTACCGGTCATAAGTGGGGACACTTTGAAAATCCAACTGCCTCAACTTACCTCATTTGATTGAGGTTTTACTTGTGAGTAGGGATTACCCTAAACAGTTTTTATGTATTTCATATATGTTTGTATTAAACCAAATTGATCTGCACTATGAGAGGTGTCTCTATGCGCTTGTTTTTTTAGACATCGCTGACACCAACATTATACTTATTAACCCCTAATCTGCCGCTCCGGACATCGCCACCACTATAATAAACATATTAACCCCTAAACTGCCGCACTCCCACATTGCAAACACAAGTTAAATATTATTAACCCCTAATCTGCTGCCCCTAACATCGCCACCACCTACCTACATTTATTAACCCCTAATCTGCCGCCCCAACGTTGCCGCCACTATACTAAAGTTATTAACCCCTAACCCTAAGTCTAACCTAAACCCTTCTAACTTAAATATAATTAAAATAAATCTAAATAAAACTTAGTATTAATAACTAAATAATTCCTATTTAAAACGAACTACTTACCTGTAAAATAAACCCTAAGCTAGCTACAATATAACTAATAGTTACCTTGTATCTAGCTTAGGGTTTAGTTTTATTTTACTGACAAGTTTGTATTTATTTTAACTAGGTAGAATAGTTAGTAAATAGTTATTAACTATTTAATAACTACCTAGTTAAAATAAATACAAATTGACCTGTAAAATAAAACCTAACTTGTCTTAAACTAACACCTAACCTAACCCTACAATTAAATAAATTCCCTAAATTAAATACAATTAACTAAATTTAATACAATTAATACAATTAGCTAAATTACAAAAAACAAAACAAAACACTATTATAGAAAAAAAAAAAAATTACAAGATCTTTAAACTAATTACCCTAATCTAATAGCCCTATCAAAATAAAAAAAAAAAAAACACCCAAAATAAAAAAAACCCTAGCCTAAACTAAACCACCAATAAAAGGGCCTTTTGCGGGGCATTGCCCCAAAGAAATCAGCTCTTTTACCTGTCAAATAAATACAAACAACCACTTCAACAGTAAAACCCACCACCCACACAACCAACCCCCCAAATAAAAGCCTAACTAAAAAAACCTAAGCTCCCCATTGCCCTGAAAAGGGCATTTGGATGGGCATTGCCCTTAAAAGAGCATTTAGCTCTATTGCAGCCCAAACCCCTAATCTAAAAATAAAACCCACCCAATACACCCTTAAAAAATCCTAACACTAACCCCCGAAGATCCACTTACAGTTTTGAAGAGCGGAGATCCATCCTCAACGAAGTCGGGAGAAGTCTATATCCAAGCCGGCAGAAGTGGTCCTCCAGACGGGCAGAAGTCTTCACCCAGACAGCATCTTCTATCTTCATCCTTCCGACGCGGAGCGGCTCCATCTTCAAGACATCCGGCACGGAGAATCCTCTTCAATCGATGGCTTTTTCTACTATGAAGGTTCCTTAAAATTACGTCATCCAAGATGGCGTCCCTTTGATTCCGATTGGCTGATAGAATTCTATCAGCCAATCGGAATTAAGGTTGAAAAAATTCTATTGGCTGATGCAATCAGCCAATAGGATTGAACTTCAATCCTATTAGCTGATCCAATCAGCCAATAGGATTGAGCTCCCATTCTATTGGCTGATTGTAGAAGAAGCCGTTGATTGAAGAGGATGCTCCACGCTGGATGTCTTGAAGATGGAGCCACTCCTGGTCGGAAGGATGAAGATAGAAGATGCCGTCTGGGTGAAGACTTCTGCCCGTCTGGAGGACCACTTCTGCCGGCTTGGATGAAGACTTCTCCCGGCTTCGTTGAGGACTTCTTGCAGCTTCGTAGAGGACTTCTCCCGGCTTCGTTGAGGATGGATGTCCGGTCTTCAAAACTGTAAGTGGATCTTCGGGATTAGTGTTAGGATTTTTTAAGGGTGTATTGGGTGGGTTTTATTTTTAGATTAGGGGTTTGGGCTGCAATAGAGCTAAATGCCCTTTTAAGGGCAATGCCCATCCAAATGCTCTTTTCAGGGCAATTGGGAGCTTAGGTTTTTTTAGTTAGGCTTTTATTTGGGGGGTTGGTTGTGTAGGTGGTGGGTTTTACTGTTGGGGTGGTTGTTTGTATTTTTTTTGACAGGTAAAAGAGCTTTGGGGCAATGCCCTGCAAAAGGCCCTTTTAAGGGCTATTGGTAGTTTAGATTAGGCTAGGGTTTTTTTTATTTTGGGTGGGCTTTTTTATTTTGATAAGGCTATTAGATTAGGTGTAATTAGTTTAAAGATATTGTAATTTGTTTTTTATTTTCTGTAATTTTTTTTGTAATTTAGCTAATTGTATTGAATTTAGTTAATTTGGTCAATTTGTATTTATTTTAGCTAGGTAGTTATTAAATAGTTAATAACTATTTAGTAACTAATCTACCTAGTTAAAATAAATATAAACTTGCCTGTAAAATAAAAATAAACCCTAAGCTAGATACAATGTAACTATTAGTTATATTGTAGCTAGCTTAGGGTTTATTTTACAGGTAAGTATTTAGTTTTAAATAGGAATTATTTAGTTATTAATAGTAAGTTTTATTTAGATTTATTTGAATTATATTTAAGTTAGGGGGTGTTAGGGGTGGCGATGTTAGGGGTTAATAAATGAAGGTAGGTGGCGGCTATGTTAGGGGCGGGAGATTAGGGGTTAATAATATTTAACTAGTGTTTGCGATGCAGAAGATCGGCGGTTTAGGAGTTAATATGTTTTTATAGTGGCGGCGATGTCGGGAGCAGCAGATTAGGGGTTAATAATTTTATTTTAGTGTTTGCGTTGTGGGAGGGCCTCGGTTTAGGGGTTAATAGGTAGTTTATAGGTGTTAGTGTACTTTTTAGCACTTTAGTTATGAGTTTTATCCTACAGCGTTGTAGTGTAAAACTCATGACTACTGACTTTAGAATGGGTTATGAATCGTGACGGTATAGGGTGTACCGCTCACTTTTTGGCCTCCCAGGACAAGCTTGTAATACCGGCGCTATGGAAGTCCCATTGAAAATAGACTATACGCAAATTGCGTAAGTTGATATGCGGTAAGGCGAAAAAAGTGTGGGGTGCCCCTAAATCTGCAAGACCTGTAATACCAGCGGTAGTAAAAAAGCAGCGTTATGAGCCTTAACGCTGCTTTTTTACTCATAGCGCAAGACTCGTAATCTAGCCGAGTGTTAAGCCTCATAAAAAAGTAGACATTGTTTAATATGGGCATCCCTATTGGAATATATTGTTCATTGGCTGATAAGGACAAGTTTATAGTTACACAAACATTCATCAGCATAAAAATAAAAATGAGTTTTATACATTTGATGTGGCAAATGTATTGAACATTTCCTTAATAAACTGAATATCTTTTCTCCAAGCTTATTGTGCTACTAAGACAAACTTGAAAAGCCTTTAGGCAACTAGGCCTTCATAAATCTTGGACGGCCTTTTTAACTTGCATACAAATGTGTTATTATTCTTAACCAGCTAAATAACAAATATTTCTGTGTACCTTCTACTGTTTTCTATGATTGATGTTTTTTTCAAGCTTCTTTGAACTCCACCATCTAGAATTGAAGCATTACTTCAATTGCTTCCCTTTTTCCTGAAAAAAAAAGCATAACTTCTGAAATTGCTGAAAACCTTCGTTTTTTGTTTTCACATCTTTTTTTTTATATTGTGTCTATGCTTGGGATACCATATTAAGAATCTCCAGTCTTATCTGACAGGTTTATGAAGGACTCTAATTGTTGGTACATTAAAAACTAGTCAACGTACTTGTTGTAGAAGTTCTCATTATTTACAGTGTATGAAACCATTTGATTGTTATAATTTCTCACTGTTCTTAGCTGTACTCAGGCTTGAAAAAAAAACATGTCTAGACTAAAACTACTTCTCTTAATAAATTTAATAACCTTCTATTCCCACGACCATAAACATAGCAGAAAAAACAATATTTGTATCCCTTGTGCTTCTAAAGAAATAACACTCTGTTTCAAGAGGATAACTTTTATCAGTGGATGTTTCTGCTTTGTATACCAGTTCAATGGATTATGGGTGTCCCAGTGGTTACCAATGGGTTAAATGGACCATCTTGTATTTGAGAGACTGTTGTTGTATGATTTTGCTTAGTTTAGAGACAAAGCAGATGCTCTGTGCTCTGTGTACAGACAGCTAATTGCCTGCCAATCTAACTTGAAAGCCAAATCATGGTTAAGCCTGCCAAGTAATTAAATGGAAATGACCATAGACTTCCTATATGGGGCTGAAGATTGCATTAATACTTTTGGGAATGAGATTTGTGAAATGATCGTATTTGATGCAGTTACATTTCTAATGACACATTAAACATAGGACAAGGAGCTTTTAGGAAGCTGTAATCTTACTGAAAAACTCCAGTGTAGCAGTTAAGTTATTGTATTATAAATTCTAAGGGCTTAGTTAATTTCCTATATATGGTTTAAATAATAAAAAAAGTCTAGTTTTGACTATTGCAAGCAAAGAAAGCAAGAAATAAAGCATGTAACAAGAAATGGTTATAGGATCTCATAGTTGCCGTCATTTGAAAAAGATTTCCAGAGACAATTTGCAGTAGAGTCATGTCCATGTATGATTTTAATAGCTCCGCCCACTTCAATCTATACGAAAACAAGCACATAAATAATAATAATAGTATAATTAAATTTAGCCATACTGATTGCTTAAACAGATACAAGTTTAAATTAAACTTTCAAGATTCAAAAAAGCATGTGCTTTTTAAATCTACTTTGTTCTCTTGAGTGCCTTTGTTAAGAAAGATATGTACCAATCCTCAGCAGCATCAATGCACTACTGGGAGCTAGCTGTTGATTGGTGGCTACACACACATTTGTCTTATGTCATTGGCTCACCAGATGTGCGCAGCTAGCTCCTAGCAGTGCTGAACTGGAACTGACTTAAACTATGTGTTTAATCACTTTGCAAACACATGGTTATATGCAAGCAATAGTGCTATAATGAAATTGCTCTAACATAGTAGACTACAGGTAGAAAACCATTTATCCAAACTGCTTGGGACCGGAATATGTTTTTGTTTCTGGAAAGTTTGGATTTTTGAATATTTGCATCGGCAAAAATGGGACAGTTTAGAAAGGGGATGGGAATAAGTTTAAGCAACATCATATGTCATTTAAGCAATATTTACATGTCATAATACAGCTTATATATACAACCTAAAGGTAGTTTTATATTATTTTAATACTTTTGTATAAATAATAAACTCAGGGTAAAATAGTGATTTTTCATAATTGTTTTTTTTTAAAAAAAAAAAAATTAATTAAAAAGTTAGGATTTCAGAATAAATTTGGATTTTGGAATTCTGGATTTGGGGCTTTGTAAATGTATTTCTGTTATGCACTGTTATAGCCTGTCAATGCAGGTTAAAGCATCAAGATCCTCATAATGTCCCTTACTCTTAAGCACATAACTTAAGCACATAGAAAGAATGCATTCACAATAAGAACCAACATAAGCAAACAAGGGGTTAATTATTAGCCCTTCAGGATCTGTATAGCAGGGCCCTACAAAGCACCCTATTAGATGTTACACAGCCTAAAATTAAACAGTGATATTAACTCAGCATGTTGAAACCTGCTAACTACTGACTTGTGGCTGCTAGGACACTACTGAAAGTTTCACAAGTAGATGGCATTTTATGAGTTTAATATGTATGTGTTTAACTTTGCAGCTGCATTTGTTATGAGCAATAGGATAATTGACCCAGAAATGCCCCAGTAAATCTGTATTTTTTTATGTTCTGTGAATTCCAGTGCTAGCTTATGAAAAGCCTGATATGCTAAGTCTCTGCTAAGCAAAGTCTCAGTACATACATGGGGAAAATTACATGCTACACACTTTAAAAAGGGACACATATGAAAAATACATATGTCAGGGTCTTATACAAAACATTTATTTAAACAGCCCTGAAAACAACCCTGACATATGTATTTTTCATATGTGTCCCTTTTTAAAGCTGCAATATGGTCACCCTACTTACCTACACCGGACCTCACACTGCTGAATGACAGTGTAACAAAATACAACATAATCAGATAAAGAAAATTGCAGAAAAAAACATACCGTAAGCAATAAGATTAATTCCACAGCATCTTCTGTGGTGGGAGTAATGTACTGCACACAAAATTAATAAATTAAATACAGACAGCATTGAACAAGGGACACGCTTAAAAGGCAGGTATAGGAAGAGAAAAAAACAAGACTGTTCCGGGAAAAACAGGTTAGTTGGCAACTATGGATGTTAACAATCTTAGCCTTTTCTTTTTATTCTTCTCTATGACTGACAAAATGTTCTACAGTAACTAAAAAACGCAGACAATTATCATGAAGCATTTAAGTGATGTTTTCCAGAGCTTATGGTAATAACTTAAAGGGACAGTCAAGTCCAAAAAAAACCTTTCATTTTTCAAATAGGGCATGTAATTTTAAACAATTTTCCAATTTACTTTTATCAACAATTTTGCTTTGTTCTCTTGGTATTCTAGTTGAAATCAAACCTAGGAAGGTGCATATGATAATTTCTAAGCTAAAATGCAAGTCAATAGATAATAACTAAAAGTCATGTGATTAGGGGCAGTCAGAAGATGCTTAGATAGAAGTTAGTCACAGAAGTAAAACGTGTATTAATATAACAGTGTTGGTTTTGCAAAACTGGGAAATGGATAATAAAGGGATTATCTATCTTTTTAAACAACAAAAATTCTGGTGTTGACTGTCCCTTTAAACATTTCAGGATATTATAATAATTAAAGAAATATATTAGTTTTGTTTAAAAACTGATAATTAGGTAATTAAGGTGTTTTTTTTATCCATGCTTCACTTACCAGGGTTAAAGGGACATAGAGCAAGATTTATTAATCTGCGAACAGACAGGATTCATATGTTGTGAACCTGTCTGCATTCTATGTCAGATTGTGGGGCACATATCTTTCCGGTATTTATCAATGCATAAGCAATCACTTGTCAATCACCCGGGTCTAATGGATCTGGGGTGATATTCATCCTCCAACTCCAGTTGAAGCAGAGGATTTTTAAACTGTTGCTTCATAAATATCAGTTGCAGGCTCAAATGAGCAAGTCTGCAACTGATAGGGACATTCGGCTTGTGATAAATCCTGCCCATAATAGTGCAATTCTTTACTTTCCAGTTTACTTTTGTTATCAAATTTGCTTTGATCACTTGGGATCTTTTACCTAGGTAGGCTCAAGAACAGCAATAGACTACTGGAAGCTATATGCATGTTGCCATTAGCTTATTTGATGGTGCCCATTGATCATATGGTCAGGCGGACATGATTTGTTGTAACATAGGCTGTCGGCATTTAACATTGCACAAGCATTTCTGGTGAAATGCTTGAGCAATGCCACCCCATTTGCGACTAATCGGCTGCTAGCAGGGGGTACAGAGGTGTAACTAGAAACCACAGGCCCCAGGTGCAAGAATCTAAGAAGGGCCCCCCTACCCCCACCCAAAAAAAGGTGAATTTGATACATATCTTTTTTTTTTTTTTTTTTTTTTTTTTTACATTTAACACAGTAAAAAAAAAAAGTGATACAGATTACATGTCTGCAAAATAAGATACCCTGCTCCCACAGTCTGTGAGATGGTCTAACCCACCCGTACTGTATATAGTGAGTTAGTGACACAGTCTATAATCTGCCAGTGAGATGGCTGGCCTGACCCTACCCACCCCAGTACTTTATAAAGTGACCACAGTAGTCAGTGACATGGTCCAGCGCCCCACATACTGTATATAGTGGTACTGTATAGTGACACTGTTTACCCCCCGCCCCCCCATGCTGTAGTAACAAGGTCTGTAATTTGCTGGTTCCACGAACATACACAAACACACACATACATGCATAAATACACACACAGTCACATACATACATACATACATACACACACACACACACACACACGCACACACACAAACACCAATGGGTAAAACATAAACACTAACCCCTGTAGTCAGAGACACTAGTGAAGCATCATGTCACACTCACATGATATCAGTGCAGGCAGTGGCACGTCAACACAGTAGTTCCGCCCCTGAGTGGGTGTCAATCATCCCGATCATATCTGATCAGGATGATTGCAGTCCGCCGCCTCAGAGGTGGCAGAGAGGTTAAGCTGCTTCTTAACTTATGTTTCCGGCGAGCCTGAAACTTCTGGGGCAGATTGCAGCATCTGCTGCTTAATAAATCTACCCTGATGTGTTTAGCTAGCTGCCGGTATTGCATAGCTGCTGCTTCAATAATGGATACTAAGAGAATATAACAGATTTGATAACAGAAGTAAATTGGAAAGCTGTTTAAAATGTTGTTTTAGCTAAATCATGATCAAATTGAGGTTTATGTCCCTTTATTAAGGCTTAAATTAAAATGAAATATATATTTTTATGTTAACCAATAGCATCAGCACGTCTAATTAAAGTATAGAATCAATGTAGCTATGATAACCAAGAGAAGACAAGATTTTACTCAGCACAATTTTTAACCTTTTTCAGTACAATTCCACTTGTCTCATTCCTGTAACTGTTGTGCTTATCTAACATTAGGAGTTCTATATTTTCTATTTTGTTTAATTTTCCCTCTCCTATTACTTTTTGATTTCACTTTCCTGAATTACTATTAGAAGAAAAAAAAAATCCAATTAACATTATAAATGCAAAAGTTGATTGTCCGTAGAATATGATTAATTTAGGCAAGTGTGGCACAGTTCACCTCTCCTGGCTTAGGGCCATATTGTAGTAGGTCTTGCTTCACTGGTATTACCCTTGGTTTTTTCACTTTACAAATTCACAGATACAGTCTTCTCTCTTTCACAGTCACATTCACTTCTTTCCTCCCTTTTCATTCTTTTGTGTAAAACTCTCCATCCCAATCAATGTTGTCCGCTTATTCTCTCTCCTACTTCACTCTGTTTAGTGAAGCCCTATACCTCTATTTCACATTTCTTTCTCTATTTCTCCTTTTTCTTTCTTCCACATCTATTTTTCATCCCTAACCTTCCTTTGTTTATTCTTTTGCCATTTACAACTTCTCCAATTAGATTCAAAAGGTGTAGATGTCCATTTTCACCTCTGTTTAGAACTTTCTATTGCACTCTTCATTTACTGACAACGCATGGGCATTCATAAATTTTGTTTCAAAGGGGGCAAAAAATGAAATGCCTCAAACATCATACCAGTGTTAACATTTGAAGTAGCATAGGACTGCTTGCTGCTCATTATTTTAAAAATGGTGGCTCATCAAAGGATTGTAAAACAAGTGCTTCCCGTAAGGAAAGATGATAGGTACGACTAAAGAAAAGGTGTTAGTGCTTAGAATATTGCTATAAACACTATAACAGATATTTCAAAATGCCAGTGCACACTTGTTTACATATGTGTGCATATAAATCTCTACTATGGTACAAAAACAAATGGGAATGTCCAATTGGTAATACATGCAGACTTGAATATGTGATAATAAACAATGGTATAAAGTCACATTGAAGTTTTTTCACATATGTTCTCATATGTTCACCAAATGGTTTGATGTGAAAGAATCAGAATCCAATGAAATAATGGGATAAAAACAGTCAGCTCTTCTGTAGTGAAATGGCCATTCACTTCTCTAAAATACAATCTTCAAAGGACAAAGGTGGTAGATATTTGTATGAAAATTCACTCACATTTCTTGAAGCACTTTCAAGTGCTGTAATCGCAGGCCAGATATTCAAGAGTAGTCTGGCTAACTTGCCTCCCATGTCAGGAACCGGATCAAAGGTTTCCTTCTCCTCGGCTGGCTGGTGCAAATGGATACAAAGGAATGGTGTAATGCTAGTTAATATAACCGCATAGATACCCAGACCAAAAAAAGTGTATAAAAATGTTTGATAAAAATTGTGTTTATTGTATCACATAGACAGCAATGCATTTCTCAGTGGATACACTGTTTCATCAGGCTTATATTATAACAACACATTTGTTAGTCTTTTATACACAAAGGATCAAATCAAAATACATTTCAAAACACACGCCCCTTGTTCTTGCCTCCCCCTAATAAAATTTGGTGCCAAACTAATGTTTTTTGGGCCAATATACAGCCGATAATCATATGCTGTATTATCCCAATTATATAATATAAACAAAACCCCATAAAAATGGTTAAAAAAATAATTAAAATGGCTACAAACAATATTAAATACATTCAAATGTTCATAAGTACAATATTGTAAACAACATGATTCTATTGCAGAGTTACAACTATTCTCATTGGTTACCGTTCCGATCATGTGACCAACTGTCATCCTATCTTTATTAGATGACAAAAATTGTTGTTTGCTCCATTAGTGGATGCGGCGGTCATGTGTGCGGAACGGAAATATTCCCATGTTCATTGATGCAAAATTGTGAGTGAAAAAATGCTATTACCGAATTTGGCCTGCTTTCATTGGTTATCGTTCCGATCACATGACTGTTCATTATCCAATTGCTGTTAAACTACACATGTCATCATTATTTCGATTGGTAAATATTTAGACACACGGTCATGTATGTGGTGCATAAGTAAATAATGAACAGCTGTTGTTAGCAATCGTAAAAAGGATTAACTTAAGTTAGTGCTCAAGTATATATATATATATATATATATATATATATATATATATATATATATATATATAAAATCCTTCCCCCCTCAAGGCACCCATTACTATACTTCTTATTGATCCTTGTGCTTTCATTATTTTAAAAATGAGCAAGTGTGTATTTTAGATCTGCATTTAAAGGACATTACATCTAAAATGTTTTCCTTTATGATTTGGATATAGCATGCAATTTTAAACAAGGATGTTATTTAAGGAGCCTGCACAAATCTGAAGCGCTATATGGCAGCAATTTTGCAAGAATGTTTTCTATTTGCAAGAGCAATAGATGGCAGCACTTTTTCCTGCCATGTAGTTCTGCAGACACCTACCTAGGTATTTATTCAACCAAGAATACCATGGGAACTAAGCAAATAATAGAAGTAAATTGGGAACTGTTTTACAATTGTATGCTCTGTCTGAATCATAAAATATTTTTTGGGGGGTTTAATTTCCCTTTTTCTATATCACGTGGCACAGCGTAAGACTTGTTGCTTTATTTATTCATAAGGGAACTTGACATAATAACAAACTGCACAAACATAACAGGTGAATAAATCTTGATAATCTTTATATGGTTGATTTAATTTTATGAATCTACCAAACATTTTTTTATTTTTAATATGATCTACATTTTTTAAAACTATTTGTATTGTGTAAGTTTCAAATATATGAAGATTTGTAACATGGTGAAAGTTACTTATTTCATCATGAGCAATCTTAATGTTTATTCAGTAAGTTCAGCATTTACATGAAATTACAGTAAAAAAAAGGTTCTGTAAATGCAAATAAATGCAGAAAATTAACATTTAAATTTTGCTTCATGATTATCCTCAGCCGTTACAACGTGAAGAAGACATCAAACAGATTGGAAGCAAACATTTTACATGCGATGGGTAACTGATGTCTGCGAGCTATTTTTAGTATAGGCAATCAGAGTAATTTATTTATCTTCTTAAAGACTACTGATATTGATTATGCTTCAGGCTGAGGCTTTATGTTAATTGTAGCTCAAAATATTTTATTAAACTCTGTATCAATGTCTTTTATATACTTAGATATGACAGGAATAACAAAAGCATTTAGATTGATATCCGTGACTTAATATTAATTGATCCAGATAATGATAGATTTAGTTTAATGACTGATTTTCATTAACCTAACTTTGATAATTTAGGGCCAGATAACGAGTGGAGCGTTAATGTTTGCGCACAAGCGATAAGGGTTTTATCGCTGGTGTTTGTGATTGTCCGGTCTACCGCTGGCATTACGAGTTGAAAGGAATGCGATTGCTTGAGCACAATCGCAATTTATGCTAGAATGATTACCATGTCCTCAGAGCTGTAGTTAAATATTTCGCAAAACAAAAAAGTGTCACAAAACACATCAAAAATACATTACAAAGAAATCTTACACTCGTAATAACACCATCTGATAAAAAAGATTAAAATAAAATATTACACACAAAAGTTATAAAGCCTTAAAGATATGAGGTCTCAGGTGTTAGAAAAAAAAACGCCTAGATTTAGAGTTTTGTCAGTAACAACCCGCGTAGCTAACGCTGCTTTTTTTCCCAATGCACCCTTAAGACAACGCTGGTATTTAGAGTTGTCTGAGGGGCTGCATTAGGCTCAGAAAAGGGTGCGTTGAGCCTAATTTAGCTCCACTTCAACCCTCAATACCAGCGTTGCTTACGGTAGCGGTAAGCTGGAAAAACGTGCTCGTGCACGATATCCCCATAGGAAACAATGGGGCAGTTTGGGCTGAAAAAAAACCTAACACCTGCAAAAAAGCAGCGTTCAGCTCTTAACGCAGCCCCATTGTTTCCTATGGGGAAACACTCTCTAAGTCTGCACCTAACACCCTAACATGAACCCCGAGTCTAAACACCCCTAACCTTACACTTATTAATCCCTAATCTGCTGCCCCCGCTATCGCTGACACCTGCATTATAATATTAACCCCTAATCTGCCGCTCTGGACACCGCCGCAACCTACATTATCCCTATGAACCCCTAATCTGCTGCCCCTAACACCGCCGACCCCTATATTATATTTATTAACCCCTAATCTGCTCCCCCAACGTCGCCGCTACCTAATTACACTTATTAACCCCTAATCTGCCGACCGGACCTCGCCGCCTCTATAATAAATGTATTAACCCCTAAACCACCGCACTCCCACCTCGCAAACACTAGAATAAATAGTATTAACCCCTAATCTGCCCTCCCTAACATCGCCGCCACCTACCTACAATTATTAACCCCTAATCTCCCGCCCGCACCGTCGCTGCTACTATAATAAAGTTATTAACCCCTAAACCTAAGTCTAACCCTAACCCTAACACCCCCTAACATAAATATAATTTAAATAAAACAAAATAATATTCCTAAAATTAACTAAATTAATCCTATTTAAAACTAAATACTTACCTATAAAATAAACCCTAATATAGCTACAATAAAACTAATAATTACATTGTAGCTATTTTAGGATTTATATTTATTTTACAGGGAACTTTGTATTTATTTTAACTAGGTACAATAGCTATTAAATAGTTAATAACTATTTAATAGCTATCTAGTTAAAATAAGTACAAAATTACCTGTAAAATAAATCCTAACCTAAGTTACAAATACACCTAACACTACACTATCATTAAACAAATTAAATAAATTACCTACAATTAGCTAAACTAAAATACAATAAAATAAACTATTCTATAATAGAAAAAAAAACACTAAATTACAAAAAATAAAAAAGAATTACAAGAAGTTTAAACTAATTACACCTAATCTAAGCCCCCTAATAAAATAAAAAAGCCCCCCAAAATAAAAAATTCCCTACCCTATTCTAAACTACCAAAGTAATCAGCTCTTTTACCAGCCCTTAAAGGGCTTTTGCAGGGCATTGCCCCAAAGTAATCAGCTCTTTTACCTGAAAATAAAAATACAATACCCCACCAAAATTAAAACCCACCACCCACATACCCCTACTCTAACCCACCCAAACCCCCCCTTAAAAAAAACTATCGCTAACTCCCTGAAGATCATCCTACCTTGAGTCATCTTCACTCAGCCGAGCCGAATTCTTCATCCAAGGTGCGCAGAGGAGGTCCTTGATCCGGTAGAAGTCTTCATCCAAGCGGGGCAAGAAGATGTCCTCCATCCGGTAAAAGTGTTCATCCAGGCGGCGTCTTCAATCTTCATCCATCCGGAGCAGAGCCATCTTCAAAGGAGCCAATGCGGAGCCATCCTCTTCAACCTATGACTTCCCGACAAATGAAGGTTCCTTTAAGGGACGTCATCCAAGATGGCGTCCCTTCAATTCCGATTGGCTGATAGAATTCTATCAGCCTATCGGAATTAAGGTCGAAAAAATCTGATTGGCTGATGCAATCAGCCAATCGTATTGAACTTGCATTCTATTGGCTGATCGGAACAGAATGCCAATAGAATGCGAGTTCAATAGAATTGGCTGATCGGAACAGAATGCCAATAGAATGCGAGTTCAATACGAATGGCTGATTGGATCAGCCAATCGGATTGAACTTCAATCTGATTGGCTGATTGCATCAGCCAATCAGATTTTTTCGACCTTAATTCTGAATGGCTGGTAGTCCCAAACAAATGCAGGCACTCACCGGATTTGTCCAACAAATTATTTTACTGGAGTAAAATAACAAATCCGGTGAGTGCCTGCTTTTGTTTTGGACTGTTAGTATGCTGCTGAGCACCCCAGTTAGAGGTGGAATATTGTGAGTGCTAAACCTTTTGAGCTTTCTACTATATATATATATATATATATATATATATATATATATATATATATTGGAGTATGTCAGGGTTTTTTCCCTGTTGTGTTTGCCATGTGCTGCTGGCAGCCATTTTACTCACCTCTCTTCCTGACTTGGCGCATTGTGGGGGAAGCTGCTAATTTCCTGCACTTTCTTTAATGGCTAGACTGGTGTGCATCATCCATGTGAGACAGGATGCAGTCTCAGAATTGTGATGTCATCACTTATTATTTAAAGGGCCTCTGTTCAGTATGCTTTGCCTTTACGTTATCTGCAGTTCTGCAGTGGCCTTGCCCAGTTCACCAATTACTATAGAATGTTTATTAAAAACTTTTCTTCCTTGGTCAAACCTATCATAGACATGACCCGTAAAGAGAATGATCCACTCCATTGGTCACCTACTGCCATTAAGGCCTTTGATAGTCTTAAGACTGCCTTTACTGCCGCTCCAGTTCTGGCTCATCTTAACCCTGTCCTGCCTTTCATTCTTGAGGTTGATGCGTCTGAGACTGGAGTAGGTGCCCTCTTGTCTGAACGTCCTACACCTGACGGTTCCTTGCATCCGTGTGGTTTCTTCTCTAAGAAATTGTCTCCAGCATAGTGCAATTATGAAATTGGCGACAGGGAATTACTGGCCATAATTTTGGCACTCAAGGAGTGGAGGCATCTTCTCGAGGGTACTAGCATGCCAGTGCTTACTGACCACAAGAATTTAACTTATCTATCTGAAGCAAAACGTTTGTTGCCCCGACAGGCCAGATGGGCACTGTTTTTGTCTTGGTTTTATTATGTGGTCTCCTACCTGCCTGGTAGTAAGAATGTTAGGGCTGATGCCCTCTCTCGACAATTTTCGCCTCTGTCCAAGGAGGAGTCTGTACCTACTCCTGTTATACCTCCTGACCATATTTTGGCTACCATAGTACTAATTTAACTTCTTCCTTGGGGGAGGAGATCCTGGCTGCACAAACCAATGCACCTCTTGAGAAACCTAGTGGTAAGTGTTTTGTTCCTGAGAATCTTTAAACTAAACTTTTGCACACTTACCACTATCCTAAAGCCGCAGGTCACCCAGACAAGAACCAAATGATTTGCTCTGTCACTTGACAATTCTGGTGGCCAGGTCTTCATTCTGATGATGCTGCGTATGTTGCTTCCTGCTCAGTTTGTGCACAGAATAAGACTCCTCGACGTCTTCTTGTGGGTCTTCTTCAACCTATTGCTAATGGTGAGCGTCCTTGGACACATCCTTCCATGGACTTCATTGTCAAGCTCCTTGTTTCCAATGGTAATACTGTTATCCTTATGGTGGTTGACTGTTTTTCTAAAATGTCACATTGCATTTCCTTGATGAAGCTGCCTACCGCTCAGGAGCTTGTTTCAATTTTTGCCCGGGAGGTCTTCTGTTTACATGGGTTACCCAAGGAGATAGTGTCGGACCAGGGTAGCCAGTTTCTCTCCAGATTTTGGTGTTCCTTTTGTGATCAAATGGGGATCCAGCTTTCCTTCTCCTCGGCATATCACCCTCAATCCAATGGGGCTGCGAAATGGTCTAATCAAGATCTGGAACAGTTCCTCCATTGCTATGTCTCAGATCACCATAATAATTGGTCTGAACTGTTACCTTGGGCAGAGTTTGCTCGTAATAGTGCTATTAATGCTTCCTCCAAGTTATCCCCGTTCATGGTGAATTATGGGTTTCAACCATCCTTGTTGCCCAATTCATTCATGTCTCAGGGTATTCCGGCTTTGGAGGAGCATCTCCGGCAACTCCGTTCCACGTGGGTGCAGATTCAGGATTGCCTTCATCATTCTATGCAGCGCCAAATGTTCCAGGCTGATCGTAGGCGTCTGCCCGCACCTTCCTACCAGGTTGGTGAGAGAGTTTGGCTGTCCTCCCGCAACTTGAACCTTTGTGTGCCTTCCAATAAATTGGCTCCCCGTTATGTTGGTCCTTTTTGAATACTCCGACGAGTTAATCCTATGGCCTACACTCTTGACCTTCCTCCTGCTATGCGCATCTCCAATGTTTTTCATGTCTCCCTCTTGAAACCATTGGTTTGTAATTGGTTTACCACTGTGTTGCCTCGTCCCCGTACTATCTTTGTTGACAACCTTGAAGAGTATGAGGTCAGCAGCATTATTGACTCTCGTATGTCCAGGGGCCATGTACAGTATTTGGTTCACTGGAAGGGCTACGGTCTGGAGGAGCGTTCTTGGGTTCCCTCCTCTGATGTTCATGCTCCCGCCCTCCTCCGTGCCTTCCATGCCCATTTCCCCAATAAGCCTTTTGTCCTCCTGCGGGGGAGGGGTCGTTGAGGGGAGGGTACCGTCAGGGTTTTTTCCCTGTTGTGTTTGCCATGTGCTGCTAGCAGCCATTTTACTCACCTCTCTTCCTGACTTGGTGCATTGTGGGGGATGCTGCTCATTTCCTGCACTTCCTTTTATGTCCAGACTGGTGTGCATCATCCATGTGAGACAGGATGCAGTCTCAGAATTGTGATGTCATCACTTATTATTTAAAGGGCCTCTGTTCAGTATGCTTTGCCTTTGCATTGTCTCAGACCTGTTTGTGAGAGTTCCTGTGTATTGCCTGGCTGCCTGATGTCCTTCCTGTTTCCTGATCCCTGGCTTGTTCCTGACTCTGTTGTTTTCCTTGTTCCTGATTCCGAGTCATCTGACTATTCGCTTTGGCTCCTGACTCGGCTCGTCTGACTACCAGCTCTGGTTTTGACTCCTGGCTTGTTATTTGACTTGTGGACTTTTTTATTATTTTTTTGTTATTAATAAAGGTGTGATTATTTTTGCACTTCTCGTCTCAGTCTGATTCCTGGCACCCTGACAAAGTAGCAGTGTTAGTCCAGTGATTTAGATACTAAAATAACACTCATGTCGTGCTAAATATTATAGCACAGTTTCGAGTGCAAACTATAACATTCAATTTGAGCACTTTTTAGCAAGGTCGCGATATCCATTAAAATGATAGGTTGCACTAGAGCAATGTCGATCCGAATCAGCCAATCAGAATCAAGTTCAATCTGATTGGCTGATCAGATCAGCCAATAAGATTGAGCTCGCATTCTATTGGCTGATCGGAACAGCCAATAGAATGCGAGCTCAATCTGATTGGCTGATCGGATCAGCCAATCGGATTGAACTTGATTCTGATTGGCTGATTCCATCAGCCAATCAGAATTTTCCTACCTTAATTCTGATTGGCTAATAGAATCCACCATTCTTCAGTTGGACGTCATCGGAAAAAGATTGATCCGCGCTGGAGGTCTTCACGATGGAGCTGTTCCTCATCGGATGAAGATAAAAGATGCCGCTTGGATCAAGATGGTTGCCGGTCTGGATCGCCTCTTCTTCCCGGATAGGATGAAGACTTTGGAGCCTCTTCTGGACCTCTTCAGCTGCAGGATTATGGATCGCCAGCCCCCGCTTGGGTTGGATGAAGATTTTGGAGCCAGGACCGATCGGTGATACCCGATGAGGTGAAGATAAGGTAGGAAGATCTTCAGGGGCTTAGTGTTAGGTTTATTTAAGGGGGGTTTGGATTAGATTAGGGGTATGTGGGTGGTGGGTTGTAATGTTGGGGGGGGTTATTGTATGTGTTTTTTTTACAGGCAAAAGAGCTGAATTCTTTGGGGCATGCCCCGCAAAGGGCCCTTTTCAGGGCTGGCAAGGTAAAAGAGCTTTGAACTTTTTTAATTTAGAATAGGGTAGGGCATTTTTTTATTTTGGGGGTCTTTGTTATTTTATTAGGGGGCTTAGAGTAGGTGTAATTAGTTTAAAATTGTTGTAATATTTTTCTAATGTTTGTAAATATTTTATTATTTTTTGTAACTTAGTTCTTTTTTCTTTTTTGTACTTTAGTTAGTTTATTTAATTGTAGTTATTTGTAGGTATTGTATTTAATTAATGTATTGATAGGGTAGTGTTAGGTTTAATTGTAGATAATTGTAGGTAGTTTATTTAATTTATTTATTGATAGTGTAGTGTTAGGTTTAATTGTAACTTAGGCTAGGATTTATTTTACAGGTAATTTTGTAATTATTTTAACTATTTTAGCTATTAAATAGTTCTTAACTATTTAATAGCTATTGTACCTGGTTAAAATAAATACAAAGTTACTTGTAAAATAAATATAAATCCTAATATAGCTATAATTATAATTTATATTGTAGCTATATTAGGGTTTATTTTACAGGTAAGTATTTAGCTTTAAATAGGAATAATTTATTTAATAAGAGTTAATTTATTTCGTTAGATTTAAATTATATTTAATTTAGGGGGGTGTTAGGGTTAAAGTTAGACTTAGCTTTAGGGGTTAATAAATTTATTAGAGTAGCGGTGAGCTCTTGTCGGCAGATTAGGGGTTAATACTTGAAGTTAGGTGTCGGCAATGTTAGGGAGGGCAGATTAGGGGTTAATACTATTTATTATAGAGTTATTGAGGCGGGAGTGAGGCGGATTAGAGGTTAATACATTTATTATAGTAGCGCTCAGGTCCGGTCGGCAGATTAGGGGTTAAGAAGTGTAGTTAGGTGGAGGCGACATTGGGGGCGGCAGATTAGGGGTTAATAAATATAATATAGGGGTCGGCGATGTTAGGGCAGCAGATTAGGGGTACATAGGGATAATGTAGGTGGCGGGGGTGTACGGAGCGGCAAATTAGGGGTTAAAAATAATATGCAGGGGTCAGCGATAGCGGGGGCGGCAGATTAGGGGTTAATAAGAGTAAGGTTAGAGGTGTTTAGACTCGGGGTACATGTTAGAGTGTTAGGTGCAGACGTAGGAAGTGTTTCCACATAGAAAACAATGGGGCTGCGTTAGGAGCTGAACGCGGCTTTTTTGCAGGTGTTAGGTTTTTTTTCAGCTCAAACAGCCCCATTGTTTTCTATGGGGGAATCGTGCACAAGCACGTTTTTGAAGCTGGCCGCGTCCGTAAGCACCGCTGGTATCGAGAGTTGAAGTTGCGGTAAATATGCTATACGCTCCTTTTTTGGAGCCTAACGCAGCCATTCTGTGAACTCTAAATACCAGCGGTATTTAAAAGGTGCGGCCAGAAAAAAGCCAGCGTAGCTAACGCACCCCTTTGGCCGCAGGATTATGCTCTTAGATTAGGTGTAATTAGTTTAAATATTTGATCATTTATTTTTTATTTTGTGTAACTTAATGTTTATTTTATTTTTTTAACAGTGTTTGTTATTTTGTGTAACTTAGTGTTTGTTATTTTGTGTAACATAGTTAGTTTTTTGTAATTTTTAAAAGTAGATTTAAATTATTTGAGTAGGGTTAAGTTTTTAACTATATAATATATTTAATTTAATTTGTAGTTTAATGTAATTTTAGTATAACAGTTAGGGTAGATTAATTATTAGTTTAGTATAGTTTAATGTAATTTTAGTATAATAGTTAGGGTAGGTTAATTATTAGTTTAATATAGTTTAATTTAAATCTAAAGGTAAGTTTTAATTTATTATAAGACAGGGATGAGTTAATATTTAATATAAAGTTAGCGGGTTGTTAGGTTTAGGGGTTAATAGGTTAATTTAGTTTATGGCGATGTGGGGGGCTGGCGGTTTAGGGGTTAATAGGTTTAGAAAGTGGTAGTGATGTGGGAGGCCAGGGGTTTAGGGGCTAATAACTTTATTTAGTAGTGGTGGGCTCTGGGAGCGGAGGGATAGGGTTTAATACATTTAGTTAGTTGCAGTGGTGTTGGGGAGCGGCGGAATAGGGGTTAATAACTTTATTTAGTTGCGGCGGGGTCCGGGAGCGGCAGGATAGGGGTTAAATATTTTAGTATAGTTGTGGTGTTTAATGACAGTGTACTTGGTGCGCGGCTTTTTGACAGCTTTTTATAATAATATGGAGAGTGTATTCAGGTCCATGGCCGCGATGTTAAGCGATGTCAGGCGAGCGTATTGGTGCAGTTGAATGCAAGAAAGTTGATGACTTGATAAGTAGGCCTCATTGTTGTGAATGTTCAGCTCGGTTATTGAATATTGAATTAATAATATATTTCATATTTTTCCTGCATTTTCTGGCTCCAAGAATGTGGTTATGCTCTCACATTAAATGAACAGCTCTGTCACATAGATCATCATAAGACTTGTGTCTCGCTGACACCCATTCCAATCCAGCTGAATTGGAAGGACAGACATTCTTTTTATTTTTCTAAGACATTACAATGCAAGAGCAGCAATATGAAATAACTTAAAGGGAGACAATTTTTTGAGCACTAACATTGTTAATGTTACATGTAATGGTTATAAGGAAAGCAGTACATTTCTTACAAGTGTGTGTGTATTCTTTTTTATTAATAAAGAAGCCATTTTACACCTACCTAACCAAACTCATGCTGCCTGTATGTAGACGTTCATCTACGCAGGCTTCTCCCTCCCTTCTCATAGCTGCTCGCTCCCGGTCTCTCTCCCTGCGTGTTGCATTGCAGTGCACATGTGGGAATTTCTTAATGACATCAGCAATTACGTTAGCAGCTGTGAATTCTGTTGCAAGCACAATAAAAGCTCCTTCACAATTGAGCTACACAGAAAAGTTTTGGAATTGGTCCAAAGAAAACTGAAACACAGCAAAAAGTTAAATACATGAGCCTCTTTTTTTTAGGAAAGGGTATTTTTTTAGATAAGGTTTTTTTTTAATATTTTTTGGGCAGCAAAAGAGTGACATTAGGGCACTGCCCTACCAAATGCCCTTATCAGGACATTGCCTAACCAAATGAGTTTTTAAGGGCATCTTTTATTAGGATAGGGTTTTTAATAGATATATATTTTTTTTTTTTTTGGGCAGCAAAAGTGCTGAGTGACTTTAGATTTTGATTTTTAGACTTTTTTTTGGGGGGGGGGTGTTCTTTTATGTTTGAATGGGGTTGTATTTTTTTTTTTTTTTTAGAAAAAGAGCTGTCCATTTAGGGCAATGCTATAGTAATGTTTAGTATTATACTTGTTTTTTTATTTTGAGGTGGTTTTTGAGGGGGGGGGGGGCTTTAGTTTTAAAATAGGCATAACTGTGGGTTTTTATCTTTGGTAATGTATTTTTTATTTTCTGTAGTGGTAGTGATATAAATGTGTGTGTGTCCAAATAATAATTCTATAATAATATTTAATGATGATTTTGGCTGTGTATTTCCTATAAATATTTCACATTCCAATAATCTTTATAAAGGGGAAAATGTTATTTGTATTTTTACATATATATTTCTATATAAATCTCTATATATCTATACTTGTACATATTTGTATCGTTATATATTTTACATTAACAGTTTTACATATACATATATATATATATATATATATATATATATATATATATATATATATATATATATATATATGTTATATATACATAGATATATATTTGTATATAATAAAAAGAACATTTTCTTCAATGTAAAGACATTGGAATGTAAAATATGCGTAGCGTGCTTCGGTCTAATGTGTTGTAGGGGTAAGAGCACATGAGGAATTAGTAATCCTAAAGTGTGTTATGTAAATATTTCATATAAAATATTGAAAAAATATTAATAATAATATTATAGTTCATGTTAAATTACATTACACCTTAGGGGTGTACTCACTTTTATTGCCAACGGTTTAGACATTAATGGCTGTGTGTTAAATTATTTTGAGGGGACAGCAAATTTACACTGTTATACAGGCTGTACACTCACTACTTTACATTGTAGCAAAGTGCTATTTCTTCAGTGTTGTTGCATGAAAAGATATAATAAAATATTTACATAAATGTGAGAGGTGTACTCACTTTTGTGAGATACTGTATATTTATAGGAATATCAATTTAAAATAAAAATAACATTGTCCTGTATGTAAAGAACATTGGAAAGTGAAATATTAATAACTTCTGTCCGGTATAGCTCTGTGGGTTTAATATGGTGTCAGGTTAGCATGCGAGCTATAAGTGTTATTTCAAAATCATAGGATTTTCTATCCATCTGAAGATGCTTCTTGTTATGGTACTAATGTTCAGATGATGATTCTCACAGGATTCCTTGCCTTTAGTATATGACACACATGAACTAATACCCTCTAGTGTTGAAAAACTGTCAAAATGCCCTGAGAGAAGAGGCGGCCTTAAAGGGCTTAGAAATTAGCATATGAACCTCCTATGTTTAGCTTTCAACTAAGAATACCAAAAGAACAAAGCAAATTTGGTGATAAAAGTAAATTGGAAAATTGTTTAAAATTACATGCCCTATCTGAATCATGAAAGTTTATTTTGGACTAGACTCTCCCTTTAAATAAACTTGCCAGCCCAGAGACCTTTAGATCATCTGTCCCAATGTGTTACAATCCTCTCTGGTAGACATGGGGTTAAACAAAATCAAAGTTGATATATATACTGCTAAAAATCTGCTCTGAAACTTGAATTAATACATAAGATGAAATAAAAAGTAAGATAAAATGCATGCAAGTTCTCTAATTTTTCCATAAGCTGGTTCAGCACTGGATAGCTCTCAATGGCAGCGTCAATAGGAATTGTATTAAAACGTTATACAATAAAAACTTGCATTTCAGTGTTAATGTCAGAGAGTTGGTTGAAATGCGCAAATATTAACTTTGATTTTTGATCTATTCTAAAAGTAAGTTGATCTGACAAGTGGAAATACACACACTTAAAGGTAGTATTAGAAACATTTCATGATTACATTTACTGTGAGTATAAATCAATAGTTTCTTATTGCTGCTGATATGCAGTTGTAATAAATACACAGCTCTTATTGTGTCCAGAATTTATTTCCAAATGTCTTAAAACATTCAATGCATTGGCATCAGCAAAGCTTGCTGACCTTAGATTTGATTGCAACATGGCATACTGTGCCCTGACTATGTTTTCATTTATTTGTATAGGATAATACTATTGTTTTAAATTATTTTAATTCGGATATATGGATGCAATTTTTTATTAGTGAAGTAAAGTACATGCAACATCAAAAAAATCAATGTATTTTATATTCCTGTTCTACATTTTATGATTTAAAATATATGATTCTACTGGACATTTCTAGATATTTATCTTAAGTATAAAAATAAAACTTACCACTAGCAAACCCATGCATGCTGGAAACTACTAGTGGTATTAGTGGTAAGCAATACTATTTTTTATTGGACTAATTATACATTTAAAATGATATAAGCTTTCCAGAGCTTCCTCTCTTCCTCAGGTCTGAAGTAATAATTGAGTATTGCTACGGACCCAAGGAAGCAATGAAAATCTGAAAAGCTTTTCTAATTGTAAATATTAGTCCAATAAAAATAGCATTCCTTTATGCAATACTCTTAATATTTTGGTATCTAAATCACTGCACTAACACAGCTATGCCAATCAATGTACTTATGTATAAATAGAGAAAAATAGGAGGCGCCCTTAAACAGAAAATAATAAAATAATAAAGTCTAATTATATAAATACTGAACAATAATACAATCTTAAAAATTAAATAATAAATAAAACAATACTATAAATATCAGTTAGTAAATCTATGAAGGTAACAGCAAATAATAAGTCCCAGATGTCAAAAAGAACCAAATGTTGGAAAAAAGAGCCCAAGTCTATAAGGCAAATCCAGGTCTAGGCAGCTGTCTGTGGGAAGATCAAGGTCAGGATCCAGAATCAGTAATCTCTAGAGAACATTGAAGAACAGAAGCGCCACATGGCCCAGTACTGTTTGAATTTGTGAAAGATGGTAATAAAATGTGTGCACTCACATTTAGTAGAGCATCCCCTTGTGGTGCAGATAGAACAGACTGGGATCAAACAGTCACCCAGCAGACAGGTCTCCGGTGTAGCTCGAACCCCAATAGGTCAGGAAACGATATCCCAAACAATGGTGCACCAAATTATCAGGTGTAAATCCCAAATAAAAGGTATGACGGCAAGTGGTAAGTATATAACTTACTTTATTAAAGCACAAGCAATGAGTTTCTCAGCCAACTGGTGGCTGTTTCATCAGGTTCTATGTTGTCTACTTATGTATAAATATGTATGTGTGTACATATATTTTTGTGTGCATGTGTTTAAGTGTGTATGGCTGTGTATATATGTGGTTGCGTGTGTTTGTGTGTATGTGTTATCACGTATCTCATATTTTACAGTACTGTCATGTGTTGAGGGGGGTCTCTCATCCTCACTGCCACTACTTCCCCTACCTTATAGATGTCCTAGATGTTTATAGAAGAAACCAGGGACTGTGTATCAAGCATGGGAAATTATTAATCTACCCTTTTCCATTAAAACAGCAAAGATGACGAAAAAGCACATCTAGCATTAAAGGGAACATTTACTCTAAAAGTTCCTCCCTTTCAATTTGTACCCAATGCTGGGGTGTATTAAATTATTTACAAATAGCCCCTTTATCTTTCGATCAGAATCAAAAATAGCTGATTTTGCCTGTGGTGTCACTACCTATACTGAACATTTCTTTACTTAAAGTGCCATAAAACAGGTTGTGATCAGTGCATATCCTAAGAGGGCTAAATAAGTAAAAATTAGTTTGCATAAAAAAATCTTTGAAAAAATGCTGGCAAGTATTTTAAAATAATGTTAAAAAATAAGCAAAATTAGTAACAAAGCCATGCTGTCTGGAGAAGCCAACTCTACACCCCCTATCAGTGTTTAGCATCAGAAATACAGGCATTTTACTTCAACTGAGTTTACAGACTATTTGCTTCTAGGCATGCTCCAGCAATAATGACTGTTAAAGTCTTGCATTCTACCAAAACAAAGGTGGAGATAGAGACAGCCATATAAGGAATTATGAAGTGAGAGTTAGAGCTGTACAATCCAGAAACTTAAAAAAATGGTTAATGGTAAGCCACTTCAGTATAAATTTGCAGGTAAATTAATTAAAGTACATATTATATATTTTGTCTCTATCCCAACTTGTTTTATGTCCCTTTAAGTATAGTCTATAAAATTATTTGTAAACATAGTCAGCAAAAGAAATTACACTCTCAGTGGGAAGTAGGTGTGATAAGTAATAACATGTTAATTAAAAAATTTTCTCTCTAAGACCCCGATATTCAAAGCATCGACAGACCGTTGAAAAACTGCCTCAATGGGCTTGTCGGCCTTGCAGTCTGTTGTAATATTCTAAAAAAGGGACGTGGCCAAGCAGTGCTGGCGAGCAGCGATGCATCTCCTATAGAAGTCAATGGGAGAATGCCCTTTTACCATGTTGTAGGCAATTTGATGAGGCACTTATGCATATCACTTTTTTGGGGGTTCTACATTCTGTGAGGAATGAGGGGCCGGAATTTTTTTTTAAGAATAGGCTTTTTATTTTAACTTATTTAGGAAAGTTTTATTTAGGTAAATGTTGTTATTTTGGGGGGGGGGGGGTTACTTGTGTTGTAGTGGGGGATTTTTTAATTTGTTTATTTGTAAAAGAGCTTAAATAACTTTAGGGCAATGCTCTACAAAAGGCCCTTTTAAGGACTACTGTAATTTATTTTAGTGCTAGGGTTTAGGGGTTTTTTTTTGTTTGTTTTTGGTGGGTTTTTTTATTTTGTGGGACATGTAGATTAGTGTTAGGTATAATGGTGGGTTTTTCATTTTGGATACTGTAGATTATTATTTTATTGTAACAGATTTTTTTTTGTTCATGTAACTTATGGGGTTTAGTTTAGAGGGGGTTTAGGTGTTAGGCTGCGTATGGTTAGATTGTATTTGGGGTTGTAGCAGTTTAGGTTCAATATATTTTTTTTTAAGTAACTTGGATTTTTTTTTTTTTAATTTACTTAGGGGGTTTAGTTTAGAGGGGGGTTAGTTGTTAGGTAGAGTAGGGTTAGTTTGCATTTTTGGGCTGTGAAGTTTAGGGTTAATAAAGTGGGGTTCTTGTGGTGGGTTAGTGGTGGTATGGGGGTTAATAGAGTAGGTACTTTCAGTGGGCTAGTGGTATAGGGTTTAATAAGATAGTACTTGCGGTGGGCTAGTAGCAGTACAGAGGTTAACAGGATAGGTACTTGCGGTGGGCTAGCAGTGGTATATAGGATAATATGATAGGTACTTGCGGTGGGCTAGTGGCGGTATAGGGGTTAATAGTATAGTACCTGTGATGGGCTAGTGGCGGTATAGGGGTTAATAGTTTAGATAGATACTTGCGGTGGGTATGTGGCAGTTAAGGGATTAATAGAATTGATACTTGCAGTGGGTATGTGGCAGTTTAGGGGTTAATAGAATAAATACTTGTGGCAGAGGTTTAGATCTTTATTAGTGTAATGTTAAGATTAGTCATTAGTTACAACAGTTCTGTTTCGAAGGATCCTTTACTATACATTGCCAATATGGGAGGTGATGCTGGGTGTTGTCTATAGCCAGCATCGCCGAACAATGACATGTATAGTATTTTCTGCGATTCCACAAAGTCAGGAGCTTGTAATATTTCGGCAGGCTCGCTTGACATAGTGGCAGATCCTTTGTAATATTCCGCCACTTCGTAGCACTTTCGATCATCGTGGCCTAAGTATTGAGATTTAGTATACAGCCACAGATAAGATAATGACGCATTTTGTGTAGAGAAAGTGATAACATAAGGAGATCTGATTTCCCTGCAAGTATGTTGATGTATTGTGGTGTCAAAGAACAAAACCAACTATTTCATATACAAAATTAAACCTAAAAAAGCAATGTATTATACATTTTATTCTCTGCTGCTGGTATAACAAGTCATTGGATTCATATTAAGGTAAATTAATGTTACAGTATGCTGCTCCTTGAAGCATAATCGATTTCCAACCACAAGGCAATATATCTAAATACATTTTAAGAAAGCTGAAACACTGAACATTTTAAAAAGTTATGGACCAATGAGGATATGAGACTGGCTATGATATAGAATAGTGCATAATGAACAAATTATTTTTTTTCTTTACATTGTTTCATGGTTAGGCTGTATAGAAAAACATACTGCTAGATTATGAGTCTTGCGTTAGCCTTAAAAAGCAGCGTTGAGAGGTCCCAATGCTGCTTTTTAACGCCCGCTGGTATTACGAGTCTTGAAATGACAAACTCACCGCTCACTTTTTTTGGCAGACTTGAAAATACAGCAAATCCACTTACGTCAATTGCGTATCCTATTTTTTCAATGGGACTTGCATAACGCCGGTATTACAAATCTTCCAAAAAGTGAGCGGTGCAGCCTCTCCTGTCAAGCCTGGTATCGCATTTAAAAGTCAGTAGTTAAGAGTTTTATGGGCTAACGCCGTAGCATAAAACTCTTAACTAAAGTGCTAAAAAGTACACTAACACCCATAAACTACCTATTAACCCCTAAACCGAGGCCCCCCCCCCACATCACAAACACTAAAATAAATTTTTTAACCCCTAATCTGCTGAACCGGACATCGCCGCCACTATAAAAAATATATTAACCCCTACACTGCCGCACTCCCGCATCGCAAACACTATTTAAATCTTATTAACCTCTAATCTGCCGTCCCTAACATCGTCGCCATCTACCTACATTTATTAACCCCTAATCTTCCGCCCCCAACGTCACCGCAACTATATTAAATGTATTAACCCCTAAATCTAAGTCTAACCCTAACCCCCCTAAATTAAATATAATTTAAATAAATATAAATAAAATTACTACAATTAACTACATTATTCCTATTTAAAACTAAATACTTACCTATAAAATAAACCCTAACGCCTAGATTTAGAGTTCTGCCGGCAAAGGGGTGCGTTAGCTACGCGTGCTTTTTTCTTGCTGCACCTTTTAAATACCGCTGGTATTGAGAGTTCACAGAATGGCTGCGTTAGGCTCCAAAAAAGGAGCATAGAGCATATTTAATGCAACTTCAACTCTCGATACCAGCAGTGCTTACGGACGCGGCCAGCTTCAAAAACGTGCTCGTGCACGATTCCCCCATAGAAAACAATGGGGCTGTTTGAGCTGAAAAAAAACCTAACATCTGCAAAAAAGCCGCGTTCAGCTCCTAACGCAGCCCCATTGTTTGCTATGGGGAAACACTTCCTACGTCTGCACCTAACACTCTAACATGTACCCCGAGTCTAAACACCCCTAACCTTACACTTATTAACCCCTATTCTGCCACCCCCGCTATCGCTGACCCCTGCATATTATTATTAACCCCTAATCTGCCGCTCCGTAAACCGACGCTATTTACATTATCCCTATGTACCCCTAATCTGCTGCCCCTAACACCGCTGACCCCTATATTATATTTATTAACCCCTAATCTGCCCCCCACAACGTCGCCTCCACCGGCCTACACTTATTAACCCCTAATCTGCCGAGCGGACCGCACCGCTATTATAATAAAGTTATTAACCCCTAATCCGCCTCACTAACCCTATAATAAATAGTATTAACCCCTAATCTGCCCTCCCTAACATCGCCGACACCTAACTTCAAACATTAACCCCTAATCTGCCAACTGGAGCTCACCGCTATTCTAATAAATGTATTAACCCCTAAAGCTAAGTCTAACCCTAACACTAACACCCCCCTAAGTTAAATATAATTTAAATCTAACAAAATAAATTAACTCTTATTAAATAAATTATTCCTATTTAAAGCTAAATACTTACCTGTAAAATAAATCCTAATATAGCTACAATATAAATTATAATTATATTATAGCTATTTTAGGATTTATATTTATTTTACAGGCAACTTTGTATTTATTTTAACCAGGTACAATAGCTATTAAATAGTTAAGAACTATTTAATAGCTAAAATAATTACAAAATTACCTGTAAAATAAATCCTAACCTAAGTTACAATTAAACCTAACACTACACTATCAATAAATTAATTAAATAAAATACCTACAATTACCTACAATTAAACCTAACACTACACTATCAATAAATTAATTAAATACAATATCTACAAATAAATACAATGAAATAAACTAACTAAAGTACAAAAAATAAAAAAGAACTAAGTTACAAAAAATAAAAAAATATTTACAAACATCAGAAAAATATTACAACAATTTTAAACTAATTACACCTACTCTAAGCCCCCTAATAAAATAACAAAGCCCCCCCCCAAAAAAAATGCCCTACCCTATTCTAAATTAAAAAAGTTCAAAGCTCTTATACCTTACCAGCCCTGAACAGGGCCCTTTGCGGGGCATGCCCCAAAGAATTCAGCTCTTTTGCCTGTAAAAAAAACACATACAATACCTCCCCCAACATTACAACCCACCACCCACATACCCCTAATCTAACCCAAACCCCCCTTAAATAAACCTAACACTAAGCCCCTGAAGATCTACCTACCTTATCTTCACCATACCAGGTTCACCGATCGGTCCTCGGAAGTCTTGATCCAAGCCTCGAAAGTGTTGATCCAAGCCCAAGTGGGAGGCTGAAGAGTCCATCCTCGGGCTGAAGTCTGGATCCAAGCGGCGACTGAAGAACTCCATCATCGGGCTGAAGTCGGAAGTCCATCATCGGGATGAAGTCTTCTATCAAGCAGCATCTTCAATCTTCTTTCTTCCGGAGCCATCATCTTCCAGCCGACGCGGAACATCCTCTTCTCCCGACGCCTACTCGCCGAATGACGGTTCCTTTAAATGACATCATCCAAGATGGCGTCCGTCAAATTCCGATTGGCTGATAGGATTCTATCAGCCAATTGGAATTAAGGTAGGAAAATTCTGATCGGAACAGCCAATAGAATGCGAGCTCAATCTGATTGGCAGATCGGATCAGCCAATCGGATTGAACTTCAATCTGATTGGCTGATTCCATCAGCCAATCAGAATTTTCCTACCTTAATTCCGATCGGCTGATAGAATCCTATCAGCCAATCGGAATTTGACGGACGCCATCTTGGATGACGTCATTTAAAGGAACCGTCATTCTGCGAGTAGGCGTCGGGAGAAGAGGATGTTCCGCGTCGGCTGGAAGATGATGGCTCCGGTAGAAAGAAGATTGAAGATGCTGCTTGATAGAAGACTTCATCCCGATGATGGACTTCCGACTTCAGCCCGATGATGGAGTTCTTCAGTCGCCGCTTGGATCCAGACTTCAGCCCAAGGATGGACGTCACTCTTCAGCCCCCCGCTTGGGCTTGGATCAACACTTCCTAGGCTTGGATCAAGACTTCCGAGGACCGATCGGTGAACCTGGTATGGTGAAGATAAGGTAGGAAGATCTTCAGGGGCTTAGTGTTAGGTTTATTTAAGGGGGGTTTGGGTTAGATTAGGGGTATGTGGGTGGTGGGTTGTAATGTTGGGGGGGGTATTGTATGTGTTTTTTTACAGGCAAAAGAGCTGAATTCTTTGGGGCATGCCCCGCAAAGGGCCCTGTTCAGGGCTGGTAAGGTATAAGAGCTTTGAACATTTTTAATTTAGAATAGGGTAGGGCATTTTTTTATTTTGGGGGGCTTTGTTATTTTATTAGGGGGCTTAGAGTAGGTGTAATTAGTTTTAAATTGTTGTAATATTTTTCTGATGTTTGTAAATATTTTTTTATTTTTTGTAACTTAGTTCTTTTTTATTTTTTGTACTTTAGTTAGTTTATTTCATTGTATTTATTTGTAGATATTGTATTTAATTAATTTATTGATAGTGTAGTGTTAGGTTTAATTGTAGGTAATTGTAGGTATTTTATTTAATTAATTTATTGATAGTGTAGTGTTAGGTTTAATTGTAACTTAGGTTAGGATTTATTTTACAGGTAATTTTGTAATTATTTTAACTATTTTAGCTATTAAATAGTTCTTAACTATTTAATAGCTATTGTACCTGGTTAAAATAAATACAAAGTTGCCTGTAAAATAAATATAAATCCTAAAATAGCTATAATATAATTATAATTTATATTGTAGCTATATTAGGGTTTATTTTACAGGTAAGTATTTAGCTTTAAATAGGAATAATTTATTTAATAAGAGTTAATTTATTTTGTTAGATTTAAATTATATTTAACTTAGGGGGGTGTTAGTGTTAAGGTTAGACTTAGCTTTAGGGGTTAATACATTTATTAGAGTAGCAGCGATATTCGGTCGGCAGATTAGGGGTTAATAATTGAAGTTAGGTGTCGGCGATGTTAGGGAGGGCAGATTAGGGGTTAATACTATTTATTATAGGGTTATTGAGGCGGGAGTGAGGCGGATTAGGGGTTAATAACTTTATTATAGTAGCGGTGAGATCCGCTCGGCAGATTAGGGCTTAATAAGTGTAGGCAGGTGGTGGCGACGTTGAGGGGGGCAGATTAGGTGTTAATAAATATAATATAGGGGTCGGCGGTGTTAGGGGCAGCAGATTAGGGGTACATAGCTATAATGTAGGTGGCGGCGCTTTGCGGTCAGCAGATTAGGGGTTAATTATTGTAGGTAGCTGGCGGCGACGTTGTGGGGGGCAGGTTAGGGGTTAATAAATATAATATAGGGGTCGGCGGTGTTAGGGGCAGCAGATTAGGGGTACATAAGTATAAAGTAGGTGGCGGTCGGCAGATTAGGGGTTCAAAAAATTTAATCGAGTGGCGGCGATGTGGGGGGACTTCGGTTTAGGGGTACATAGGTAGTTTATGGGTGTTAGTGTACTTTAGAGCACAGTAGTTAAGAGCTTTATAAACCGGCGTTAGCCCAGAAAGCTCTTAACTACTGACTTTTTTCTGCGGCTGGAGTTTTGTCGTTAGATTTCTAACGCTCACTTCAGCCACGACTCTAAATACCGGAGTTAGAAAGATCCCATTGAAAAGATAGGATACGCAATTGACGTAAGGGGATCTGCGGTATGGAAAAGTCGCGGTTGCAAAGTGAGCGTTAGACCCTTTCCTGACTGACTCCAAATACCGGCGGTAGCCTAAAACCAGCGTTAGGAGCCTCTAACGCTGGTTTTGACGGCTACCGCCAAACTCTAAATCTAGGCCTAAGATAGCTACAATACAATTGTAGCTAGCTTAAGGTTTATTTTTATTTTACAGGCAACTTATTTTAACTAGGTAGAATAGTTATTAACTATTTAATAGCTACCTAGTTAAAATAAAGTCAAATTTACCTGTAAAATAAATCCTAACCTAAGTTACATTTACACCTAACATTACACTATAATTAAATAAATTCCCTAAACTAAATACAATTAAATAAAATTATCTAAAGTACGAAAAAAAAACCCCACTAAATTACAGAAAATAATAAAATAATTACAAGTTTTTTAAACTAATTACACCTAATCTAATCCCCCTAATAAAATAAAAAAGCCCCCCAAAATAATAAAAAGCCCTACCCTATACTAAATTACAAATAGCCCTTAAAAAGGCCTTTTGCGGAGCATTGCCCGAAAGTAATCACCTGTAAAAAAAGTACAATACCCCCCCAACATTAAAACTCACCACCCACACACCCAACCCTACTCTAAAACCCACCTAATACCCCCTTAATAAAACCTAACACTAACCCCTTAAAGATCACCCTACCTTGAGAAGTCTTCACCCAACCGGGCCAAAGTCCTCAACGAAGCCGGGCGAAGTGGTCCTCCAGACGGGCAGAAGTCTTCATCCAGGCGGCATCTTCTATCTTCATCCATCCGGTGCGGAGCGGCTCCATCTTCAAGACATCCGAAGCGGAGCATCCTCTTCAAATGACGTCCAACTGAAGAATGAAGGTTCCTTTAAATGATGTCATCCAAGATGGCGTCCCTTCAATTCTGATTGGCTGGTAGAATTCTATCAGCCAATCGGAATTAAGGTAGAAAAAATCTTATTGGCTGATGCAATCACCCAATAGGATTGAAGTTCAATCCTATTTGCTGATCCAATCAGCCAATAGGATTGAGCTGGCATTCTATTGGCTGATTGGATCAGCCAATAGAATGAGAGCTCAATCCTATTGGCTGATTGCATCAGCCAATAGGATTTTTTCTACCTTAATTCCGATTGACTGATAGAATTCTATCAGCCAATTGGAATTGAAGGGACGCCATCTTGGATGACTTCATTTAAAGGAACCATCATTCTTCAGTTGGACGTCATTTGAAGAGGATGCTCCGCGTCGGATGTCTTGAAGATGGAGCCGCTCCGCGCTGGATGGATGAAGATAGAAGATGCCGTCTGGATGAAGACTGCTCGTCTGAAATACCTCTTCTTCCCGGCTTGGATGAAGACTTTTGCCCGTCTGGAGGACCACTTCGTCCTGCTTCAATAAGGACTTTGGTATTGGGTGAGTTTTAGAGTAGGGTTGGGTGTGTGGGTGGTGGGTTTTAATGTTGGGGGGGTATTGTACTTTTTTTACAGGTAAATGAGCTTATTACTTTGGGGCAATGCCCCGCAAAAGGCCCTTTTAGGGGCTATTTGTAATTTAGTGTAGGGTAAGGCTTTTTATTATTTTGGGGGGCTTTTTTTTAATAAGGGGGATTAGATTAGGTGTAATTAGTTTAAAAAACTTGTAATTATTTTATTATTTTCTGTAATTTAGTAGTTTTTTTTTCGTACTTTAGATAATTGTATTTAATTGTATTTAATTGTATTTAGTTTAGAGAATTAATTTAATTATAGTGTAGTGCTATTGTAACTTAGGTTAGGTTTTATTTTACAGGTAAATTTGTCTTTATTTTAACTAGGTAGTTATTAAATAGTTAATAACTATTTACTAACTATTCTACCTAGTTAAAATAAATACAAAAATGTCTGTAAAATAAAAATAAACCCTAAGCTAGCTACAATGTAACTATTAGTTATATTGTAGCTAGTTTAGGGTTTATTTTATAGGTAAATATTTAGTTTTAAATAGGAATAATTTAGGCCTAGATTTGGAGTTTGGCGGTAGCCGTCAAAACCAGCGTTAGAGGCTCCTAACGCTGGTTTTAGGCTACCTCCGGTATTTGGAGTCAGTCAAAAAAGGGTCTAACGCTCACTTTTCAGCCGCAACTTTTCCATACCGCAGATCCCCTTAAGTCAATTGCGTATCCTATCTTTTCAATGGGATTTTTCTAACTCCGGTATTAGAGTCGTGTCTGAAGTGAGCGTTAGAATTCTAACGACAAAACTCCAGCCGCAGAAAAAAGTCAGTAGTTAAGAGCTTTCTGGGCTAACGCCGGTTCATAAAGCTCTTAACTACTGTACTCTAAAGTACACTAACACCCATAAACTACCTATGTACCCCTAATCCGAGGTCCCCCCACATCACCGCCACTCGATTAAATTTTTTTAACCCCTAATCTGCCGACCACCACCTACGTTATCCTTATGTACCCCTAATCTGCTGCCCCTAACACCGCCGACCCCTATATTATATTTATAAACCCCTAACCTGCCCCCCACAACGTCGCCGCCACCTACCTACAATAATTAACCCCTAATCTGCCGACCGCAAAGAGCCGCCACCTACATTATAGCTATGTACCCCTAATCTGCTGCCCCTAACACCGCCGACCCCTATATAATATTTATTAACCCCTAATCTGCCCCCCTCAACGTCGCCTCCACCTGCCTACACTTATTAACCCCTAATCTGCAGAGCGGACCTGAGCGCTACTATAATAAAGTTATTAACCCCTAATCTGCCTCACTAACCCTATAATAAATAGTATTAACCCCTAATCTGCCCTCCCTAACATCGCCGACACCTAACTTCAATTATTAACCCCTAATCTGCTGACTGGAGCTCACCGCTATTCTAATAAATGTATTAACCCCTAAAGCTAAGTCTAACCCTAACCCTAACACCCCCCTAAGTTAAATATAATTTTTATCTAACGAAATTAATTAACTCTTATTAAATAAATTATTCCTATTTAAAGCTAAATACTTACCTGTAAAATAAACCCTAATATAGCTACAATATAAATTATAATTATATTATAGCTATTTTAGGATTAATATTTATTTTACAGGTAACTTTGTAATTATTTTAACCAGGTACAATAGCTATTAAATAGTTAAGAAATATTTAATAGCTAAAATAGTTAAAATAATTACAAATATACCTGTAAAATAAATCCTAACCTAAGTTACAATTAAACCTAACACTACACTATCAATAAATTAATTAAATAAAATACCTATAATTATCTACAATTAAACCTAACACTACACTATCAATAAATAAATTAAATACAATTCCTACAAATAAATTCAATGAAATAAACTAACTAAAGTACAAAAAATAAAAAAGAACTAAGTTACAAAAAATAAAAAAATATTTACAAACATTAGAAATATATTACAACAATTTTAAACTAATTACACCTACTCTAAGCCCCCTAATAAAATAACAAAGCCCCCCAAAATAAAAAAATGCCCTACCCTATTCTAAATTACTAAAGTTCAAAGCTCTTTTACAGGTGGATGGAGGTCTTCCATCCGATTGAAGTCTTCATCCAAGAGGCATCTTCTATCGTCATCCATCCGGAGTGGAGCGGCAGCATCCTGAAGACCTCCGACGCGGAACATCCATCCTGGCCGACGACTGAACGACGAATGACGGTTCCTTTAAATGACGTCATCCAAGATGGCGTCCCTCGAATTCCGATTGGCTGATAGGATTCTATCAGCCATTCGGAATTAAGGTAGGAATATTCTGATTGGCTGATGGAATCAGCCAATCAGAATCAAGTTCAATCCGATTGGCTGATCCAATCAGCCAATCAGATTGAGCTTGCATTCTATTGGCTGTTCCGATCAGCCAATAGAATGCGAGCTCAATCTGATTGGCTGATTCAATCAGCCAATCAGATTTTTCCTACCTTAATTCCGATTGGCTGATAGAATCCTATCAGCCAATCGGAATTCGAGGGACGCCATCTTTGATGACGTAATTTAAAGGAACCGTCATTCATCGTTCAGTCGTCGGCCAGGATGGATGTTCCGTGTCGGAGGTCTTCAGGATGCTGCCGCTCCTCTCCGGATGTATGACGATAGAAGATGCCTCTTGGATGAAGACTTCAATCGGATGGAAGACCTCTTCTGCCCCGCTTGGATGAAGACTTCTAGCGGATGGAGGACCTCTTCTTGCTCCGCTTGGATGAAGAATTTGGCTCGGCTGGGTGAAGACCACTCAAGGTAGGGAGATCTTCAGGGGCTTAGTGTTAGGTTTATTTAAGGGGGGTTTGGGTTAGATTAGGGGTATGTGGGTGGTGGGTTGTAATGTTGGGGGGGTATTGTTTTTTTTTTTTTACAGGCAAAAGAGCTGAACTTCTTGGGGCATGCCCCGCAAAGGGCCCTGTTCAGGGCTGGTAAGGTAAAAGAGCTTTGAACTTTAGTAATTTAGAATAGGGTAGGGCATTTTTTTTATTTTGGGGGGCTTTGTTATTTTATTAGGGGGCTTAGAGTAGCTGTAATTAGTTTAAAATTGTTGTAATATAGTTCTAATGTTTGTAAATATTTTTTTATTTTTTGTAACTTAGTTCTTTTTTTTTTTGTACTTTAGTTAGTTTATTTCATTGTATTTATTTGTAGGAATTGTATTTAATTTATTTATTGATAGTGTAGTGTTAGGTTTAATTGTAGATAATTATAGGTATTTTATTTAATTAATTTATTGATAGTGTAGTGTTAGGTTTAATTGTAACTTAGGTTAGGATTTATTTTACAGGTATATTTGTAATTATTTTAACTATTTTAGCTATTAAATAGTTCTTAACTATTTAATAGCTAATGTACCTGGTTAAAATAATTACAAAGTTACCTGTAAAATAAATATTAATCCTAAAATAGCTATAATATAATTATAATTTATATTGTAGCTATATTAGGGTTTATTTTACAGGTAAGTATTTAGCTTTAAATAGGAATAATTTATTTAATAAGAGTTAATTAATTTCGTTAGATAAAAATTATATTTAACTTAGGGGGGTGTTAGTGTTAGGGTTAGACTTAGCTTTAGGGGTTAATACATTTATTAGAATAGCGGTGAGCTCCAGTCGGCAGATTAGGGGTTAATAATTGAAGTTAGGTGTCGGCGATGTTAGGGAGGGCAAATTAGGGGTTAATACTATTTATTATAGGGTTAGTGAGGCGGATTAGGGGTTAATAACTTTATTATAGTAGCGCTCAGGTCCGGTCGGCAGATTAGGGGTTAATAAGTGTAGGCAGGTGGAGGCGACGTTGTGGGGGGCAGATTAGGGGTTAATAAATATAATATAGGGGTCGGCGGTGTTAGGGGCAGCAGATTAGGGGTACTTAGGGATAATGTAAGTAGCGGCGGTTTACGGAGCGGCAGATTAGGGGTTAAAAATAATATACAGGGGTCAGCGATAGCGGGGGCGGCAGAATAGGGGTTAATAAGTGTAAGGTTAGGGGTGTTTAGACTCGGGGTACATGTTAGAGTGTTAGGTGCAGACGAAGGAAGTGTTTCCCCATAGCAAACAATGGGGCTGCGTTAGGAGCTGAACGCAGCTTTTTTGCAGGTGTTAGGTTTTTTTTCAGCTCAAACAGCCCCATTGTTTCCTATGGGGGAATCGTGCACGAGCACGTTTTTGAGGCTGGCCGCGTCCGTAAGCAACTCTGGTATCGAGAGTTGCAGTTGCGTTAAATATGCTCTACGCTCCTTTTTTGGAGCCTAACGCTGACATTATATGGACTCTCAATACCAGAGTTATTTTAAAGGTGCGGCCAGAAAAAAGCCAGCGTTAGCTACGCGGGTCCTTACCGACAAAACTTTAAATCTAGCCGTTAGTTAATTGTAGTTATTGTATTTAGATTTATTTAAATTATATTTAAGTTAGGGGGGTTAGAGTTAGACTTAGTTTTAGGGGTTAATAACTTTAATATAGTGGCAGCGACGTTGGGGGCGGGTTATTAGGGGTTAATAATTGTAGTAAGGTTGCAGCGACATTGGGGGCGACAGATTAGGGGTTAATAAATAAATTGTAGGTGTCGGCGATGTTGGGGCAGCAGATTAGGGGTTCATATCTATAATGTAGGTGGCGGCGGTGTCCGGAGCGGCAGATTAGGGGTTAATAATATAATGCAGGTGTCGGCGATGTCGTGGGCGGCAGATTAGGGGTTAATACGTGTAAGATTAGGGGTGTTTAGACTCAGGGTTCATGTTAGGGTGTTAGGTGTAGACATAAATTTATTTTCCCATAGGAATCAATGGGGCTGCGTTAGGAGCTTTACACTGCTTTTTGGCAGGTGTTAGACTTTTTTTTCAGTGGGTTCTGCCCCATTGATTCCTATGGGGAAATCGTGCATGAGCACGTTTAGCCAGCTCACCACTAACGTAAGCAGCGCTGGTATTGAGGTGAGATGTGGAGCAAAATTTTGCTCTCTGCTCACTTTTCTGCAGCTAACGCCGGGTTTGTAAAAGCCTGTAATACCAGCGCTGTCTGCAGGTGAGCGGTGAGCATAAACTGCTCGTTAGCACCGCACAGCCTTACCGACAAAACTCGTAATCTAGCCAATATAAACTACAAGGCTTTTATGGGGCTTATAAAATTAATTTTAAATACTTTTTGATACCTAGCTAGATTACCCAAGATAAATATCTTTCATATTACAAGTTGAAAGTTATGTGTCCCTCTCGAGCACAACACATAACACAACACATAACAGTGCTAAAAAAGTTAGCGCAACTTGAGACCTGAAGTAAAGTGTTAGGGCTACATGCAAACTACAGTAAAATGCTTGTAAAACATATTAACATAAAGTATTACACTCATATTAAAATTAAATATATGTTTATTATTAAAGGACCATTAAACTTGACATTTCAACAATGCATAAAATGTTTCATTTTTGCAAGTGAAACATTATTGCGATATACATTCATAATTTATTTTGCTTCCTTTTGCTGTAAAAACACCTGAAAATTGTGCTTGTTTCACTTACTCACAGGGAGGTTTGGGTTAATACTTTAAGGCCATTTATGTGAGGTTTTGTTTACTTCACCTTCCCCCTAAGATTCTCAGCAGTCACATGTTTGTAAAATGTGGATTATCAGTTTTGCATCAACAATCATGATAGGATAATCATTATTTGCAATAGTAACTAAGTTGAATCAGTGCTAAACCACCTTAAATGAGGAGATAAGGGTAGGCTTTACCTTTTATTTGGGTCTCTACACGTAGCACATTTTTTATTGATACAATAAAGTCATATTATCCTACAAAACCCAATGTATTGTGTTTTTACTTTTTAAAAAATGTCTTGTGGCTTATGACTTTCCAAGGCCCTCACAAGTTCAAAGGGAGCTACATTTTAAGCAAAAACGATATGGCTGCATAACGGGTCTCAAAAAAGGTTAAATATTTATTGAAACACATACCTAGGCAGACATGGTAAAACTCAAGGCAGTCTGAAGCGTTCCAAGCCCTCTAGTGGTGCTTAATCATAGACTTAGGTAGTGTACAAATTAGACATCTTTATATAGGGAACAAATGCCCTCACATTTGCCCACTTTGGTGTTAAACACAAAATACATGGGAAAAACAAAAAAGAAAACATATGTATGTCTGACATGTACACTAACTGCACAAATTAAACAAAAAATAATTATCCAATTCATATGATGAGATAGAAACTTAGATTAAGAATTTACCATATCATTATTAATGATCATAGGGTGTCTGCTGAAATATAACCTTTGGATGTAAGAACAAAAGTTTTGACATAGCTATGTACTTGAAGTTAAATAGCAAAAAAATACTAATATTAAAAATTGCACATTATATAGGACTATAATACAAAATTTAGTGTGAACAACACATACCCCTGTAATATATTTTTAACCATATTACACAGTACAACCAAACACAGTTGTATAAATAAAATAGGTTTTTAAAATGACACAGAATAGCTAATGTCCCATTCTTTATTAATACCATTGGGAATTCTTGTTTTTAATTTAAAAATCCAGTAGAGCTTTTTCTTATTCAATATCTTGGATTTATTTCCTCCTCTAACTGGCATTTTTGCCACATCAATTGCCTTAACAGAAAATTTACCAACATTCGTGAAGTGCAAACCGTTGAAGTGCTGAGCCACCGTGGAGTCTTTGTTGTAGTTTTTCACATTGTTACCCTTTGTAGTAAGCCAAGAACTAACTTTGCTGGTTTTCTGCACTAGGCTGGGTGCTAGTTTGGTGGCTAGGGTAACAGGTTTTTTTAATATAAACTTGCACTGACCAATGATCTCTTTCAGAACTTCATCATTAGCCAAGACATCCAAATTTCTTTTTAAAATCCTGACAATTTCATAAAATTGATTGGTGTACTCAGTAATGAATAAGACATCACCCTGTTTCACAACTTTATCTTTAGTATTCTTTGTCTGTATGGGCTTGTGATACTGGCTGATTTCTGTCCCTACTACATTCAATTTTTGGATATCATATCCCCTTGCTTCTAGTCTGTCACATAGGTCCATTGATTGACGCATATACACATTCATGTCTCTAGTGTTCCTCCTTAGCCAAATTAATTGACCCCTGGGTATAGCGCGGATAAGGTGATGTGAATGGCATGAACTGGCATGTAGTACAGTATTCCCAGCAGTAGGCTTACGATACATTTGTGAAACTACTACTTTGTTATTCCCATCACCTCTCAGCGCCACATCCAGAAAGTTAATTTCAGAGGCACTCCAAACTCCCACAAATCTAAGTTGCATGTTGTTCTGGTTAACATAACTCAAAAACATATTGAAATCTTCATCGCTTAGAGGTTCACTGAAAATTAAAATCAAATCGTCAATGAACCTCTCATAAAACATAATACTATCGACAAAAGGGTTATTATGATCAAAAATGTATCTGAGTTTCCAGAAGCCTACATACAAGTGAGGAAAAGATGGGGCATATTTGGCCCCCATTGCAGTGCCACAGCACTGCAAATAAAAAATGCTGTTAAATAGGAAAAAGTTATGTGTAAGGATGAACTCCAGGACAGAACAGATATACTTGACTGTGTCAGTGTAATACTTGGTAAATTTGTTCAAAAAGAACTTAACTGCTGATATACCTAAGGTATGAGGGATGACCGTATAGAGAGATACAATATCAATTACTACCCAACTGTGCCCTTCCTGCCACTCTACCTTTTCCAAGCATTCCAATAAGTGATAGGAATCCTTTAGGTAAGTGAAAATACTTTTAACTATGGGTTGCACCTTAGCCAAATTAATTGACCCCTGGGTATAGCGCGGATAAGGTGATGTGAATGGCATGAACTGGCATGTAGTACAGTATTCCCAGCAGTAGGCTTACGATACATTTGTGAAACTACTACTTTGTTATTCCCATCACCTCTCAGCGCCACATCCAGAAAGTTAATTTCAGAGGCACTCCAAACTCCCACAAATCTAAGTTGCATGTTGTTCTGGTTAACATAACTCAAAAACATATTGAAATCTTCATCGCTTAGAGGTTCACTGAAAATTAAAATCAAATCGTCAATGAACCTCTCATAAAACATAATACTATCGACAAAAGGGTTATTATGATCAAAAATGTATCTGAGTTTCCAGAAGCCTACATACAAGTGAGGAAAAGATGGGGCATATTTGGCCCCCATTGCAGTGCCACAGCACTGCAAATAAAAAATACTGTTAAATAGGAAAAAGTTATGTGTAAGGATGAACTCCAGGACAGAACAGATATACTTGACTGTGTCAGTGTAATACTTGGTAAATTTGTTCAAAAAGAACTTAACTGCTGATATACCTAAGGTATGAGGGATGACCGTATAGAGAGATACAATATCAATTACTACCCAACTGTGCCCTTCCTGCCACTCTACCTTTTCCAAGCATTCCAATAAGTGATAGGAATCCTTTAGGTAAGTGAAAATACTTTTAACTATGGGTTGCAACATCCTACTATCCAGCTTTCTTCATTGCCTGCCACTTCCTGCTTCCACCCCCACTGACATCACCAGCGCTACCATGTAGTGTTGGGAGTGCTACCAGCTGTACCCTTACCAATAATGGCCTGTAGTGCAACAACAGATCAGCGATCCCTCTTTAGGAACAGAACAGGTTGAACTTGTCATGTTTACTCAGGCAAAGAACTACATGTTGACCCATTCTCGTCCTTTACATGGAGCTTTTCCTTAAACTTTCCAGTTCAAACAGTGTCTACATTTTCTGTGTTATTATAGGGAGCCTGTTTTCATACTTGACAACTGTCCCAGTTTTCTTCTAATAGCTGTGATTTTTGGCCTCTTGTTGCATGGTAAATTGTCCTTGAGTCTGTCCTACATTGTAAAAATCTCCCTGAGGTGTGGGCTTGGCATGGATGCCTTAAAGTGAGAATCAGAAATGAGATAATTGTTGGTCTAATGTATTCATTTATTTGTCTAAAGTGCCAAATGAGTGGCTTCTGTAGTATGCATTAGAACAACAATACAATAATATAGCTAATGTGGAGAAATGGCATCTGTGAATCTCCAGATGTTTACAGATTAGTTAGAATGATATGAAATGTAATCATTTGTGCTTATTGTTTGCAATTTATATTGGGTGTTTTATGGTGGAACAGAGTGTGCAGAGCTATAGAAACCTTTGGTGGGTGTGGTCAATATTCTCATTACCTACTTACTTGATTGCCCTGCTGAAAAGTGTCCCTGAATATTGTTTACAATTATTGGCAACTATAGTGTAGTTTTAATTGCTGTTATAAACTGTGTAAACTGGTGGTAGTATAAAACATCTCCATAGAAGTTCTTTGAAATACTTGTAGTTACCACCAGTTTTCACAGTTTATAACATGGAAACTAGGCCTATGACATGTCTATTAAAGCTCACACACCTTCACCTCATACCTATAGTTTGGAGAAACTAAAGATTGCAGAAAGTTATTTTAGTCTATCATCTTCTACGTGTGACATTCATCTACGTGTTACATGTTCTTTAACTGCTGAATGACCCCTGTGTAGTTAAAAAAAAAGAAAGTCACAGAATCTAAAGAGCATCCTATATAATAAAAGGCCAAGTGTGTTTGTCCGAAGCTGTCATGCGCAGTAGAGACTGCGCGCAAGGACAAACACACCTGGCCTTCCAACTGACCTGACGTTGTGTGGTGGAATGGGCGTGACCGGGCGGATGCGGAGTGGGCGTGGTTAGCGGGTGCGGAGTGGACGTGGCCGGATGGGTGCACCGTGGGCGTGGCCGGGCTGACATGGGCGTGACGCGGGCTTTGGCCGGGCGGTGCCAGATGCTGAGAGACAGAGAGCTCTAAAGAGGGGGGGGGATAGAGAGAGCAGAAGAGGGTGGATAGAGAGAGCAGAAGAGGGGGGCTAGAGAGAGGGAGAGAGAGACAGCAAAAGAAATAGGGGAGAGAGACAGCAAAAGAGAGAGGGGGAGAGAAAGCAAAAGAGAGGGGGAGAGAGACAGCAAAAGAGAGGGGGGAGAGAGACAGCAAAATAGAGGAGGGAGAGAGACAGCAAAACAGAGGGGGGAGAGAGACAGCAAAAGAGAGAGGAGGAGAGAGACAGCAAAAGAGAGGGGGGAGAGAGACAGGAAAAGAGAGGGGGGGAGGGAGACAGCAAAAGAGAGGAGGGAGAGATTCAGAAAAAGAGAGGGATGAGAGAGACAGCAAAAGAGAGGGGGAGAGAGACAGCAAAAGAGAGGGGGGAGAGTAACAGCAAAAAGAGAGGGGAGAGAGACAGCAAAATAGAGGGGGAGAGGCGCAAAAGAGAGGGGGGAGAGTGAGCAAAAGAGAGGGGGGGTGCGCAAAAGAGAATGGGAGAGTGCGCAAAAGAGAGGGGGGAGAGAGCACCAAAAGAGAGGGGGAGAGAGAGCGCAAAAGAGAGGGGTGAGAGAGCAGAAGAGGGGGGATAGAGAGAGGGAGAGAGAGACAGCAAAAGAGAGAGGGGGAGAGAGACAGCAAAAGAGAGAGGGGGAGAGAGACAGCAAAAGAGAGGGGAGAGAGAGACAGCAAAAGAGAGGGGGAGAGAGACAGCAAACAAGAGGAGGGAGAGAGACAGAAAAAGAGAGGAGGGAGAGAGACAGCAAAAGAGAGGGGGGAGAGAGACAGCAAAAGAGAGAGGGGAGAAAGACAGCAAAAGAGAGGGGGAGAGAGACAGCAAAAGAGAGGGGGGAGAGAGACAGCAAAAGAGATGGGAGAGAGAGACAGCAAAAGAGAGGGGGGAGAGAGCACAAAAGAGAGGGGGGAGAGTGCGCAAAAGAGAAAGGGGAGAGTGCGCAAAAGAGAGGGGGGAGAGTGTGCAAAAGAGAGGGGGGAGAGAGCACAAAAGAGAGAGGGTAGAGAGCGCAAAAGAGAGGGAGTGAGAGCGCAAAAGAGAGGGGTGAGAGAGCGCAAAATAAGGGGGAGAGAGCGCAAAAGAGAGGGGGGAGAGAGCACAAACGAGAGGGGGAGAGAGTGCAAAATAGAGGGGGAGAGAGTGCAAAAGAGAGGGGGAGAGAGCACAAAAGAGAGGGGGGAGAGAGCACAAAAGAGAGGGTGAAGAGAGCACAAAAGAGAGGGGGGAGAGAGAGCACAAAAGAGAGGGGGAGTGAGAGCAAACAAGAGGGGGAAGAGAGAGAGCAAAAGAGAGGGCGAGAGACAGCAAAAGAGGGGAGAGAGAGACAGCAAATAAGGGGGAGAGAGAGCAAAAGAGAGGGTGATGAGAGAGAGCAAAAGAGAGGGGGAGAGAGAGAGCAAAATAGAGGGGGGAGAGAGAGAGCAAAAGAGAGGGAGAAGAGAGAGAACAAAAGAGAGGGGGAAGAGAAAGCAAAAGAGAGGGGGGGGGAGAGAGTAAAAGAGAGGGGGGAGAGAGAGAACAAAAGAGAGGGGGGAGAGAGAGAGCAAAAGAGAGGGGGGAGAGAGAGAGCATAAGAGAGGGGGAGAGAGAGGGGGGAGAGAGAGAGCAAAAGAGAGGGGGGAGAGAGAGTAAAAGAGAGGGGGGAGAGAGAGAGAGTAAAAGAGAGGGGGGAGAGAGAGAGTAAAAGAGAAGGGAGCGAGAAAGAGCAAAAGAGAGGGGAGAAAGGGAGTGCAAAAGAGAGGGGAGAAAGAGAGAGCAAAAGAGAGGGGGGATAGAGAGAGAGCAAGGGGTGGGACCGCTGTAATGCAAAAAATTGCCGTGTACACGGACTTTAGGACTAGTTTATATATATTTTGTTTGAAGATGAGATAACAATACATATAAAAGCATGTTTGTTTTTTTTTTCATTTTAATAATACACGTTAAACTATTTTTCAAAGCCTTTGGCCTTCCAGGAATAAAATATATTACAAATAAAAAGTCTGTATAAAACTCATTCGCTACCACTTGAAGATGTGATTGCTTATTCATTTTACACTTAGATGGAGAGGACCCTGAACCTGCTGAACACAGTGATTGCTCGTTTTCCTATATAATGCTACACAGTGAAAAAAAGATTTACTACTAAAGAGTAGGCTAAGAAATCAGACCTATTCAATAAGAGTTTAATAATTCTTAGAGCACTTATGCTGAAAATCCTCTTATGTTGTTTTTTTTTTCCTCACTCATTGAAATTACAGTGGAATAACCTCTGTGTTCTTTTCATAGAAAACAGAAGTTACCACTCGAAATGAATGCTATTTTAAGGTGTGAATTGGGTGCAAAATGAAAAGTAAACAATACATCTACAGTGTGAATTTGATGAAATTTAATAAAGATCATAGATAGGAGAGGATTTTAGTCTGTCATATTTTGATGTACTAATGTAATATTAAATTGTAGTTAAATAAAAAAGATGTTATTATTAGTTTCCTTAATATTTTTAAAGAAAATGAATCTACTAAGAACAGAGCTCGGGTTACTAAAATAACAGTATTTATATAATTAAATAGTTTAATATCATGCTATATATATAAATATATGCAAATATGTACTGCTACCCTAATGCTATTACATATTATTATTTTGCTATTGTATAAAGAGGAGACCTGAATGATTGCTTTAACACTTTTTGAAGACGATTTCTAGCCAATAGCATTAAGGAATTCTAGTACCCAACTGTTAGCATCTTAAAGGGACATGGAACCCAAAATCTTTATTTCATGATTCAGATAGCACATGCAATGTTAAACATCTCTACAATTTACTTCATTTTTGTCAATCAATTTCAACTGATTAGCCACAGTGGGTTTATTTCAGCATTTATCGCTGATAAGTTAGAAAATCCCTCCTTGGAGCCCTGGTGTGGTCTTAAATCATGGCATATGATATATATAAATTTAAAGAGAGAAGCGCTCAACCTGGGAACGAACAATAGCAAAACCCCAGACGTACGTTTCGTCCTATTGTGGGCCTCGTCAGTGAGGTGCAGCCATAACCCTCTAGGCACACTGAGCAACGGGTCCACGTCTGGATTCCCGCATCACACTTAGGGAGACTTCCCCAAGTGTCATAATTTGCATAAATTAAAAGAGAGAAGCGCTCAACCTGGGAACGAACAATAGCATAATAGCTTGTTCTATGGCTAGTTACCACCCTAGAAGCAGCCTCTTTTTGCTCAACATGTGCCTTTCACAGAGAAGAACTTTCCTGTAGCATATCAGTCTGATCCTGACTTAGCAGTGCAGTCCAGCCCCGAAATACCAGGCAATCCGTCTCTGAACAAGGGAAACAGCAAAACCCCAGATGTACGTTTCGGCCTATTGTGGGCCTCGTCAGTGAGGTGCAGCCATAACCCTCTAGGCACACTGAGCAACGGGTCCACGTCTGGATTCCCGCATCACATTTAGGGAGACTTCCCCAAGTGTCATAATTTGCATAAATTAAAAGAGAGAAGCGCTCAACCTCAAACCCAGACGATCGTTTCGGCCTCCTTTGGGCCTCGTCAGTGAGGTGCAGGATCAGACTGATATACTTCAGGAAAGTTTTCTTCTGTGAAAAGCACACTGGTCTAAAAGAGGCTGCTTCCGGGTGGTAAATCGCCATAGAACAAGCCACTGAGCTGTTGTTCGTTCCTGGTAGAGCGCTTCTCTCTTTGTATGCAAATTATTATGACCCTGGGGAAGTCTCCCTATGGGTGATGGGGGAAACCAGAAGTGGACTCCTTGCCCAGTGTGCTTAGAGGAATGTGGCTGCACCTCACTGACGAGGCCCATAGAAGGCCGAAACGATCATCTGGGGTTGTCATGTTCCTTGTTCAGAGGAGAATTGCCTGGTATTTCGGGGCTGGACTGACCTTACTTGGCGGGATCAGACTGATATACTTCAGGAAAGTTTTCTTTTGTGAAAAGCACACTGGTCTAAAAGAGGCTGCTTCCGGGTGGTAAATCGCCATAGAACAAGCCACTGAGCTGTTGTTCGTTCCTGGTAGAGCGCTTCTCTCTTTGTATGCAAATTATTATAACCCTGGGGAAGTCTCCCTATGGGTGATGGGGCAAACCAGACGTGGACTCCTTGCCCAGTGTGCTTAGAGGAATGTGGCTGCACCTCACTGACGAGGCCCATAGAAGGCCGAAACGATCATCTGGGGTTGTCATGTTCCTTGTTCAGAGGAGAATTGCCTGGTATTTCGGGGCTGGACTGACCTTACTTGGCGGGATCAGATTGATATACTTCAGGAAAGTTTTCTTTTGTGAAAAGCACACTGGTCTAAAAGAGGCTGCTTCCGGGTGGTAAATCGCCATAGAACAAGCCACTGAGCTGTTGTTCGTTCCTGGTAGAGCGCTTCTCTCTTTGTATGCATATGATATATATAAAGAAAATAATTGTGTGGCCACTCTGGGGTTCCATAGTTGTTAAAGGTATATAATTCTGTTGAATATCTTTAATTTCAAAGTCCATAAGAGAGTACATTTTTCAAAAGATTATATTTGGTCTCTTCATTTGGTTTAGTTAGCATGATCAAGATATGTTTCACATATCTTACGCTCTGAGCTTTTCTTTTGGAAGTTTTATTGTGCATCCTATGTGGAGTCCATTACTGATCCTGCTGTAAAAATATAAATAAAAAAACAGTATGTAATTATATACTGAATACTGATAAATTGTATAATACTAAAGGGGTTGGATGAGTTCCAAAGCAGCTAATGTAAATCAAATAAATTTGCTGCTAGCCCATGTATTTTCTAGCCAGGATTTTGAAGCTTAAAGGGATATTAATCTCAGTAATTTTCTATCATGAATATAAAAGAGTAAAAAGCATATTATTATTAATTCTTTTTGCTCACGGTGAAATTAAAGTTGAATAAAATTATTTTTGAAACCAACACAAAAATGGGTATATGTACCCATGTCATTCCTAGGTACAGATTAGTCACTGGCTGATGAAAATAGCACACACAGCTGTATTGGTGATGAGAACAAGCCTTCACAAATGTAAATAACCACATTGTATAGCCTCATTTCTACATGTAAAAATTAATAAAAGGAAAAAACTCTTTTAAGCAGATGATGGTCACGATTATATAATTTAACAACAATTAATAAAACCAATGAAGATACTAGATCACTTAACAGTAATTAGAACCCTTGTTTTTCATATAAGAAACTCCTCAGCAATTACAATGCAAATGGCAAAGTAAATAACCACACACACATGCCTAGATTTAGACTTTGGCGTTAGCCGTCAAAAGCAGCGTTAAGGGGTCCTAACGCTGCTTTTTACCGCCCGCTGGTATTTAGAGTCAGGCAGGAAAGGGTCTGCCGCTCACTTTCTTTCCGCGACTCGAGGCTACCGCAGATCCCCTTACATCAATTGCGTATCCTATCTTTTCAATGGGATTTGCCTAACGCTGGTATTACGCTTGGAAGAAGTGAGCGGTAGAGCCTCTACCGACAAGACTCCTACCGTCAAAAAAAGTCAGTAGTTAAGAGCTTTATAGGCTAGCGCAGGAACATAAAGCTCCTAACTACTGTGCTATAAAGTGCATTAACACCCATAAACTACCTATGAACCCCTAAACCGAGGCCCCCCACATCGCAAACCCTATAATAATTTTTTTAACCCCTAATATGCCGCTCCAGACACCACCGCAACCTACATTATCCCTATGAACCCCTAATCTGCTGCCCCTAACATCGCCGACACCTATATTATATTTATTACCCCCTAATCTGCCCCCCCAACGTCACCGCAACCTACATACACTTATTAACCCCTAATCTGCCGAGCGGACCTCGCCGCCACTATAATAAATGTATTAACCCATAAACCACCGCACTCCCGCCTCACAAACACTATAATAAATTGTATTAACCCCTAATCTGCCCTCCCTAACTTCGCCGCCACCTACCTACAAATATTAACCTCTAATCTGCCACCGTCGCCGCTACTATAATAAAGTTATTAACCCCTAAAACTAAGTCTAACCCTAACACCCCCTAACTTAAATATAATTTAAATTAATCTAAATAAATTTACTATAATTAAATAAATTACTCCTATTTAAAACTAAATACTTACCTATAAAATAAACCCTAATATAGCTACAATATAACTAATAGTTACATTGTAGCTATTTTAGATTTAAGTTCAATCCGATTGGCTGATCCAATCAGCCAATCGGATTGACCTCGCATTCTATTGGCTGATCGGAACAGCCAATAGAATGCAAGGTCAATCCAATTAGCTGATTGGAGCAATTGGATTGAACTTCAATCTGATTGGCTGATTGAATCAGCCAATCAGATTTTTCTTACCTTAATTCTGACTGGCTGATAGAATCCTATAAGCCAATCGGAATTCGAGGGATGCCATCTTGGATGATGTCCCTTAAAGGAACCGTCATTCGTCATTAGTCCGTCGGTTGAAGAGAATGGCTCCGCGTCGGCTGTATGGAAGATGGCTCCGCTCTGCTCCGGATGGATGAAGATAGAAGACCCGGCTTGGATGAAGACATTGGTTAGAGTTGGGGTATGTGGGTGGTGGGTTTTAATGTTGGGGGGGTGGTTGTATTTTTTTTTTACAGGTAAAAGAGCTGATTACTTTGGGGCAATGCCCCACAAAAGGCCCTTTTAAGGGCTGGTAAAAGAGCTGATTACTTTGTAATTTAGAATAGGATATGGCATTTTATTATTTTGGCTTTTTTATTTTATTGGGGGTTTAGATTAGGTGTAATTAGTTTAAACTTCTTGTAAAAAAAAAATTATTTTCCGTAATTTAGTGTTTGTTTTTATATTATAGATTAGTTTATTTAATTGTATTTTAGTTTAGCTAATTGTAGGTAAATTATTTAATTAATTTATTTAAAGTGTAGTGTTAGGTGTATTTGTAACTTGGGTTAGGATTTATTTTACAGGTAATTTTGTAATTATTTTAACTAGGTAGCTATTAAATAGTTATTAACTATTTAATAGCTATTGTACCTAGTTAAAATAAATACAAAGTTGCCTGTAAAATAAATATAAATCCTAAAATAGCTACAATATAACTAATAGTTATATTGTAGCTATTTTAGGATTTATTTTATAGGTAAGTATTTAGTTTTAAATAGGAATAATTTATTTAATTATAGTAAATGTATTTAAATTAATTTAAATTATATTTAAGTTAGGGGGGTGTTAGGGTTAGGGTTAGACTTAGGTTTAGGGGTTAATAACTTTATTATAGTAGCGGCGACGGTGGGGGCGGCAGATTAGGGGTTAATATTTGTAGGTAGGTGGTGGCGATGTTAGGGAGGGCAGATTAGGGGTTAATACAATTTATTATAGTGTTTGCGAGACGGGATTGCGGTGGTTTAGGGGTTAATACATTTATTATAGTGGCGGTGAGGTCCGATCGGCAGATTAGGGGTTAATAAGTGTAGGTAGGTGGCGGCGACATTGGGGGGGGACAGATTAGGGGGTAATAAATATGATATAGGTGTCGGCGATGTTAGGGACAGCAGATTAGGGGTTCATAGCTATAATGTAGGTAGCGGCAGCGGCCGGAGCAGCAGATTAGGGGTTAATAATATAATGTAGGTGTCAGCGATAGCGGGGGCAGCAGATTAGAGGTTAATAAGTGTAAGGTTAGGGGTTTTTAGACTCGGGGTTCATGTTAGGGTGTTAGGTGTAGACTTAGAGAGTATTTCCCCATAGGAAACAATGGGGCTGCGTTAGGAGCTGAACGCTGCTTTTTTGCAGGTGTTAGGTTTTTTTCAGCCAGCTAAGCCCCATTGTTTCCTATGGGGATATCGTGCACGATCACGTTTTTCCAGCTTACCGCTACCGTAGGCAACGCTGGTATTGAGGGTTGAAGTGAAGCTAAATTATGCTCAACGCTCCCTTTTCTGAGGCTAACGCAGCCATTCAGACAACTCTAAATACCAGCGTTGTCTTAAGGGTGCACTGGAAAAAAAGCAGCGTTAGCACCGCGGGTCTTTACCGACAAAACTCTAAATCTAGGCGTTATATTGCTAGAGAGCAAAAGCTAACAAATATCTCTGTACTATCCATAAGGCTTGCAAAAAGAACTTTCATGTACCACTTAAAAAGTCACATTTAATTGTATGATGTCAAAATGACCACACTATGGGCTGGTGTTAATCACAGCTGCAAGGTAGGGTAAAGCTAAATGCTGAGGCTTTTAATGTAAATGCCAATGTCAATTTTATGCTGAGATTAAGAATTATGATATTGCATTATCACTATCTATCTATCTATCTATCTATCTATCTATCTATCTATCTATCTATCTATCTATCTATCATCTATCTATCTATCTATCTATCTATCTATCTATCTATCTATCTATCTATCTATCTATCTATCTATATCAGGCTAATCCCACTGTGTTAACCCTAGCTACAAACCCCTAACCATATTAACACTAAGCGCATGAACCTAAGTTCTAGGACACAGCACTGCACCTAATAACAAAATTATTTAATGTCTGGGTGACACTCCCACATACTTACTCTGCAGTGCAACCCACTAAAGTGTTATCACTAGTGATGTTGCAAACCTAAAAATTTGGGTTCGCGAACAGTGAACGCGAACTTCCCCAAAAGTTTGCGAACTGGGCGAACCCCCATTGACTTCAATGACCAGGTGGATTTTAAAACCCACAGGGACTCTTTCTGGCCACAATAGTGATGGAAAAGTTGTTTCAAGGGACTAACACCTGGACTGTGGCATGCCGGAGGGGGATCCATGGCAAAACTCCCATAGAAAATTACATAGTTGATGCAGAGTCTGGTTTTCAAGCCATAAAGGGCATAAATCACCTAACATTCCTAAATTGTTTGGAATAATGTGCTTTAAAACATCAGCTATGATGTTGTATCGATCAGGTAGTGTAAGGGTTACGCCTGCTTCACAGTGACAGACCAAACTCCCATAGCGGGTACAACATCATCATCATCACACCGTACGTCCATGTGTGTAATGCTGCCTGACTGAGACATATCCCTGTTATCTACATCCTCTGGCAATAATGATTGCGCATCACTCATTTCTTCCAACTGATGTGTAAATAACTCCTGTGACAGATCAAGTGAAGCGGCTGTGGTGCTAGTGTTGGTGGTGGTGGCAGGCGGGCGAGTGGTAACTTGAGAGGTGCCCGAAGCTAAGCTGGAGGAGGATGGCGCGTCAAGGTTCCGAGCGGAAGCTGTAGAAGATTGGGTGTCCTGTGTTATCCAGTCAACTATGTCCTCAGAAATGTTTGAGTTCGGGGTACGTGGCCTCTGAACACTGGGCATTATTCTAGGCCCAAAGGGAATCACAGCACCACGAACACTACGGCCCCTGCGGGGTGGCCTGTCTCTGCCTGTCATTTTTTTTTCGATTGGTGGTACTATGCGTGCAAGCTACTGTGACAACAGATATGAGTAGCACTGTGCACTGGCAGAAGTTGGCAGAGAGACGCTGTAGGCCTGACACAAACGCTTGCAGACAACTAACTGCTATTCAATCTATTACAGTCAAAATTGTATTTTTTTTTTTAAAATGTACACTACTGTTACACCAGATATGAGTTGCACTGGTGTGACACTGTGCCCTCGCAGGCCCTGAAACGCACACGTGTGAAGGAAACTGACTGCTATTATTTAACACAGTAAAAAAAGTGTTGTTTTTTTTTAAATCTACACTACTGTTACACCAGATATGAGTTGCACTGGGGTGACACTGTGCCCTGGCAGGCAGGCCCTGAAACGCACACGTGTGAAGGAAACTGACTGCTATTATTTAACACAGTCAAAAAAGTGTTGTTTTTTTAAATCTACACTACTGTTACACCAGATATGAGTTGCACTGGGGTGACACTGTGCCCTGGCAGGCAGGCCCTGAAACGCACACCTGTGAAGGAAACTGACTGCTATTATTTAACACAGTCAAAAAAGTGTTGTTTTTTTTAAATCTACACTACTGTTACACCAGATATGAGTTGCACTGGGGTGGCACTGTGCCCTGGCAGGCAGGCCCTGAAACGCACACGTGTGAAGGAAACTGACTGCTATTATTTAACACAGTCAAAAAAGTGTTTTTTTTTTTTTAATCTACACTACTGTTACACCAGATATGAGTTGCACTGGGGCAGCGGTCGCCAACCAGTGGTCCGTGGACCACTGGTGGTCTACGAGAAGATGTTGGTGGTCCTTGACACCATAAAGCAGGAATTATTCTCCCGTGATGATGTCACCCCCGTCGCGGCGCAACTCCCTACAGTGCCTGGCTGGACATCAGGGAAAACCGACGGAGAAGGAGTAAAATTACAATCTCCCTACGCAAGTTGTATAGTACTGTGCAACTTGCGTAGCTAGATTGTATTTTTAACTCTTTCCACCTGGCGCACTGCTCAGAGGAAGATGCTTCCATTCTAAAGCCAGCAGAGGCTGGTATAGTCTTGGCTTGAAATAGTGGAATTAAAGTATGGAAAAAAAGAAAATCTAAAAAAAACATTCTCTCTTATATTTAATTTATTTTCTTCCCTTTACCTGTCTGTAGTACTAATAAATGTATTAACCCCTAAAGCTAAGTCTAACCCTAATACTAACACCCCCCCTAAGTTAAATATAATTTAAATCTAACGAAATTAATTAACTCTTATTAAATAAATTATTCCAATTTAAAGCTAAATACTTACCTGTAAAATAAATCCTAATATAGCTACAATATAAATTATAATTATATTATAGCTATTTTAGGATTTATATTTATTTTACAGGTAACTTTGTATTTATTTTAACCAGGTACAATAGCTATTAAATAGTTAAGAACTATTTAATAGCTAAAATAGTTAAAATAATTACAAATTTACCTGTAAAAGAAATCCTAACCTAAGTTACAAATAAACCTAACACTAGACTATCAATAAATTAATTAAATAAACTACCTACAATTACCTACAATTAACCTAACACTACACTATCAATAAATTAATTAAATACAATTGCTACAAATAAATACAATTAAATAAACTAGCTAAAGTACAAAAAATAAAAAAGAACTAAGTTACAAACAATAAAAAGATATTTACAAACATAAGAAAAATATTACAACAATTTTAAACTAATTACACCTACTCTAAGCCCCCTAATAAAATAACAAAGCCCCCCAAAATAAAAAAATGCCCTACCCTATTCTAAATTACTAAAGTTCAAAGCTCTTTTACCTTACCAGCCCTGAACAGGGCCCTTTGCGGTGCATGCCCCAAGAAATACAGCTCTTTTGCCTGTAAAAAAAAACATACAATACCCAAGCCCCCCAACATTACAACCCACCACCCACATACCCCTAATCTAACCCAAACCCCCCTTAAATAAACCTAACACTAAGCCCCTGAAGATCATCCTACCTTGTCTTCACCTCACCGGGTATCACACCGATCCGTCCAGAAGAGCTCCTCCGATGTCCTGATCCAAGCCCAAGCGGGGGGCTGAAGAGGTCCATGATCCGGATGAAGTATTCATCCAAGCGGGCCAGAAGAGGTCTTCCATCCGATTGAAGTCTTCATCCAAGCGGCATCCATCCGGAGCGAAGCGGCAGCATCCTGAAGACCTCCACCGCGGAACATCCATCCTGGCCGACGACTGAACGACGAATGACGGTTCCTTTAAATGACGTCATCCAAGATGGCGTCCCTCGAATTCCGATTGGCTGATAGGATTCTATCAGCCAATCGGAATTAAGGTAGGAATATTCTGATTGGCTGATGGAATCAGCCAATCAGAATCAAGTTCAATCCGATTGGCTGATCCGATCAGCCAATCAGATTGAGCTCGCATTCTATTGGCTGTTCCGACCTAGTGTAGTGTTAGGTTAATTGTAGGTAATTGTAGGTAGTTTATTTAATTAATTTAATGATAGTCTAGTGTTAGGTTTATTTGTAACTTAGGTTAGGATTTCTTTTACAGGTAAATTTGTAATTATTTTAACTATTTTAGCTATTAAATAGTTCTTAACTATTTAATAGCTATTGTACCTGGTTAAAATAAATACAAAGTTACCTGTAAAATAAATATAAATCCTAAAATAGCTATAATATAATTATAATTTATATTGTAGCTATATTAGGATTTATTTTACAGGTAAGTATTTAGCTTTAAATTGGAATAATTTATTTAATAAGAGTTAATTAATTTCGTTAGATTTAAATTATATTTAACTTAGGGGGGTGTTAGTATTAGGGTTAGACTTAGCTTTAGGGGTTAATACATTTATTAGAATAGCGGTGAGATTCGGTCGGCAGATTAGGGGTTAATAATTGAAGTTAGGTGTCGGCGATGTTAGGGAGGGCAGATTAGGGGTTAATACTATTTATGATAGGGTTAGTGAGGCGGATTAGGGGTTAATAACTTTATTATAGTAGCGCTCAGGTCCGGTCGGCAGATTAGGGGTTAATAAGTGTAGGCAGGTGGAGGCGATGTTGTGGGGGGCAGATTAGGGGTTAATAAATATAATATAGGGGTCGGCGATGTTAGGGCAGCAGATTAGGGGTACATAGGGATAATGTAAGTAGCGGCGATTTACGGAGCGGCAGATTAGGGGTTAATAATAATATGCAGGGGTCAGCGATAGCGGGGGCGGCAGATTAGGGGTTAATAAGTGTAAGGTTAGGGGTGTTTAGAATCGGGGTACATGTTAGAGTGTTAAGTGCAGACGTAGGAAGGGTTACCGCATAGCAAACAATGGGGCTGCGTTAGGAGCTGAACGCGGCTTTTTTGCAGGTGTTTGGTTTTTTTTCAGCTCAAACAGCCCCATTGTTTCCTATGGGGGAATCGTGCACGAGCACGTTTTTGAGGCTGGCCGCGTCCGTAAGCAACTCTGGTATCGAGAGTTGAAGCTGCGTTAAAAATGCTCTACGCTCCTTTATGCTCCTAACGCAGCCTTTATGTGGACTCTCGATACCAGAGTTATTTTTATGGTGTGGCCAGAAAAAAGCCGGCGTTAGTTTTTCGGGTCGTTACCGACAAAACTCCAAATCTAGGCCTAAGAATTTTCCTGCGCACAAAGCCATTCCACCTGAATTCCAGTAATTGCCATCCAGCAGATCAGCCATATCCCACCAGTATTATAGTAATTGCCAGTAACATCAGTCGTTGTTAGCTTACATCCATATTGAGAGCTTTCTGATATAAACTTAATTTATGACTCCAATGTCTGTCCATGATCATAAGTAGTTTTGAATAATTCCTAACTGGGGAGGTAACTTGGAAGTCTTGTGGTGCTTTTAAACATAATTATTTTCCCCCCACTTTCTGCCTCTTTGTTTCCAGCTCAAAAGTTGGCATCTGTCATTTGGAAGTATATACATAATGTAAACTTAGCTATGGTTATACTAGTTATGTAAAGTATATGTGTATGTATATGTGTGTATATATATATATATATATATATATATATATATATATATATATATATATATATACACACACATTATAGAGGTTTGTACCTTTTTAAAAAAAAAAAAAATCATGTTAGTGGTCCACAGGATTAAAAAATATGAGTTTAGTGGTCCCTGAGGTCCGAACGGTTGGCGACCCTTGCACTGGGGTGACACTGTGCCCTGGCAGGCAGGCCCTGAAACGCACACGTGTGAAGGAAACTGACTGCTATTATTTAACACAGTCAAAAAAGTGTTGTTTTTTTTAAATCTACACTACTGTTACACCAGATATGAGTTGCACTGGGGTGACACTGTGCCCTGGCAGGCAGGCCCTGAAACGCACACGTGTGAAGGAAACTGACTGCTATTATTTAACACAGTCAAAAAAGTGTTGTTTTTTTAAATCTACACTACTGTTACACCAGATATGAGTTGCACTGGAGTGACACTGTGCCTTGGCAGGCAGGCCCTGAAACGCACACGTGTGAAGGAAACTGACTGCTATTATTTAACACAGTCAAAAAAGTGTTGTTATTTTTAAATCTACACTACTGTTACAACAGATATGAGTTGCACTGGGGTGACACTGTGCCCTGGCAGGCAGGCCCTGAAACGCACAGTGTGAAGGAAACTGACTGCTATTATTTAACACAGTCAAAAAAGTGTTGTTTTTTTTTTTTTTTTAAATCTACACTACTGTTACACCAGAAATGAGTTGCACTGGGGTGACACTGTGCCCTGGCAGGCAGGCACTGAAACGCACACGTGTGAAGGAAACTGACTGCTATTATTTAACACAGTCAAAAAAGTGTTTTTTTTTTTAAATCTACACTACTGTTACACCAGATATGAGTTGCACTGGGGTGACACTGTGCCCTGGCAGTCAGGCACTGAAACGCACACATGTGAAGGAAAATGACTGCTATTATTTAACACAGTCAAAAAAGTGTTGTTTTTTTTAAATCTACACTACTGTTACACCAGATATGAGTTGCACTGGGGTGACACTGTGCCCTGGCAGGCCCTGAAACGCACACGTGTGAAGGAAACTGACTGCTATTATTTAACACAGTCGAAAAAGTGTTTTTTTTTTTAAATCTACGCTACTGTTACACCAGATATGAGTGGTGGCACTGGGCAAGTGGGCACAGTATACGCTGTGAGCCTGACTCACACGCTGGCAGGCAGGCAACTGCAATTAGATTACACAGGAAAAAAAAAAAAAGCAGACTGATGTTCTAGCCCTAAAAAGGGCTTTTAGGGGTGCTGTCCTTATAGCAGAGATCAGATGAGTCCTTCAGGACTGTAGTGGACACTGAATACACTAGCCTAGATATCAATTTCCCTATTAAATCAGCAGCAGCTACACTGTCCCTCCTCTCACTAAGAATGCAGCTTCCAAATGAATCAAAAATGGATGCTGTCCAGGAGGTAGGAGGGTCTGGGAGGGAGTGTCTGCTGCTGATTGGCTGGAATGTGTCTGCTGACTGTGAGGTACAGGGTCAAAGTATAACTCTATGATGACGAATAGGGGGCGGATCGAACATCACAGTATGGATCTTGTAAAGCTCGCTTTTAGCCTCACCGCAAAACTCATAATACCGGTGCTATGGGAATCCCATGAAAAAACTTCATTTTTACGAGTGTGGTACTGACGTTGTGGTACAGGCTAAACGGCTTGTGGAATACCTATAACGACAAGACTTGTAATGGCTGTTCCTCAAAAACCTATGTTCCCCCAAGGGACTAAACTGCATGCCAACTCAATGCAAACTTAAAGAGCCAACATCAAAAAATCCTGCTTCTTCAACACAAAGCCATCCAATATTAAAGGGGCTTCCTTTATGCCCCCCTAAGCAATGGGAGAATCCCTAGGTATGGGGGGCCCATGGAAGGTTGATACTTTGTTGGATATATGGGTTAATTTTGTTGTGGGGTTAGTGCAAGTAACCCCTTTTGAAATCACAGCTTGTGTTTTGGGTGTAGTATATAGTCTAAAAGTAAGGTGGTTAACTATCAGAGTTTTAGATCATAGGTAGGATAAAATATTATGATGGGTTTTGGAATTCAGGGGTTAATTACAGTTAATGATTTAAACTGTTCTAAGGGTTAACAAAGGAATGAGGGGCCAATTTAATAATTACTGTAGTAGGAGTAAGAAGTTAGTGTGAGGAGGTCAAGGTTAGATATGATGTGCTATGGGAGACTGTGGTGGCAGGTTTCCTATGTTGTTAGAGTTAACACAGCAGATGATAGATTATTGTGATGCCAGTGTATCTGGCAAGAGTAGCAGCTTCTATCTTGGCATCCCATGTGAAGGGACGCCGAGACTCTAGTCTTCCTGCAGCTCCCAAAGGTGCGTGCGGGCAAAGTCTTAATTACCCACCTGGGAGTTCCTATAAAAGCTCAGTCAGTCCATCATTCTGGGCTGAGTTATTGCATTGCCTACCTTTTTCCTGGCTCTAGAGATCAAACATACCTACCTGATACCTGTGTATGGTCAACATGCTCCAGAGACCAAGCATATTTACCTTGTACCTGCTTATACTCACCTTGCTTCAGAGACCAAGTATACTTACCTTTTACCTGCGTATGCTCAGCTTGCTTCAAAGACCAAGCATACTTACCTGATACCTGTGTATGTTCACCTTGTTTCAGAGACAGAGCACACTTACCTAATACCTGTGTATGCTCACCTTGCTTCAGAGACCAAGCACATGTACCTAATACCTGTGCATACTCACCTTGCTTCAGTGACCAAGCACACCTACCTAATACCCGTGTATGCTCACTTTGCTTCAGAGACCAAGCATGCTTACCTGACACCTGTGAATGCTCACCTTGCATCAGAGACCAAGCTTATGTACCTGACACCTGTGTATGCTCACCTTGCTTAAGAGACCAAGCACACTTACCTAATACCCGTGTATACTCACTTTGCTTCAGAGACCAAGCACACTTACCTGTTAACTGTGTATTCTCACCTTGCATCAAAGACTAAGCATACTTACTTGTATCTATGTATGCTCATTTGCTTCAGAGACCAAGCATACTTACCTGACACCTGTGAATACTCACCTTGCTTCACAGACCAAGCATACTTACCTTTTACCTGAGTATGCTCACCTGGTTCTTGAAAGCCAAACAGTCTTGTTTAATACCTGTGTCTGCTGTATATATCTGGTATCCTGTGACAGTCCCCCCAACAGTACCTGCTAGGAATCCTGTGCCTGCTGAGAACCTTGTGTTTACTATACCAGCAACAGCCTTCCTAAAACCAGTGGAGTTTGCTGTATCTATCTGGTATCCAGTGACAGTCTCACCAACAGTACCTGCTGTGTATCCTGTGCCTGCTGAGAATCCTGTGTCTACCATACAAGAGACAACCTTCCTCAAACCAGCTGTGCCTGCTCTATCTATCTGGTGTCCCGTGATAGTTTCACCAACAATACCCACTGGGTATCCTCTGCCTGCTGAGGACTCTGTCTCCACTATACTAGCTACAGTTTTCCTCAAACCAAGTTGTGCCTGTTGTATCTACCAGGTATTCTGTGACAGCCTTACCCTTACTGTACAATTTAAGCACCAGTGTTCATTGGGCTTTGTTACTGCAATCTACTTAAGTTTTCTGAACTTTGTATTGGTCTTTAGTGTTCTGCATTTGGCCTATAATCAAACTTGCTGTTCTGTGTGTGTAGGAAGGTCAAAGGGTTCCTCAAAAGAAAAAAAGGTGATGCTAGCATCTATATAGATACAAGTATAGTGTATATTGACTGTGACAGGGTTCTTGATTTTTTACATCTGGGGCAAACATTCTTTTACAAACACCTGGAGGGGGCCATACATTTAAATGCCTCCAAACCGTCTAAGGACTGTTTAAAATGTAATTGTAATATTTGTGGTAATATAAGATACTATTTTGTTTAATATTACTTCAACTGCTATCTTGTCTTTTATATTAAAGTATGGCCCCACTGCCACTTCCATAGCTTTCACTTGCCTGTAAAAAGTCATTCACGTAGTTCTCACTTACCTCAAAATATTCTGGTTTCTAAAGAGAAACTAGAAATACCAAACCAACTTCTCCAACCACCCTCCCTGACTCAACTATCTGGGTTCATGCACTGCCCAACCATGCCCAACAAACACCCATGGCACATCCCTGCCTGACCTAAGTGCACTCACAGAACCCCAGCCAGCAAGTTTCCTCAACCTTAGCCTTACAGTCTACAAAGGCAAGGAAAATGAGAGGTATGTATTAAGGTATGGGTGCATTGTCTGTTAAATCAAAATTAGTAAATTATTCTAGACCTTTAAAATGTTAGATGCAATAATAACAGTTTTTACTTTTTATTGAAATGTATTTGTTGTAGGATTTGTGAATGTTTGATAAACTCAGGGCAAATGCATTCAAGAATGTTTATAATAAAATGAATAATGTTGAAATTGTGTAGCTATGTTTCATCTAAAGCTTTCACCTATGTGTCCTTTCTAAATCTGAAAATAATTTGATTGTAATTAATAGTTGTATACAGCTAGCAAAGTTCTCAGAACTCATCATAATATTCATGATAATATTTTGAACTAGCGCTATATTAATTTGAGTAGGAGATAGATTTTTTTTTATCTAAACAGCTTTTGGCAAAAATACTTTAAAAATTGTCCATGGAGCAATTGTTTATTATTTGCATTTAAACTGTGTTTCTGAGTTGCTGTTGCGTATTTACCACTATCATTGCAAAAAACGTAAGAAGAAAAAAAGCTTTATATACATTCTATTTAGCATTTATTATTATCATTATTATGATCATTACCTCTATACTTGTTATGTGCCAAATAAAACTGAATAATTATAGGCATTAGTTTCCTATGTGATTTTAGACCTCAAACATAATCTCAATACTGTTTCATTGAATTATGTGGCCAGCAAGATATTGTTCTACTGTGCCTCTGCACTCGGGAGGGATACAGGGGATTTACTTTATTTTTGTGAAGAGGGAACTAGTAGTCTAGAAGAAAATGTTTAGCAGACAGTCTAACAACATTTTTATAGTCAATGACTCTGGGCATATTTGTCTTCTCAAATAACAAAATAGCAATCACATTTAAAAAATAAAATGTAAGTATAAATGTTTGTTTTTGGTTTTAGTTGTATGATTTGCATAGAAGGTATGAATTGAAAACTGCCGTTTTGATCATGTAAACTGCAATCATTTTTTATACCAGATTTCTGGTTTTCAGGGAGCAAGATAGGGCGCATTAATATCTGATCAATAAACAAAGGAACAGTATCTAAACAATCTTCATATATAGAGGTAACATTTTTTAAACTTCAATGAACACAAATCAGGAGTGATCACACGTCACTAGGAAATTATTCCCTTGACCTACAGATTTGCTTCACTGCAGATAGAGTTTGGATGTTATTTGTACTCTCTCCCTCAAAACTATGGGGGTATACCTAGTGGTGCCCTGAGTGACATATCATGCTAGTTGGACCAGATTACGAGTGGAGCACAAACGTTTGCATCCGAGAGGTATATCAAGAGGGTTTACGTTAATCAGGCTTACCGCTTGTATTACAAGTTGAAAGTAAACGTGATCGCGTGAGTACAATCCTGATTTACGCTAGAATCATTACAACGACCTCAGAGCAGTGGTTTACTGTTTCGCAAAACTAACAAGTGTCACAAAACACATCCAAAACACATTACAAAGTACAGTTACACTCATAATAACATCATCTAATAAAAAATATTCCCCAAAAAATATTGCACACAAAATTATATAAAGGCTCAAAGATAGAAGATCTTAGGTGCTAGAAAGAAAAAGGCAGACAAAAGACTTTAACATTGAGATACATACATATACATTTCTAAAGATGTGTATGTGTGTATATATATATATATATATATATATATATATATATATATATATATGTGTGTGTACATATGTATTTATGTATTAATATGTTTATATATGTATTTACAGACATATACACAAACACATAAATACATATGTAAACATATATAAACATATCTAGAAGTGAAATAGATATTCTTATATATCTGTATATATGGCAGTAGTTTAGGCAGGAACAGCGCTCATAGAAAGGGAGAGAAGAGAAAGCAACCAATAGTGTAATTTGTACACACAAAGGTGATGTGTTTTGAAATGCAAAAAACTTGCTCACCTTGTAAGACCTGAAACATGTGAGGTATGTGATGTTCAAGGAGGTGATATGTATCCCTATCTGTGTTAAAGATGCGTCTTTATTTCATTATAAAGTCAGTTTACATGGCAAATGAAGAAGTTCTCAAGATATGTATATCACTAAATAAATTAGTAGTCTTTTTTCACGTCTGACAGTTGAGTCATAATATATCATTACAATTTCATATTAAAGTAATTGTATACAGATTAATAATAACATATTTTTGATGTGCCGGACGGATGCCCGCCCAAAACTTAGCTGGTTGGTGCCCATGTACGAGAAACACAGAGAATGAATAAAAACTCACAAAGTTCAAATCACAAAATCCATGCGACCGAAGCCACGGGCAACAGGTAGCAGGAACAAAAAAGATAATGGTAACTTAAGATTTATTACCCAGTATAATAATAATCATGAGAAAATTAAGAAGATCCTTAAGAAGTATTGGTATATCCTTCAAGGAGATCCAATTCTAAGAGATATTCTAGACAAACAACCTACATGTACTTTTAGAAGAGCGCCTACTATAAAGAACAAATTAGCACCTAGCAAAGTACTTATGAAAAGACATGTAACTAATACTAAATTCAGAGGGTCGGCCAAACCAAATAGGGTTGGCCTATGTAAATCAGGCTTCTTTAAATGTAGTAGAGCCCTTTGTGGACTATGTTAATTCATGCTAAGAGACAAGTTGGTAATTACCTCCTTTTCTACGGGAGAAGTTTTTGAAATTGATTCACATTTTACATGTGACTCTTCTTTTGTAGTATATTTATTGGAGTGCAAATGTGGCCTTCAGTATATTGGGAGGACCTCTAGACCTCTGAAAAAGAGATGGGGTGAGCACATGAGAAACCTCAAGAATAAAACTAAGAACCATAGTGAACATAGACATGGAAATAAATGCCACCCAGGGGAAACTAATATTTTCAGATTGTATCCATTAGAACTAGTGATGAATAAATGGAGGAGAAATAGACTATTACATCTCAGACAACGAGAAACATATTGGATCTGGAAATTTAAGACATTGAATCCATTCGGACTCAATGAAAATATTGATATGGCAGCTTTCAATAATTAGAGTCGAGACACTAGTTGGTAATTCTATGTACATAATCTTTAATTGTCTATATTTTATCCACCACTTATCCCCCAGGTGGTTTGATTCCCCAACTTAGCTTTTTAGAATAGATTACACTATATCCTTTAGAGCTAATCATAGAACCCAACCCACGAGAACAACTAAATGGTATATAATGCAAAGTACAGGAGATCACCAACACATATTTGACTTACATACTAATATCTTAGACTAGTTCTATGTTTGTATTTCAGGAGCTCTTTTGACATTTGAGCTTAGATATTATAGTACATCAAACCTACCCCACATTGGGAACCTTACCTACTCTAGAATAATCACATGTATGAATACCCGAGCCCTAAGAGTGACACAGCCTTTAGGAGAACATTAGTGACAATCTGTACATAATAATACATGCCTCACGTTTAAGGCCATCTATAGGTGTCAATATAAATAACTATAGGATTGTACCATTTCCCATTTGAGCGATAAATTTGGGGACAGTTTTATATATACAAGTTGTGATGGTTTTGTATTTGAAACATGTTCTTATGCTACATATGGTTCAGTAGAAAATCATAAATTATTGTTTTGTTATAAGTATGGTCCCGAGATGATTACATTAGATAAACTGCGAGAGTTTTAGCATAACACATTACCCTCACAGTAACTTATCCGTTTAGATTTTTTTAGTAGATTATCCTGTGAAACGAGTTTATCACTTTTAGATATGTAGAACCTAATGACAATATCACAGATGTGAGACTACTATAATACAGGATGCATTGATATAATGATGAGTGCTGTTACAGTGAACGTATATATTTTCTAGACTGTAAGGGATATATCACATTGAGATTGCACCATTATCCGGTATATATATATAAAATATATTGTTTTGAACTTCGATACATACATACTATTTGTAGAAGCAATATACAATACGCTAAGCCTAACATTATGAGAGTATAGGTGTTGTCGATATATGTGCTCTTTATTGGTGGAGTCATGAACCAATAGTTGATCGTTGTAGTATCTGAATGAAAACCATGATGTATTGACACACCTTTGCATTGACCAATTGAAATCAGGATAGTGACGCATGCGCAATGTGAATCCTGAGACGCCTAAATAAGTTTATTTAAGCCGTGGTTTTTAATTATGCAGTACACTTGATAAATCAGTTTGAGACCGTGAAACATCGTGATTGCTTTTAATAAAGTCTGTTTTTACTATACCAGACTTGCCAAAGTATTTTAATTCTGATAACAATACATCCACTACCGCACTTGTGTATGTCAGTTCATCTACACTGACCCACAGAGGAGCTAGCGGTATATAATATATATCCATACACCTATATCCCCATTAATCGGGTGTTTGTTGGAGGCATTTGAGTGTCCCACAGAGAAGATTATAGACTCTCTGTTCCAGACGCTGGAGGTTCCAGGGACGTGCAGACACAGAGGAGCCGTGTTATTATACCTTGAGCAGTTAGCTGGGCGACTGTTGAGAGCCCAGAAGGCTTATTCAGCACTGATACTGTGCTTTGGATCTAGTAAGTACGGGAATTTTGAGTGGGGAGACACTAGACCCATTTGACCCTGCACTATTGTGGCGCCTTCTCTCTTTGTCTTATCTTTGGTATCATAGGAGCGTATCCCAAATACATCCAGAAGAAGCAGCTAGCCACTGACCATATTAATTGGACCGGTGACATCCATTCAACCCCTACAGAAGAGTTAACAGTATATTCTGAGGACTCTTTCACCACATTTGAACTGATAAGTTTCTTATATATTACAGATTGGATTTGTTAAATTTTTAACCTGAATACGAATGTTATAATTCTCTATTTCTACGAAGCTATAGATGAAGCTAACAAAAGTTTGTGATCACTAATACCCCACACCTGTGTGTATGTATCACTGCACTATTTTTTATACTTTATATATGTAATAAGTGAGTACACCCATTACATATTGTAATATTCACACTAATATTACATATTTGAGATCATAGATATTAGACCAGATTGTCATAGATCTAGTTCACTCACATCCATCTACTAATACACTATTATTATAGTTTTTATATTAATAATATTAATATCACAACACATATTAGCAAATTTTTAGGCGCATCCAATTGACACTTGGTTTCTATTATTTGTTTCATTCAATATATTTATGTTGTGTTTGGTGCATCTTTTATTTTTTAGTCATACCATTTAAGCAAGGTCTTCAATTGCGCTAACCCAAAAAATGCAAATTTATTTTGCGCTTGGGCAAAACTATTTTCTTTACATTTTTAATATGTGTGTGCCACTTGTAATCTAGCCAGAGTAGTTTCTATATTGAAACAAGTGAAAAGAAGCCAAGGGGTTTTGGTTTCTCACATAGCCCTTTGCAATGACAGCTCTAGGACTAAAAACCCAGTACAGAAATCTCCAGTAAAAAAAAAATTCCCATAAATTAACACTCCCGCTTGAGCGTTTATTGTGCTAGAAGTAAAAGTTTTGCGCTTCTATTACGAGTTGAAAGTAAACTGTTTTCACTCGGTAAAACAGTAACCCGACTAGCGCAAAAATCCAAAGTTAAAATATTACTTACGCTTTTATTATGCCATAGGGTTTACTCATATATTCACATGTATATTGTTCAGCTGAAGCTAAATATCACCCTCAAGCAATACGTACGTATTTGTGCCATTTCCTGTGCCTTGGGATGATATAGTGTTTCACCCTTATATTCATACAATGTACTATTTGAAAAACCTATACTCTTTCAAATATGTTCATGTGGTATAATAATGTCATCTTTGCACTATTCTCTACTATGTAATATTTGGAAAAAACAATAAAAATGATTTGTAAAAAAAAATAAAAAAATGATTACTTACGTATTCACTTATTCCCCCTTAGAAGTCAATGAAGAAAAATAAAGTGGGGAAAAAAACACTCTTGTGAAAACACAATCGCATATTCTCATTTGTCCTACTCCTAACCTGACATTAAAATATAAATATTTCACATTCCAATGTTCTGCACATAGCAGAATATGTTCTATTTATTCGTAAATGCATATTTCTACATATATCTTATGGTATTTTGGTACAATATGTATTTATACCTATATCATATATATATATATATATAATTACAAATAGCTATAGATATATACAGATATAAAGTAGTAGTTTAGGCAGGAACAGCACTTATAGAAAGGGAGAGAAGAAAAAGCAACCAATAGTGTAATTTGTACACACGAAGGTGATGTGTTTTGAAATGCAAAAAACTTGCTCACCTTGTAAGACCTCAAACATGTGAGGTATGTGATGTTCACGGAGGGGATATGTATCCCTATCTGTGTTAAAGATGCATCTTTATTATCTTCTTCCACCTCTTGTAGTATGGTATAGAAGTGGTGATGAGATTGTGGCTCCCAATCAGAGTATTTCAGATGGTTTACGCCTTGTCATAGGAAAACAAATGACTCTCCAGTCCCAATGCTGATATAAAAGAGGATTTGTTGTTGAATAAATCTTAGGTGAGGAGTTTTTGTGAAAAACAGTAAAGGTCCTGTTGGAGATACACACACTTAGCGACGTCACTTGCGGTCCAGCGAGACCGCACACAAACAGAGTTTGTTTGTGTGTATCTCCAACAGGACATTTACTGTTTCTCACAGAAACGCATCACCTAAGCCAGGTTTATTTAACTTTCACTGGCTAATCGAACTGAGCATTATTCAACTGTTACTAAATCAGTAAACGTTTAAAATCTCCACTGTGAGATATTTAACTCTGAAACATTTGTTTTATCTTGAACTATGCATAGGTGAAAGCCTGGATCTTTACACCTTACTGCATAGATATATTCAACAATAAATCCTCTTTTATATCAGCAGTGGGACTGGATAGTAATTTGTTTTCCTATGACAAGGGGGCCTATCTATCAAGCTCTGAATGGAGCTTGCCCATGTTTCCAGAAGGCCCGTGTTTCCAGAAACACAAGTTATGGAGCAGCGGCCTAAAGATCGCTGCTCCATAACCTTGTCTGCCTGCTCTGATGAGACGGACAGGAATCGCCAGAAATCAACCCGAGCACCCCCCACGAATGGCCGCGAGTCTACAGGGGGCGGCATTGCACCAGCAGCTCACATGAGCTGCTGGTGCAATGCTGAATACGGAGAGCGTATTGCTCTCCGCATTCAGTGAGGTATGTCAGACCTGATCTGTAGTGTCGGATCAGGTCCGACAGACATATGATAAATAGGCCCCAAGATATAAACCATCTGAAATACTCTGATTGGGAGCCACAATCTCATCACCACTTCTATACCATACTACAAGAGGTGGAAGAAGATAATAAAGATGCATCTTTAACACAGATAGGGATACATATCCCCTCCGTGAACATCACATACCTAACATGTTTCAGGTCTTACAAGGTGAGCAACGTTTTTTGCATTTCAAAACACATCACCTTTGTGTGTACAAATTACACTATTGGTTGCTTTTTCTTCTCTCCCTTTCTATGAGCGGTGTTCCTGCCTAAACTACTGCTTTATATCTGTATATATCTATAGCTATTTGTAATTATATATATATATATATATATATATATATATATATATATATATATGTGATATAGGTATAAATACATATTGTACCAAAATACCATAAGATATATGTAAAAATATGCATTTACAAATAAAAAGAACATATTCTGCTATGTGCAGAACATTGGAATGTGAAATATTTATATTTTAATGTCGGGTTAGGAAAAATGAGAATATGCGATTGTGTTTTAAGAAGAGTGTTTATTCCCCCACTTTATTTTTCTCCATTGACTTCTAAGGGGGAATAATTGAATGTGTAAGTAATACATTTTTTTATTTTTTTACAAATAATTTTTATTGGTTTTTGCAAATATTACATAGTAGAGATGTTACGGTTACTCTTAGTCTTGCTGAGAGATGGACCGCTTAGTAGCCTGGATCCCTATTGCTAAAGAGGGGAGAAGCTGCTTTCCATAGTATTCTATATGAGTCTCGCAAATATAGAATAATCTCCCTTAGCTGCAGTACAGCTAGGATACCCATCTGCCCACAAAAACGAGTCAACGCTGCGATTGAGGGTCAAACAAGAACTCAGGACTGGGATGCCCAGCCTGCTTTTTATTAAGGTTACATGCACATAGGGCACTCCCAGGGGGAGAGGGGGGGGAGCACAAAATCCCCCATCACACATTTAGATAGAGAGCACTGTCCTTTGACAGGCCACAATAGGATTACAGTACTTAAGATAACAAGTTTACAAGTTCATCTTATCAATTAGCAGTCTGGCTCCAGAGGTGATTAGACAATGGGATTGGTTATCCCTAAACTTAGAGCTGAGGCCAGCAAATGTGTATTTAGGCAATAGTTTCTAAAAGCTGAAAAAAAAGCCATTATAAAAATGTTCTAAGAGAAACAATTGTAAAATTTCCTCCCCAGTCACCGCTTTACTTCTGCTCAGCCAGTGATTTGCCGCTCTCCGCATTCGGTGCGCCCATTCCATATGGGTATCGTTAGGCTTTTTTTCCGTGCCCCGAAACTGTCGGCGATACGTGTCCGGAGTTACAGCGTACCGTCGCAACAGTGTCTCCTTAACTAGCTCATACTGTGTCACTTCCTCAGCACCCAGAGTACGAAAGGCTTCCAGGGCTCGCCCGGATAGTTTCCCAGACAATATCGTGGGCCACTCTCTGTTGGGAATCTGGTGCAGGGCACATTGCCTTTCGAAGTCCGCCAAATATTCATCAATCCCTGTCTCGCTCTCTAGAAAGGGTCGAAATGCCGCATAGGGTATCTTGGGCCTCCCAGCATTTTCGACAGGGATGATTACCTGCGGGGCTTCAGCATTGCGGTGTGCGTTCGCTAGGTTGAGTTCGTGGGCTCGAGTCTCTCGTATATCCTCGTCCGCCTCCGCCATCAACTGCTGTACCAATTCCATGGAGGGGTTTGGCCCGTATAATGAGAGCCTTTCCCGAACAATCCTGGTTTTTTCGTCACTAATTGTGGTCGGTGTTTCCGCCATTGTGAAGCTCTGATCCAGTTCGGTCAATTCTGCGATCAGCTCTCTCCTCGGCCGGTTGCTGGCGTACCCCCCTCTGCTTTCAAGTAAATCCTTTAGGGTTGTACGCTTCAATTTTTCGTAAGCGCTCTCCATCCGTTCTGTACCTCTCCTAGGAAATCCAGGAAAATCCCACCGCTGCCACCAAATGTTACGGTTACTCTTAGTCTCGCTGAGAGATGGACCGCTTAGTAGCCTGGATCCCTATTGCTAAAGAGGGGAGAAGCTGCTTTCCATAGTATTCTATATGAGTCTCGCAAATATAGAATAATCTCCCTTAGCTGCAGTACAGCTAGGATACCCTTCTGCCCACAAAAACGAGTCAACGCTGCGATTGAGGGTCAAACAAGAACTCAGGACTGGGATGCCCAGCCTGCTTTTTATTAAGGTTACATGCACACAGGGCACTCCCAGGGGGAGAGGGGGGGAAGCACAAAATCCCCCATCACACATTTAGATAGAGAGCACTATCCTTTGACAGGCCACAATAGGATTACAGTACTTAAGATAACAAGTTTACAAGTTCATCTTATCAATTAGCAGTCTGGCTCCAGAGGTGATTAGACAATGGGATTGGTTATCCCTAAACTTAGAGCTGAGGCCAGCAAATGTGTATTTAGGCAATAGTTTCTAAAAGCTGAAAAAGAAGAGTTAACTCTTTATGAAATGATACTTGTTACAGTTTTCTTGGGGCCCTTCTTAGGCGCTGGCTTGCTGGTTCAGGCATTGCTGCTGGGAAATAAGCTCTTCACAACAAAATAACTAATGCTTCTGTAACAGTGCTCCCTTTCTGTGGAACACTCTGGCAGACATGGTCTGACCCCTTTTCGGGGCAGACTAAGGCTGTCCAGACCGCTGGTTATGCGGGGCTGAGGTCGGTTTGTCTGGACAACCCGTCGGCGTTGCCATTCTGTTTCCCAGGTCTGTAAGTAATGGTGAAATTGAAGGGTTGCAACGATAAGCTCCAACGTAATAGCCTGCCGTTATCTCCAGAGACCCGGTTCAGCCACACCAACGGGTTATGGTCGGTGACCAGAGTGAACTCCTGACCATATAAATAGGGAGTCAATTTCTTTAATGCCCACACCAAAGCCAAACACTCCTTTTCGACCGCTGCATAGCTGACTTCGCGGGGCAGGAGCTTCCGGCTGATGTAGGCAACTGGATGCTCCCCTCCATCTTTGCCTACTTGGCTGAGGACAGCTCCCAGCCTGAACATGGAAGCATCTGTATGGACGATAAAACGTTTGTTAAGGGCTGGGGCCGCCAAGACAGGAGCGTTAATTAGAGCATTTTTGAGAGCCTGGAAAGCCATTTCACAGTGGGGAGACCACAGGACCTGTCGAGGTAAGTTCTTCTTGGTCAAGTCAGTCAGGGGTTTGGCAAGTGTGCTGTAGTCTGGTACGAACCATCTATAGTACCCTGCCGTGCCCAGGAAGGCTAGGACCTGAGTCTTAGTGATGGGGGTGGGCCAATTGGCGACAGCTTCTATTTTGGCCGGCTCTGGTCGCTGCTTTCCACACCCCACCCGGTGACCCAGGTACTGTCCATCGGCCATCCCAAAGTGGCATTTTTCTGGCTTCAGAGTCAGGCCAGCAGCCCGGATCTGATAAAGAAACATTCCCACATGAGCTAAGTGGTCCTCCCAGGACTCACTGTGGATCGCTATGTCGTCCAGGTAGGTGCAAGCAAAACTCTGGAAGCCATCCAGGAGCCTATCCACCAAGCGCTGGAATGTAGCTGGGGCATTCTTCATCCCAAATGGCATTACCCTAAACTGATATAAGCCGAATGGGTTGACGAATGCCGACTTGGGGATAGCCTCCGGGGCCAGGGGAATCTGCCAGTAACCTTTGCAGAGGTCAATAGTGGTCAGGTAATTTCCCCTGGCTATACGATCGAGTAGCTCGTCTACCCTGGGCATAGGGTAAGCATCCGTCACGGTATTTTCATTGAGCCTCCGATAGTCTACGCAGAACCGGGTGGTCCCATCTTTCTTGGGCACCAAGACAACTGGGGAGGCCCATGGACTATCGGAGGGCTCAATTACCCTGAGCTGGAGCATCTCATCAATCTCCTTCTTCATTCCTGTCCTAACTGCTTCGGGGATTCGGTACGGAGCCTGGTGCAAGGGAGCTTGTCCCGGAGTATCTACCTGGTGGGTGGTTAAAGTAGTGTACCCTGGCTTCGGGGAGAAGGTGAGGTGTTTGGACTGGAGGAGTTGGTTGAGCTGCTCCCTTTCAGTGGGGCTAAGTCGGTCCCCTATCTGAACCTGCGCCACTATACCTGTGGGGAGACTCTTTTCTAATAGGTCTGGAATGGGTAAACTGTCGGGGTCTTCCTGAGGGGAACAACATACGGCCGTCACGTTCTCTGGTCGCTCAAAATATTCCTTGAGCATGTTTACATGGAATGTCTTTCTAAGATTGTTGTCATGGCAGCTAGCTATCACATAAGTGGTGTCTCCCCTTTTCTCTACGATCTGGTAGGGACCCTGCCAGGACGCCTGCAATTTGTCTGTCTTCACCGGCTTAAGTACTAACACCTTTTGTCCTATGGTGAAGATTCTCTTTCGGGCCCCCCGATCGTACCATACTTTCTGTCTTCTCTGGGCCAACTGGAGATTAGCCCGCACGGATTTGTCCCTGAGTTCCAGCACGTATGGCACAATGGGGACACCATCAGCCTCCATCTCTCCCTCCCAGTGCTCCTGGATCAGGTTTAGGGGTCCCCGTACCTTTCTTCCATAGAGCAACTCGAAGGGAGAGAACCCTGTTGTTTCCTGGGGCACCTTCCGATAAGCAAATAGGAGGTGCGGCAGGAAGCGTTCCCAGTCTCGGTATTCCTGAGTGAACGTCTTGAGCATTTGCTTGAGGGTCCCATTGAACCTCTCACACAGCCCGTTCGTCTGGGGGTGGTATGGGGAGCTCAGGATGGACTTAATTTTGCAAACCTGCCAGAGTTGTTGGGTTAATTCAGCCGTAAATTGGGTGCCTTGGTCGGATAGGATTTCTTTTGGAAATCCTACCCGGGAGAACACCTGTACTAGTGCATTCGCTACCGTATCCGCTTGTATGTTGGATAGGGCGACAGCCTCTGGGTACCTGGTAGCGTAGTCCACTACGGTAAGAATGTAGCGCTTACCGGAGGGACTAGGGGTAGCCCGTGGTTCCACTAGGTCAATAGCAACCCGGCTGAAGGGTTCCTCTACAATGGGCATATTTACTAGCTGGGCTTTAGGGTGATCGCCTCGCCTTCCTACTCGTTGACACACATCGCAGGTGTTACAGTAAGTTCTAACGTCAGCGTGCACCCCTGGCCAAAAGAACGTGTGAGTAATGCGGTGTAGGGTACGGGTTACGGCTAGGTGGCCTGCTAAGGGGATGTCGTGGCCTATTTTGAGGATTTCTTGACGGTATTTGTGGGGCACTATCAGCTGTCGCCTACGCTGTCCCCTTTTCTCTGTCCAGCGGTATAGTTTCCCTTTTTCCCATAAGAATGTTTCGTTATCTGCCCCGCCCCCTCCGGTCTCTGCTCGTTCCCGGCACTTTTGTAAGGTCGGGTCAGTCTTAGACTCTGCCTCGAAAGCATCTGGGGTGTCCCAGGGTATGGGGCCTAACCTGTCAGGCAAGGTCGGGGTAGGTCTTACCTGTGTCTCCCGCACTGGTGAGAGCTCTCGCTCCGTCCGGGCTTGGGCCCGTGTAGTCACTGGGTCCGCCTCGTTGTTGCATACTGGAGCATAGGCAGAAGTCATGGGGCCCAAATCGTTGCCCAGTAGTACTTCGGCAGGTAAATTATCCATTAGGCCCACATTCACAGCCCCCTTTCCCGCTCCCCAATCAAGATGCACTTTAGCTGTTGGAATTTTGTACACATCCCCCCCCGCCACTCTAACGGCCACAGTCTGTCCGGATCGCTTGTGCTCTGGCACCAAATGACTCTGTACCAGCGTGATAGTAGCCCCTGTGTCTCGCAATCCCTCGGTAGATCGCCCCTCGAGCCATACCCTCTGCCGATGGTGCTGGTGGTTATCTGAGGCAGCATATACAGGGTCTGCCTCGTGAAGCGGCCCCACATATCCCTCCATAGGGGCCTCTTGGTTAACACAGAGGGCCCGGGCCGGACGATAGGACCCAGAGGGGTAATTGTAATTCCTGGGTGTCTGGTGCGTATTAAGGGCAGCTAGCCATGAAATGCCCTGGTTGCTTGCATCGGTGGCAAGTCGGTCTGGGACGCTCAGAGCTGTTATTGGGTGGTCCTGAGTGTCGGACGGGCCCTATGGGCACCGGGGCTCGGAATTCAGCACGAGGGGGTGCACGGTAAACCTCTCTGGGCTCGACCCGTGCTGGAGCTCGGTAGTTCATGGGTTCGTGAAGACGGGAGTCATAATGTTCATCGGCCAATTTGGCTGCTTCTTCTAAGGTAGAAGGCCGCCTGTCTCGCAGCCATTCCTTCCCTTGCTGTTCCATGCCATTATAAAAATGTTCTAAGAGAAACAATTGTAAAATTTCCTCCCCAGTCACCGCTTTACTTCTGCTCAGCCAGTGATTTGCCGCTCTCCACATTCGGTGCGCCCATTCCATATGGGTATCGTTAGGCTTTTTTTCCGTGCCCCGAAACTGTCGGCGATACGTGTCCGGAGTTACAGCGTACCGTCGCAACAGTGTCTCCTTAACTAGCTCATACTGTGTCACTTCCTCAGCACCCAGAGTACGAAAGGCTTCCAGGGCTCGCCCGGATAGTTTCCCAGACAATATCGTGGGCCACTCTCTGTTGGGAATCTGGTGCAGGGCACATTGCCTTTCGAAGTCCGCCAAATATTCATCAATCCCTGTCTAGCTCTCTAGAAAGGGTCGAAATGCCGCATAGGGTATCTTGGGCCTCCCAGCATTTTCGACAGGGATGATTACCTGCGGGGCTTCAGCATTGCGGTGTGCGTTCGCTAGGTTGAGTTCGTGGGCTCGAGTCTCTCGTATATCCTCGTCCGCCTCCGCCATCAACTGCTGTACCAATTCCATGGAGGGGTTTGGCCCGTATAATGAGAGCCTTTCCCGAACAATCCTGGTTTTTTCGTCACTAATTGTGGTCGGTGTTTCCGCCATTGTGAAGCTCTGATCCAGTTCGGTCAATTCTGCGATCAGCTCTCTCCTCGGCCGGTTGCTGGCGTACCCCCCTCTGCTTTCAAGTAAATCCTTTAGGGTTGTACGCTTCAATTTTTCGTAAGCGCTCTCCATCCCTTCTGTACCTCTCCTAGGAAATCCAGGAAAATCCCACCGCTGCCACCAAATGTTACGGTTACTCTTAGTCTCGCTGAGAGATGGACCGCTTAGTAGCCTGGATCCCTATTGCTAAAGAGGGGAGAAGCTGCTTTCCATAGTATTCTATATGAGTCTCGCAAATATAGAATAATCTCCCTTAGCTGCAGTACAGCTAGGATACCCTTCTGCCCACAAAAACGAGTCAACGCTGCGATTGAGGGTCAAACAAGAACTCAGGACTGGGATGCCCAGCCTGCTTTTTATTAAGGTTACATGCACACAGGGCACTCCCAGGGGGAGAGGGGGGGAAGCACAAAATCCCCCATCACACATTTAGATAGAGAGCACTGTCCTTTGACAGGCCACAATAGGATTACAGTACTTAAGATAACAAGTTTACAAGTTCATCTTATCAATTAGCAGTCTGGCTCAAGAGGTGATTAGACAATGGGATTGGTTATCCCTAAACTTAGAGCTGAGGCCAGCAAATGTGTATTTAGGCAATAGTTTCTAAAAGCTGAAAAAAAAGAGTTAACTCTTTATGAAATGATACTTGTTACAGTTTTCTTGGAGCCCTTCTTAGGCGCTGGCTTGCTGGTTCAGGCATTGCTGCTGGGAAATAAGCTCTTCACAGCAAAATAACTATTGCTTCTGTAACAAGAGAATAGTGCAAAGATGACATTATTATACCACATGAACATATTCGAAAGAGTACAGGTTTTTCAAATAGTACATTGTATGAATATAAGGGTGAAACACTATATCATCCCAAGGCACAGGAAATGGCCCAAATACGTACGTATTGCTTGAGGGTGATATTTAGCTTCAGCTGAACAATATACATGTGAATATATGAGTAAACACTATGGCATAATAAAAGCGTAAGTAATATTTTAACTTTGGATTTTTGCGCTAGTCAGGTTAGTGTTTTACCGAGTGAAAACAGTTTACTTTTAACTCGTAATAGAAGCGCAAAACTTTTACTTCTAGCACAATAAACGCTCAAGCGGGAGTGTTAATTTACGGCCAAATTGTTTTTACTGAAGGTTTCTGTAATGGGTTTTTAATCCTAGAGCTGCCATTGCAATGGGCTATGTGAGAAACCAAAACCCCTTGGCTTCTTTTCACTTGTTTCAATATAGAAACTACTCTGGCTAGATTACAAGTGGCACACACATATTAAAAATGTAAAGAAAATAGTTTTGCCCAAGCGCAAAATAAATTTGCATTTGTTGGGTTAGCACAACTGAAGACCTTGCATAAATGGTATGACTAAAGAATAAAAGATGCACCAAACACAACATTAATATATTAAAACTACCTGTTGCCCGTGGATTTTGTGATTTGTAAAAAATAGCGAAAAACACGAGCACTTGCAACGACGTGTGCCCTAACGTGTGTGCCCATTCGGGTTGCACACTCACTGACATGAACTTGTGAGTTTTCATTCATTCTCGGTGTTTCTCGTACATGGGCACCAACTAGCTAAGTTTTGGGCGGAGCGTCCGTCCGGCACATCAAAAATATGTTATTATTATTCTGTTTACAATTACTTTAATATTAAATTGTAATTATATATTATGACTCAACTGTGAGACGTGAAAGAATATTACTAATTTATTTAATAATATACATATCTTGAGAACTTCTTCATTTGGCATGTAAACTTACTTTATAATGAATATTTTAAATTATTATTTTTACTTTTCTAATATCTTCAGTTTTTAAAGTATATACAGTAGGTATCCTCATAAATCACCCCCATTTTCACCCCCCTTAAGTGGATTTTTGGGAAACGTGTTTCTTTATTTTTCAAGGAGAATCTAAATACTAATTTTCACTTCTGTAACATTTTCTGTTTTTGAGATATAGGTATCCGCATAAATAAGCCCCGCTTTTTTTCTTTTCTTTTAATTTTTTTTCTTTATTTTTATAAATCTTTTACTGGGCTTTTTTATAAGATACAGCATAAAACATTCATCCAAGTACAATAGATGCAAAGTTACATATGTATTCCAGCACAATAGTCTAGAATGCTCATAAAAGTTAGCGGTACACAGGATATAAAACCAGCACAGAGAGAGATGTCATACACCCTGATGACATACACCCTGAAAACCTAAACTGCTCTCAAAATGTATGAGAAATGATAACAGACACAATATTCCGGCTGGATGGAGTATATGATAAAAACCAATATAACCTATAAATACTATGGGGTCGATTTATGTAGCTATGAATGCAGCTGTTTTCACGCGAGCATTCAGGCTCGTCGGAAACATAAATTAAGAAGCAGCGTACTTAAGACCGCTGCTCCTTAAATCGTCCGCCGCCTCTGAGGCGTCAGACAGCAATCATTCCAATCAGATACGATCGGGATGATTGATAACCCCTGCTAGCGACCGATTGGGCGCGAATCTGCAGGGGCGGCATTGCACAAGAATTTCACAAGGAATGCCTGTGCAATGATAAATACCGACAGCGTATAAATGATCCGCTATAGCAAGAAAAGGGGAGCTTAGCATTAATAACGGTCACTCTTGGACCTTAGTACAGATAAGAAATAATTTGTGTCTAATATAGTATGTTGATTAAAGAGATGTAAAATTATTATAAGCTTAGGGACACTGTAAGTTATAACGTCAAGATGTATCTATTCAACTAGTAAAATAAATGTAACTAATGCTGCTATTTAGTAACATGCTCCACAGATAGCACTAGAGTTTATGAATGACAAATTAGTCCTAGTTTACTTTAAATATATATGCTAGCTCATGAAACATTCTAAAATGTGAAAATTAGACATGTGCATTTTGTTTCGGGCAAATTCGTAATTCGGACGAATTTTGGCGAATTCAGAGATTCTGATGCATTCGAATTTCCGAATTGGCACATCCCGAAAAATTCCAAAAATTAATAAATTTGTTTCCGAATTTTCTGATCCATTATTCATATTCGGAATTTTTCATTGCTCTATGTAGTAAACCGCAGTTCCACGACACTAACTCTAAGGCCTCTAGTTATCAACGTGTCTACTTACCTGCCATCGCCGCCCCCAATACACCCGCCTAAGCTCGCCTACCATCGCTGCCGCGGGCCTGAATACACTCGCCAAAGTTATCAATAAAGCTGTCAAAAAGCCGCGCACCAAGTACGGGGCGATGAGCAGCGGACTGTGATAGTTATCACTCATCCGATCTCGCTGCTCTTCGGCTTTTTCACAGCTTTATTGATAAGCTGTCACTAAGCACCCACACTAAACTACACTGTTCTACCCCCTATACCGGCACCCCCGGAGCCCCCCGCAACTAAATAAAGTTATTAGCTCCTAGACCCCGCCGCAACTATAATAAATGTATTAACCCCTAAACCACCGCTCCTAGACCCCCACAACAACTATAATAAATGTATTAACCCCTAAACTGCCATTCCTGGAGCCCACCACCACCTACATTATACCTAGTAACCCCTATCCTGCCCCCCCTATACCGCCGCCACCTATAATAAATTTATTAACCCCTATCCTACCGATCCCGTACCCCGCCGCAACTAAATAAATTGTTTAACCCCTAAACCGCCGCTCCCGGACCCCGCCGCCACCTATATTAAACTTATTAACACCTAATCTGCCCCCCCTACACCGTCGCCACATATAATACATTTATTAACCCCTATCCCCCCCCCTACACCGCCGCCACTATAATAAAATTATTAACCCCTAAACCTAACCCTAACACCCCCCTAACTTAAATATTAATTAAATACATCTAAATATTATAACTCTTATTAACTAAATTAATCCTATTTAAAACTAAATACTTACCTTTAAAATAAACCCTAATATAGCTACAATATAAATAATAATTATATTGTAGCTATCTTAGGATTTATTTTTATTTTACAGGCAAATTTCAATTTATTTTAACTAGGTACAATAGCTCTTAAATAGTTATTAACTATTTAATAGCTACCTAGTTAAAATAAAGAGAAATTTACCTGTAAAATAAAAACTAACCTAAGTTACAATTACACCTATCACTACACTATCATTAAATAAATTATTCCTATTTAAAACTAGATACTTACCTGTAAAATAAACCCTAAGATAGCTACAATGTAATTAATAATTACATTGTAGCTATTTTAGGATTTATATTTATTTTACAGGTAACTTTGTATTTATTTTAGCTAGTTAGAATAGTTATTAAATAGTTATTAACTATTTAATAACTACCTAGCTAAAAGAAATACAAAATTACCTGTAAAATAAATCCTAACCTAAGTTACAATTAAACCTAACACTACACTATCATTAAATTAATTAAATAAATTAGCTACAAATAACTACAATTAAATACAATTAAATAAACTAAAGTACAAAAAATAAAAAAACTGTTACAAAAAATGAAAAAAAAATAAGTTACAAACATTTAACAAATATTACAACAATTTTAAGCTACTTACACCTAATCTAAGCCCCCTAATAAAATAACAAAGCCCCCCAAAATAAAAAAATGCCCTACCCTATTCTACATTAAAAAGTTAACAGCTCTATTACCTTACCAGCCCTTAAAAGGGCCTTTTGCGGGGCATGCCCCAAAGAAATCAGCTCTTTTGCCTGTAAAATAAAAATACAACCCCCCCAACATTTAAACCCACCACCCACACACCCCTACTCTAACCCAAACCCCCCTTAAATAAACTCCCCTGAAGATCATCCTACCTTTAGCCGTCTTCAGCCAGCCGACCACCGATGGAACAGAAGAGGACATCCGCAGCGGCCGAAGTCATCATCCAAGGGGCGCTGAAGAAGTCTTCCATCCGATTTAAGTCATCATCCAAGGGGCGCTGAAGAAGTCTTCCATCTGATTGAAGTCAGCATCCAGGCGGCGTCTTCAATCTTCATCCATCCGGAGCGGAGCCATCTTCAGACGAGTCGACGCGGAGCCATCTTCTTCCACCGACGACTTCCCGACGAATGACGGTTCCTTTAAGTGACGTCATCCAAGATGGCGTCCCTCGAATTCTGATTGGCTGATAGGATTCTATCAGCCAATCGGAATTAAGGTAGGAAAAATCTGATTGTCTGATTTAATCAGCCAATCAGATTGAGCTCGCATTCTATTGGCTGTTCCGATCAGCCAATAGAATGCGAGCTCAATCTGATTGGCTGATTGGATCAGCCAATCGGATTGAACTTCAATCTGATTGGCTGATTAAATCAGCCAATCAGATTTTTCCTACCTTAATTCCGATTGGCTGATCCTATCAGCCAATCGGAATTCGAGGAATGCCATCTTGGATGACGTCACTTAAAGGAACCATCATTCGTCGGGAAGTCGTCGGTGGAAGAAGATGGCTCTGCGTCGGCTCGTCTGAAGATGGCTCCGCTCCGGATGGATGAAGATTGAAGACGCCACCTGGATGATGACTTCAATCGGATGGAAGACTTCTTCAGCGCCCCTTGGATGATGACTTTGGCCGCTGCGGATGTCCTCTTCTGTTCCATCGGTGGTCGGCTGGCTGAAGACGGCTAAAGGTAGGATGATCTTCAGGGGGGTAGTGTTAGGTTTATTTAAGGGGGGTTTGGGTTAGAGTAGGGGTGTGTGGGTGGTGGGTTTTAATGTTGGGGGGGATGTATTTTATTTGACAGGCAAAAGAGCTGATTTCTTTGGGGCATGCCCCGCAAAAGGCCCTTTTAAGGGCTGGTAAGGTAATAGAGCTGTTAACTTTTTAATGTAGAATAGGGTAGGGCATTTTTTTATTTTGGGGGGCTTTGTTATTTTATTAGGGGGCTTAGATTAGGTGTAAGTAGCTTAAAATTGTTGTAATATTTTTTAAATGTTTGTAACTTATTTTTTTTTATTTTTTGTAACTATGTTTTTTTTATTTTTTGTACTTTAGTTAGTTTATTTAATTGTATTTAATTTTAGTTATTTGTAGCTAATTGATGTAATTAATTTAATGATAGTGTAGTGTTATGTTTAATTGTAACTTAGGTTAGGATTTATTTTACAGGTAATTTTGTATTTCTTTTAGCTAGGTAGTTATTAAATAGTTAATAACTATTTAATAACTATTCTAACTAGCTAAAATAAATACAAAGTTACCTGTAAAATAAATATAAATCCAAAAATAGCTACAATGTAATTATTAATTACATTGTAGCTATCTTAGGGTTTATTTTACAGGTGGTAGCTATTAAATAGTTAATAACTATTTAATAGCTATTGTACCTAGTTAAAATAAATTGAAATTTGCCTGTAAAATAAAAATAAATCCTAAGATAGCTACAATATAATTATTATTTATATTGTAGCTATATTAGGGTTTATTTTAAAGGTAAATATTTAGTTTTAAATAGGATTAATTTAGTTAATAAGAGTTATAATATTTAGATGTATTTAATTAATATTTAAGTTAGGGGGGTGTTAGGGTTAGACTTAGGTTTAGGGGTTAATAATTTTATTATAGTGGCAGCGGTGTAGGGGGGCAGGATAGGGGTTAATAATTGTATTATAGTGGTGGAGGTGTAGGGGGGGCAGGATAGGGGTTAATAAATTTATTATAGTGGCGGCGGTGTAGGGGGGGCAGGATAGGGGTTAATAAATTTATTGTAGTGGCGGCAGTGTAGAGGGGGCAGGATAGGGGTTAATACATTTATTATAGTGGTGGCGGTGTAGGGGGGGCAGGATAGGGGTTAATAGGTATTATGTAGGTGGCGGCGGGGTCCGGGAGCGGCGGTTTAGGGGATAACATATTTATTATAGTTGCGGCGGGGTCCGGGAGCGGCGGTTTAGGGGTTAACATATTTATTATAGTTGCGGCGGGGTCCGGGAGCGGCGGTTTAGGGGGTAATAAATGTATTTAGTTGCGGCGGTGTAGGGGGGGCATATTAGGGGTGTTTAGACTCGGGTACATGTTAGGGTGTTAGGTGCAGACATTTCCCATAGGAATCAATGGGATGTCGGGCAGCAGCGAACATGAGCTTTCGCTATGGTCAGACTCCCATTGATTCCTATGGGATCCGCCGCTCCAGGGCAGCGGATTGAAAACCAGGTACGCTGGGCCGGAAAAGTGCCGAGCGTACCTGCTAGTTATTTGATAACTAGCAAAAGTAGTCAGATTGTGCCGAACTTGTGTTCGGAACATCTGGAGTGACGTAAGAATCGATCTGTGTCGGACTGGGTCCGGCTGATCGAAGCTTACGTCACAAAATTCTACTTTTGCCGGGCAACAGGGCTTGATAACTTAGGCGAATCAGCCTCGCCACAAATACGCTGCGGAATTCCAGCGTATTTGAGGTTGACAGCTTGATAACTAGAAGCCTAAGTCATTAAATAAAGCTATTAACCGCTAAACTGCCGTTCCCTGAGATCGCAGACACTAACTAAACCTATTAATGCCTAAACCGCCGTTACGAAACATCGCAGACACAAACTAAACATATTAACCCCTAAACTGCTGTTCCCAAACATCGCCAACACAAACTAAACCTATTAACCCCTAAACCGCTAACCCCATATCGCCAACACTAACTAAACCTATTATCCCCTAAACCACAGTTCCCGGACAATGCCGACACTAACTAAATTACAAAATAAAGCTATTAACCCCTAATCCGCCGTTCCCTGACATCGCCAACACTAACTAAACCTATTAACCCCTAAACCGCCGTTCCCAAACATCGCCAACGCTAACTAAACCTACTGACCCCTAAACCACCGTTCACAAACATCGTCAACATAAACTAAAGCTATAAACCCCTAAACTGCCGTTCACAAACATCCCCAAAACTAACTAAACCTATTAACCCAAAACTGCCGGCCCCCACATCACAACAACCTAAATTAAACTATATTAACCCCTAAACCTAACACCCCCTAGCTTTAACATAATTAAAATACACCTAAATTAAAGTTACAAACTATTAACTAGCCACCTATTTAAAACTAAATACAAACTTACCTGTGAAATAAAACCTAAGCTAGCTACAACAGAACTACCATTACAAAAAATAATAAACACTAAAATTACAAAAAATAAAAAATACTTCCATTACAAAAAATAACAAATGAAATTATCCAAAACAATAAAAAGTATTCCTATTCTAATCCACATTTTTAAAAAAACACGCCAAAATAAAAAAATCCTTATCCATAATAAACTACCAAGGGCCCTTAAAAGGGCCTTATGTAGGGCATTGCCCTAAAGAAATCAGCTATTTTGCTAAAAAATAAAAACAAACACCCCCTAACATTACAAACCCCCACCCTCAAACCCACAAAATAAAAGAAACACTATAAAGAAACTTAATATACCCATTGCCCTGAAAAGGGCATTTGCATGGGCATTGCCCTTAAAAGAGCATTTAGCTCTTTTAAGAGTGACCATTAGCCCTAATCTAAAAAACACCTCAAAAATAATAAAAACACATTACAATAAATAACAAACGAATTATCAAAAATAATAAAAATTATTCCTATTCTAAATTCCCTTTTTTTTAAAAAAACACGCCAAAATAAAAAAATACCTAATCTTTAATAAACTACCAATAGCCCTTAAAATGGCCTTTTGTAGGGCAATGCCCTACAAAACATCCTCTGACATTACAAACCCCACCCCCCCAACCCACAAAATAAAAAAAACCTAACTAAAAAAACCTAATCTACCTATTGCCCTGAAAAGGACATTTGTAAGGGCATTGCCCTTAAAAGGGCATTCAGCTTTTTTGCTGCCCTTAAAAGGGCATGCAGCTCTTTTAAGATTGCCCTAATCTAAAAAAAATAACACCCCAAAAACCACCTTAAAGAAAACCTAACCTCCATGTCGGATCGATAGACCTCCGCCTGGACCTCCGCCTCTGTGCATCGACCGCTCCGCCTCCACAGGGATGAAGTAGATGCCGGTCCCGTGATGGATGAAGATGGAGCCGCTGGGATGAAGATCGTTCAAGCCGGACTTCAGCAACTGTGAGTACCTAAAGAGGGGTTAGTGTTTTTTACGTTTTTTGGGGGGTGTTTTTTTTTTATTTAGATTAGGGCTAACAGGCAATCTTAAAAGAGCTGAATGCCCTTTTAAGGGCAGCTAAAGAGCTGAATGTCCTTTTTAGGGCAATGGGTAGATTAGTTTTTTTTAGTTAGGTTTTTTTATTTTGTGGGTTTGGGGGGTGGGGGTTTGTAATGTTAGGGGGTGTTTGTTTTAAGGGTTATTGGTAGTTTATTATAGATTTAGGGATTTTTTTTATTTTGGGGTGGGTTTTTATTTTTAAAAAGGGGTACAAATGCCCTTTGCAGGGTAGATTCATTTTTTTATAGTGTTTCTTTTATTTTGTGGGTTTGGGGGGTGTGGGTTTGTAATGTTAGGGGGCGTTTGTTTGTTTTTTTTAGCAAAAGAGCTGATTTCTTTAGGGCAATGCCCTACAAAAGGAGGGCCTACAAAACGAAACATAGCAAACCAAATTTTTTAGCGGCGAAAATAGTGAAAATATATAATAAAGCAAGAAACATCACATATCAGCATGGAGCTCAGGGTGGACAAACGTACATTACTGCAGGGAGAGGTTTTGTTAGATGGGAGGGCTACATCATAACCTGGTATTTGTGTCCGACAAAAAAACAAAAAAAAACTACCTTACTACTTCTATATTGTATAGTATGTCGCCTTGGCTGCTGGCAACATAAATACTGAGGTGATTTGTGCAGTTATAAGGGCAAGGAACTCAAGTGGGATCTGTCACAAAAGTTTATTGTGTGAGGGTACACATAAAAGTAGGTACAGATAGACTCCAACTCTAGGTCAGTAGTGTCTTAAAGCATATATTGTTCTCCCCCCAAAAGGAACCAAGGTCCCCCTAGCAACTTGTAAAACGAAGAAGAAAATATGTAATGCATCTTTAACCTATAAACATCAAAACATGTGTGATAAAATAGCATTGTAGAGTAAGCAAAAAAAAAAAAAAGAAGCTAAACATATACACAATTGCTATCACAGGCTTATTATTACAGCAGAATAGTTGAGAATACTTGAGAATAGAAGAATGTGAAAGTTTAATGGGAGCTTGTATCAAGCATAACAAACTAGCATGAGTCTGGTCTACATACTACTAATGAGTCTGCCATTTTCTAGCCCACCCCAGTCCTCTGGAGATCTTGTCAGAATAAAGTGATGACGTCCTCATTACCAATGTTCTTGCATTTCTCATAGAGTGAAAACAATAGGGAAGTTACCGTAACTCAGATGGAGTGACTATCAATCAATTCGTCTTTGGCAAATGTATAGGGCCATGTAGATAATTTTTCCAGTTCTCAGCCCCTATTCACTCGGAGATAGATGGTAGGGTCTCATTCAGAGACATTGAAATTGCAGAGCCGTGTGCCCTCATTAGTTAGTGCCCCATATGGGTTAAGAGAGTTGGCCTCCGAGCGAGGGCCCCACAACAATATGTATGGTGGATCAGCTGCTGTAGATGCAGATCCTGGTAGATAAGATCGTTTCTTTTTCCGCCCGATATACTTGCAGAGATGGGCTGGTTACAATGATTGCCATATTTATAAAACAAATACACAACCGGCAGAGGACATGCCTAGCTGGTATTAATAAGAGGCGCCAGACAAAATAATATATATAAAGTGATCAAACTAGATAATAATAATAAATATAGATATCAATGTATAAACAAAAAAATAATGCCTAGATTTAGAGTTCTGCGTTAGCCGTCAAAAGCAGCGTTAAGGGCTCCTAACGCTGCTTTTTACCGCCCACTGGTATTTAGAGTCAGCCAGGAAAGGGTCTAATGCTCAATTCCAAGCCGCGACTTTTCCATACTGCAGATCCCCTTACGCCAATTGCGTAGCCTATGTTTTCAATGGGATCTTCCTAAAGCCGGTATTTAGATTCTTGGCTGAAGTGAGCGGTAGACCCTCTACCGACAAGACTCCAGCCGCAGAAAAAAGTCAGTAGTTAAGAGCTTTCTGGGCTAACGCCGGTTTATAAAGCTCTTAACTACTGTGCTCTAAAGTACACTAACAGCCATAATCTACCTATGTACCCCTAAACCGAGGTCCCCCCACATCGCCGCCAGTATAATACATTTTTTTAACCCCTAATCTGCCGAACGCACACCGCCGCCACCTACATTGCCCCTAACATCCCGACACCTACATAATATTTATTAACCCCTAATCTGCCCCCCCCAACGTCGCCGCCACCTACCTACACTTATTAACCCCTAATCTGCCGACCGGACCTCACCGCTACTCTAATGAATGTATTAACCCCTAAACCGCCTCTCTCCCGCCTCAAAAACCCTATAATAAATAGTATTAACCCCTAATCTGCCCTCCCTAACATCGCCGACACCTAACTTCAAGTATTAACCCCTAATCTGCCGACCGGACCTTGCCGCTACTCTAATAAATGTATTAACACCTAAAGCTAAGTCTAACCCTAACCCTAACACCCCCCTAAATTAAATATAATTTTAATCTAACGAAATAAATTAAATATTATTAACTAAAGTCTTCCTATTTAAAACTAAATACTTACCTGTAAAATAAACCCTAATATAGCTACAATATAACAAATAATTATATTGTAGCTATTTTAGGATTTATATTTATTTTACAAGCAGCTTTGTAATTATTTTAACTAGGTACAATAGCTATTAAATAGTTATTTACTATTTAATAGCTACCTAGTTAAAATAATTACAAAATTACCTGTAAAATAAATCCTAACCTAAGTTACAATTAAACCGAACACTACACTATCAATAAATAAATTAAATCAATTAACTACAAGTACCTACAATTAAATAAACTAAACTAAATTACAAAAAAACAAACACTAAATTACAAAAAATAAAAAAAGATTACAAGAATTTTAAACTAATTACACCTACTCTAAGCCCCCTAATAAAATAACAAAGCCCCTTAAAATAAAAAAAATCCCTACCCTATTCTAAATTAAAATAGTTAACAGCTCTATTACCTTACCAGCCCTTAAAAGGGCTTTTTGCGGGGCATGCCCCAAAGAAATCAGCTCTTTTGCCTGTAAAAAAAAACACAATACCACCCCCCAACATTACAACCCACCACCCACATACCCCTACTCTAACCCAAACCCCCCTTAAATAAACCTAACACTACCCCCCTGAAGATCTCCCTACCTTGAGTCGTCTTCACTCAGCCGAGCACCGATGGACCAAACGAAGACATCCGGAGAGGCAGAAGTCTTCATCCTATCCGGGCAGAAGAGGACATCCGGACCGGCAGACATCTTCATCCAAGCGGCATCTTCTATCTTCATCCATCCGACGAGGAGCGGCTCCATCTTCAAGACCTCCGGCAAGGAACATCCTCTTCCTACCGATGACTACCGACAAATGAAGGTTCCTTTAAGTGACGTCATCCAAGATGGCGTCCCTCGAATTCCGATTGGCTGATAGGATTCTATCAGCCAATCGGAATTAAGGTAGGAAAAATCTGATCAGATTCAAGTTCAATCCGATTGGCTGATCCAATCAGCCAATCAGATTGAGCTTGCATTCTATTGGCTGTTCCGATCAACCAATAGAATGTGAGCTCAATCTGATTGGCTGATTGCATCAGCCAATCGGATTGAACTTGAATCTGATTGGCTGAAGCAATCAGCCAATCAGATTTTTCCTACCTTAATTCCGATTGGCTGATAGAATCCTATCAGCCAATCGGAATTCGAGGGATGCCATCTTGGATAACGTTACTTAAAGGAACCTTCATTCGTCGGTAGTCGTCGGTAGGAAGAGGATGTTCCGCGCCGGAGGTCTTGAAGATGGAGCCGCTCCTCGTCGGATGGATGAAGATAGAAGATGCCGCTTGGATGAAGATGTCTGTGAAGTGACGTCTGTGAAGTGAGTGAAGAAGACTCAAGGTAGGGAGATCTTCAGGGGGGTAGTGTTAGGTTTATTTAAGGGAGGTTTGGGTTAGAGTAGGGGTATGTGGGTGGTGGGTTGTAATGTTGGGGGTGGTATTGTGTTTTTTTTTACAGGCAAAAGAGCTGATTTCTTTGGGGCATGCCCCACAAAAAGCAATTTTAAGGGCTGGTAAGGTAATAGAGCTATTAACTATTTTAATTTAGAATAGGGTAGGCAATTTTTTTATTTTGGGGGGCTTTGTTATTTTATTAGGGGGCTTAGAGTAGGTGTAATTAGCTTAAAATTCTTGTAATCTTTTTTTATTTTTTGTAATTTAGTGTTTTTTATTTTTTATAATTTAGTTTAGTTTATTTAATTGTAGGTAATTGTAGGTACTTGTAGTTAATTGATACAAATACAAAGTTGCCTGTAAAATAAATATAAATCCTATAATAGCTACAATATAATTATTTGTTATATTGTAGCTATATTAGGGTTTATTTACAGGTAAGTATTTAGCTTTAAATAGGAATACTTTAGTTAATAATATTTAATTTATTTTGTTAGATTAAAATTATATTTAGATTAGGGTTAGATTTAGCTTTAGGGGTTAATACATTTATTAGAGTAGCGGCGAGGTCCGGTCGGCAGATTAGGGGTTAATACTTGAAGTTAGGTGTCGGCGATGTTAGGGAGGGCAGATTAGGGGTTAATACAATTTATTATAGGGTTTTTGAGGCGGGAGTGAGGCGGTTTAGGGGTTAATACATTTATTAGAGTAGCGACGAGGTCCGGTCGGCAGATTAGGGGTTAATAAGTGTAGGTAAGGTAGCGGCGACGTTGGGGGGGGGCAGATTAGGGGTTAGTAAATATAATATAGGGGTCGGAGATGTTAGGGGCAGCAGATTAGGGGTACATAGGTATAATGTAGGTTGCGGCGGAGTACGGAGCGGCAGATTAGGGGTTAATAATATAATGCAGGGGTCAGCGATAATGGGGGCGGCAGATTAGGGGTTAATAAGTGTAAGGTTAGGGGTGTTTAGACTCGGGGTTCATGTTAGGGTCTTAGATGCAGACTTAGAAACTTTTTCCACATAGGAAACAATGGGGCTGCGTTAGGAGCTTAACGCTGCTTTTTTGCAGGTGTTAGTTTTTTTTTCAGCCCAAACTGCCCCATTGTTTCCTATGGGGGAATCGTGCACAAGCACGTTTTTCCAGCTAGCCGCTACCGTAAGCAACGCTGGTATTGAGAGTTGAAGTGGCGGTAAATTATGCTCTACGCTCTACGCTCCCTTTTTGGAGCCCTTCAGAGAACTCTCAATACCAGTGTTTTTTAGAAGCAGCGCTAGAAAAAAAACACGCGTAGCTAACGCACCCCTTTGGCCACAAAACTCTAAATCTAGGCATAAATAAATATAAATATGATATAAAATGCAGAGATATATAAATAGTCTAATAACAATAGTATCTCTTAGATCAAAAATTAAATACCAAATAATCTCTCAAAATATGATCAAATAAATAACCCATATGGAAGTGTGAGAAAATAATATCATAAAGTCTGATCGAGAGATAAGTGATGGGGAAAGTCCCAGTGATCACTTATCCAAATAGGACGTGTCCAGAATAGGAAATGAGGGAGGATTCCAAAGATCCAAGCTGCTCCTCTGGTGTGTCACGCCACAACACTAACAAAGTGATTCTAGAAAACAAAAAGTAGAGGGCGCCACATAGTGCAGGTCATGTGAGAAGTTTCAATAAATAGGTATAGCCAAATTGCTACTCACGTGGTGTAATGCACATACGTGCAATATAGGCAAGCCGGAACCAAAAGTCGTCCGGCAGACACTCAGGCAATGCAGGATATCTTGGTCACGGGGAGGTCCAGATGATTGAAGAATGTATTCCACTGGATGATACGGGTTAACCTTATCCCTCCAGGGGGAATCCAGGGGTTAGGGGGTATACCTCAATAGATATACCAGGCTACAGGAGGTAGAAGTGGCCAATCTCGGAGCCAATAGATACACTGTGGTGGATATAAAGTGAACAGTCCACTAGGAATGATACAGTGTAGCAGCAAGTATAACTAATAAAAAGTATTTATTAAAACAGGTTAAAAAGCAACGCGTTTCTCTGTGTCACAGCACGGTTTCATCAGGCTGTATGCTTTTTAACCTGTTTTAATAAATTCATTTTATTCGTTATACTTGCTGCTACACTGTATCATTCCTAGTGGACTGTTCACTTTATATCCACCACAGTGTATCTATTGGCTACGAGATTGGCCACTTCTACCTCCTGTAGCCTGGTATATCTATTTATATCTATTGTCTGGAGAAGGAAAGGTGAGCACTAGCATCAATCCTGTGTCATGCCAACAGTAAAGAATCCTGAGACCATTCATGTGTGGGGTTGCTTCTCAGCCAATGGAGTGGGCTAACTCACAATTTTGCCTAAGAACACAGCCATGAATAAAGAATGGTACAAAAACATCCTCCAAGAGTAACAGTTCCAAACCATCCAAGAACAGTTTGGTGAAAAACAAGCCTTTTCAAGCATGATGGAGCACCTTGCCATAAGGCAAAAGTGATAACTAAGTGGCTTGGGGAACAAAACTTAGAAATTTTGGGTCCATGGCCATTAAACTCCCCAGACCTTAATCCCATTGAGAATTTGTGGTCAGTCCTCAAGAGGCAGGTGAACAAAACTCCTCCACAAATTCTGACAAACTCCAAGCATTGATTATGCAAGAATGGACTGCCATCAGTCAGGATGTGGCCCAGAAGTTGTTTGCAGAGGTATTGTAAAAGAAGGGTCATCACTGCAAATATTGACTCTTTGCATAAACTTAATGTAATTGTCAATAAAGGCCTTTGACACTTATGAAATGCTTGTAATTATACTTCAGTATACCATAGTAACATCTGACAAAAAGATCTAAAAACATTGAAGCAGCAGACTTTGTGAAAATTAATATTTGTATAATTCTCAAAACTTTTGGCCAGGACTGTATATACTGTATGTGTATTTTTTCAGATTTCTATGAGTGCCTAGTTTTCTGCCCTCCTATGTACCCACTTGGAGGTGTGTGTATCTAAACTGGTTGTGATTGGTAGGGCTGATCGAACTATGGTGTTTTAATTATACGCATTATAGAAAGGAGCCATGAATAGAGCCAAAATGTCCCCTTGCTATATACTATTATTCAAGTGCATATAAGTGTATCATTTATATTCAATTGCTCTATTGATTTTTTATATTTTAACTTTTATTTGATTGCTCCGTTGATTGATTTGGAGGTGTGTATGCTCTCTCTGTTTGGAAATGGTGGTGATGTCACAATGGGAGTGTAAGTTACCTCCCTATGCATTGAGTGTTGAACTAACAGTGGGTTTTGATATACTAATCTAATGGTGCCAATCTAAACATTAAAACAATTGATGGGAGGGGGGCGGAGCCAGCCAGCGTCTGTGATGGCCACATAATTTTTAGCTCCGACTAGAGGAGCGTATTCCTCGGCAGAAATTGAGGACATCGGCACCCAAATCACCTTCAAAGGATGGCGATACTGCACAGGATAACCGGGAGCACAGATTGAGCCCAGTTGGACCCGGATGGGAGAACTAAATACCGGTCGCCCCGATCACGCCGTCAGGTAGGCCGCAAGCCTGAAAACTTTGGAACAGAGTTCCGGATCCACTACTACCCCGTGATAAGTACGGGTAAGCATACTCAAGCCTCTACAGGGTCCGGGCTCCGGGCTAAAATCACACAGCAAAGTCCGGGTCACCCACAACCAAGTTAACTCTTTAGGCCCATAATAAGATCCCACGTGGGCCTGGCATGACGCAGCAGCTATGCATTAACCTCCGCTATTGAGCTATAACAAGCAACCCCTCAATAAAAGCAATTAGCGGGGTCATAAGGTGTGATGGGACCATAATTTTATATCCAACAGCATTGATCCCCAGGGGGCTGAGTGGCGAGGGGAGAATACAGGGACCCTGACCATGTGAATGTTTCAGAAGTAATCTTTATTTTACCTCTTCAAATGACAGTACATAGAGACATTTGCAGAAAATACTAATCGATTACAGGACAGAAGTACCCTGCAGAACAGCTCCAGGCTAATTGATCACATTTTTGATGGGGCTTTTTTCCTGTTCCTTTTTCTTTTGCCCTCCCCCTGCAGCCTTTGTGATTTGAAAATGATTAAAATCTGCTAGCTGCATAAAATAGACTGTTATACTATTGCTCACTTTGCACTGACACCACTGCTGGTAACACATATTGCAATGGCTTCTAAACGCACAGCCAGACCTGACAAATCCACTTAAGGCCCTGCACCAACCAGCTCCAAAATGGACAGCTTTTTTAAAGTTATGGAAACCTCTATGTCCACCTCGTGTGAGATGCCAAGCACAGAACAGTCTGCATTAGTACCTGATGCAGAATCTCAAGCTCTTCTAACAAAGGCGGACATCCAAAATTTGCCTACAAAGGCAGACTTTGCCTCATTTTTCACGCAGGTGGGCAAACTCATCAAAGATGGGCTATCTGAAGTGAAAAGAGAGCTATCTGATCTAGGAGAACGGGTCATGCAAATAGAGGAAGATATGGACCAAAACAACAATGACACAGACATCCAGAATCGCACCCTTCAAGTACATGACGACACGATACGCCAGTTACAAAATCAAGTCGAGGATTTAGACAACAGGGGGAGACGGCAAAATCTCAGGCTGCGAGGCATCTCTGAGACAGTCTCTACCTCTCAAATTCAACAACATCTACAACAACTGTTCCAGTACATTCTTCAGGAAGAAACTCCAGATATTGCACTAGACAGAGCACATTCGGCTTTACACCCAAAGCCACCTGATGATAAACCACCCAGGGACATAAAAATAAGGTTCCAAAGCTTCAAAGATAAAGAAAGAATAATGCAGGCTTCCCGTAAACAGCGTCAAATCCTATTTGAAGGAGATAATGTGCAAATCTTTGCAGACTTGAGCACGATCACACTCTCTAAACGCCGGGAGGCGAGATTTCTAACAGGTCATCTACAGGATTTAAAGATTCCATATAGGTGGGGCTTTCCCTTCTGTATTAAGGTTCTACACAATTCCCAAATTATCACATATAGTTCTCCAGATGACCTTGAGCAATTTTGTAAGAGCCTGAAAATCCCTCTTCCAACAGTCCTCACTGCAGAGCCTGCTCCAACACCAAAAGACTCATCAGCTCATCAGGTACCTAAGCCTCAGAGACCCCCCTGGATAAGAGTCTCTAGGAAATCAAACAGAGACTCTCGACAGATTGATTCCACTGAGGAAGAACTAACCTGACCTTACTACTTTAAAGAGACTAATCTCTTGGGAACTGAATGCTGATTGGAGCATACTCCTTGGATTATGCTCAATCCTGTTTAATTATATAGTATCCTTCCCCACAGGAGACTTTGTTATATGTGTCTTCAAATGTCTACTAACAGTGTAGGCCCTCGCCCAATTACCTTAGTCCTAAGCTTATAATGTTAGTCTTTCACCAAATGGAAGTTGCTCCATCATAGTAATTTTCCTTTTTTTTTACTATGACTCACCCCCCCCATTTGACATACTATTTTAGGTATGGTTACTTGTTAAGTATGTACTATTGTTTATGGTTATTTAATGTTTTTAATGTTTTCTACCTTCTCTCTTCTGCAGTTACCACAGATTTCCGCACCAGACTATTCTGTCCCTCTCTCAACCCTCCCTCTTCTACCTCCCTCCCCCTCGAGACCAGAATCCCAGCTGGGAACGCACAGAGAATTACTCTAGCTCTCAGGTATGTCACTCCATACTTTACATTACATAACAAACCCATATATACCTCACAGGAGACACCCCTAGCAATAAAGAGCCCCCTCCACAGGACACTTAGTAAGATGGCCCATATACAATGTAGTCTATCCGACATTGATACACACACTTGTAACACACATGGTGACACCTGAACTTTTACTTTTAATTTCTCAAAATGTGAAGGGCCTTAATTCCCCAACCAAGAAATCGATAGCCCTCAACTGGTTTCGCAAACATAGGGGGGATATAATTTTCATACAGGAGACTCACTTCTGTAAACAGATGGAACCTAGGTGCGCCTCTAAGCAGTTCCCGACAGGCTATTTTAGCTCAGCCCCCACCAAGAGAAATGGTGTGGGCATATTGTTCAGTGGTAGTCCCTTCCAGCTCACCCAAAAATGTACAGACAGTGAAGGCCGGTACCTGATACTACTAGGCACACTTTATAATAGACCTATCACACTGGTGAATATTTATGCTCCAAATTCAGGACAGGTCCGTTTTTTTTAAAAAAGTGATTAAGGTCTTATTAGGTGTAGCACTAGGAACAGTGATCTTAGCAGGAGATAGTAACATAGCCATGGAACCGATTTTAGACTGTTCCGACACTAAGAGTTCAGTCCCCAGAAGCTGACTAAGTGCTATTATAAAGACCATTCGGGAAGCTACACTATTAGATGTTTGGAGAATCCAGCACTCATCACAGAGGTCCTACACCTTCTACTCTAAAGCCCAAAAATCCTATTCTAGAATAGACCACATATTTATTGACCAACAGAGCCTACCCCTAGCGAGATCCTCAGAAATTTTACCGACCCCATGGTCAGACCACTCTATGACGACTTTGTCTTTGACTTTATCAGACAGACCATTGACAGAACCTATCTGGCATCTTGATGAAACCCTTCTCTTACAGCCAGCTATACGGGATAAAATTCTTTACACACTTAAAGACTACTTTAAGCACAACACCAAGTCTAATACCTCCCCTGCCTTGCTATGGGAAGCACACAAAGCGGTAATCAGAGGGGAATTCATGAAACAGAAGGCGATACTTAGGTAAAATTACAGCGCAAAATATAACAAATTACTGCACCAAATGAGACACATAGAAAATCTACATATGCAAGCCCCCAGCCACACCCACTACACACTACAGCTAACTAAAACTAGGCGAGAACTAAATGATCTACTCAATAAAGAAGCACAGAGAAAGGCGATTTACTTAAAAAAACTCTACTTTGTGGAGGGCAATAGAGCAGGATCTCTCTTGGCAAGGGCGTTAAAGGTCCGAACGAACAACAACTTCACCCACAAGTTGGCACACCCCTCTGCCCAGGGAGAATACATTTATGATAGTAAGTCAATAGCAAACATATTTAGTGACTACTACAAAAACCTTTATAACATCCCAGAGACGACCCACTCCTTGGATCACGTGGCCATAGACACTTATATACAGGACTCTAACATCCCAAAATTACCAGAACAAATCTCGAGGCTAATGGAGAGCCCTATCACCCCACAGGAGGTTATATTGGCCATAAAAGAGACAACCTTGCACAAGAGTTCAGGTCCTGATGGCTTCTCATCACTATACTATAAACAATTTCAAAATATCTTAGTCCCACACCTCACCAAACTCTTTAATTCCCTAGACAAAGAAGGACAATTCTCCCCTAGCCTCCTAGAGGCACACATCTCGGTCCTCCCCAAGCCAGGCAAGTCCCCCACAGAACCGGGTAACTATTGCCCAATTTCCCTACTAAATGGGGATATAAAAATTTATTCCAAGATCTTTGCGAGCCGAATCAATAAGGTACTCACTACACTTATCCATGTTGATCAAGCCGGCTTTGTTCCGCTCAGGGAGGCCAGGGATAATATGATTCATACCCTCCATTTGGTGGAATACGTGAAAAAACTAAAAATCCCTACGATCCTGGTCTCCACTGATGCAGAAAAGGCCTTTGATAGACAAAATTGGCCCTTTTTACACGGCACCCTAAAACAATTTGGCTTTGGAGAATTGATGATTAAACGCATTTACCATCTATATAATGGTCCTTCAGCTAGAGTACGCACTAATGGGGTCCTTTCACAGAGGTTTAACATATGCAACGGGACGAGGCAGGGTTGCCCCCTCTCCCCCATCCTTTTTGTCCTTACAATGGAGGTATTAGCTAGTCACATTAGGCTAAATCCAAATATCCACGGAATAACCATTGGCCCAAATACACATAAACTCGCTATGTTTGCAGATGACATCTTACTTACCCTCTCTGACCCTATATCTTCCCTACCCGCACTGACTGTAGAATTCAATAGATTCAGTAGACTCTCACACTTCCTCAACTATTCCAAATCAGAAATCCTAAATATCTCGATGACTCCCTCCAAGTTTATAAGTTTTGCCAAAACATGCCCATTCAAAATACAACACTCTCACCTCAAATACTTGGGGATTATGCTATCCTCTAACCCAACTAAGTGGTTCTCTCTCAATTATCAACCCCTCCTACACTCTATCCAACACTCACTAATATCATGGAAAGACAAGCCGCTATCATAGTGGGGTAGGGTACAGTCCATCAAAATGACAATTCTGCCCAGAATCCTTTATATTCTGCAGGCACTACCGATTGCCCTTCCCAAGTCCTACATACAACAATTACAAAAGGCAGTGAATGCTTTTGTGTGGGGCAGTATCCACCCAAGGATATCAAGAGAAACTATGTATAGACCCCTCCGAAGTGGTGGGCTGGGACTGCCAAACATAAACGTTTACTATCAAGCGGTCGCCTTGCAAAGAATCATAGATTGGCATTGTAGAAAAGACTCCAAGGCTTGGGTGACATTTGACTCTCAGCTACTCAGAACCCCTAACCCGGGTCCCCTTTGTTGGCTCCCTGGATCTAAACGAACTCCTGCATGCTCATCCTCTATATTATACAAACATATATTCAATACATGGGACCACCTTATTAGGACGACTCCGACCCTGTCCACACCCACCTCACCACTTACTCCAATTTTCCCCAATATAGAAACCATGGGAGGGTATGACTCTCACAAACATGAAACAGTAGTTAATGAACTCCAAGATTCAGTTCCCATAGAACAGTTACTCTTTCAGGGTAGTCTCAGGGCATGAACAGAATTATCGCAGATACTACATGGTGCATTTGCCCCTTGGTTAAGATATGCGCAATTACAACACTTCCTCCAGACAGCACACTATAGGTCAGACCTACTGAGACAGCCAACTCCGTTCGAACAAATCTGCCTGATGGGCAGGATTACTAAAGGATCACTGTCACTAGCGAAAACCATACTACAAATTGCCCAGTCACCTGCGCTTCCTAAATATACAGACAGATGGCACCAGGATTTGAATACAACCCTAGATACTAAACAATGGCTACAAATTTTCCAAAATATGCGCACCTCATCCACTTCCCCCAAAATGATAGAGCTTAATTATAAAGTCCTCATGCGCTGGTATTTAACTCCAAACAGGCTAAACAATATCTATCCTACCTCTTCATCTTTTTGCTGGAGGGGATGTGATGGGCAGGGCACCATGTTGCATATGTGGTGGTCTTGCCCAAAGCTGGCCCCCTTCTGGCAGAGCATTGAAACCACTTTGCGGAAGATGGCTGAGCCAGATTTTTCATTAACCCCACAAATAGTTCTTTTGAACGATACTCCTCCATTACAATGTAAAATTAGGAGAACGCTAATACGGATAGGACTAAATTGCGCAAAAGCCCTTGTTGCTCTACATTGGAAATCTCCCATCACCCCATCTCTAGAAGCTTGGCTAAAAAAAACAGACGAGATACTTTCTTGTGAGGAATATGGATATTATAAAAGAATGAAGTCTGCATTTTATGCAGATTTGAGATTTTATTGTGACACCATTAATGAAGCCACTACCACATACAGATATCACTAAACAGACACAGACAACGACATAACATTCACATCCAACCAAGGCTATAAAAACGTCTCTCCCCTGCTTCCCCCCCTCTTTCTTTCCCCCCTTTATTTTCTTACCTGTCTCCTCTCTCCAGTTCTATACTAAGTGTTTAGGTTTAAGTTTGTCTATTTGAATTTATTGGTTTGTGAAATTACTGCACATGGAGCCCTCTGTACCACCTACTAAGAGCCATGGAGAGGTAAAACTGCAACGACTCCCAGGGGTTAACACAGGAAAAACCAAAGTCTACTTAAAACATATGGCTCCCCTAGGGGAAATGAACTCCTGAACTCTTGCACTACTATACTTTAGTCCTTTTCTTTCGTAAGAAAAGGAACCCCTGAAAATATGATGTTAGAAATTTTGTCTAAGATATGTATGCCTCATATATGCTGTATCAAGCCGGTATAGAGATACTCCAATGTCTTTGTTTCTGCTTATGTTCTTTTCTTCAAAATCAATAAAAATTATTTATAAAAAAAAAAAAAAAACTATTGATGGAGCTATGTGTTCTAAGGTGAGTAATAGAGATAATTGTAGTATGCAAGCTTTTTACCTGATGGAACAATAAGGAACATAATCGGAATAGTCCTCTTTTGTTTTATTTTGTATTTATGTGTGTCATCTATTGGCTGCTTGTGTATGATATTCTGGGGGTTGGAATGTTAGTGTTCCACTAGACCTGCCGTGTTTACCAGAGCTATATGGCCTTTTCTTGTGTAAGTAAGTTATGATGCATTTTTAAATCTTTGAATATATGCCTCAGTGGTGATTATAGGAAATGGTTTGTGACAAGACTAATTTTATTCTGTTCGTATATTGTTTTTTTATTTCTATTTCTCTCTTTTTACATTGATTCACATTTCAAATATTCATTGCATATGCAAAGTAACACACATGAGTTTTGAGTTAGGTAATCACAGATCCAGCACTCACAATACCTTGACAGCCTCCAGGGTTCACTTCAAATGTTTATAAGTAGATAGCAGACTCAATAGGCACTCTCCGTTTTTCAAATATAATTCTTTAATAAGTTAACATTTTCGGGGTCGCCCCTGTCCTCAGGCATATAAAATTCACTAACATTGGAGATGAGAGGATATTACTAAATAATCGGGTAAAGCTAAAATTAAATGGATCTATGTACTGAGAACATCCCAGGGGGGTCACAATAAAGATTTTGAACTTCATTTTTTAGAATGAATTTTCTAGTTACCAATATGTGGTATTGATTTTTATTTTTTTTATTAAAAAAAAATGTGTAATAATGTACCCATTTTTCTAAATTGATCCATTGTTTTATATAGGTGGCTAAATTGTAGAGCAGTTGCCTAAGAACCTGAAGATCAAGGTTTGAATCCAATAGTAAAAGGTTTTTGGAATCAAGCAATAATTTGTTCAACCATGACTTCCTGTTTCACATGGGGTATAAATATGAGGTAAAACATAGGTCAAATTCCCTTAGTCATTAATCACAATGGGTAAGACCAAGGAATATAGCTGTTATATACGGAAAAAGGTTGTTAAGCTTCACAAAATGAGGTAGCCATATGGAAAAGTACCTCATGCCCATGGGTAAATATGGTGATGACTCTTTAATGTTTTTGAGCTGTTCCTAGTCCCCTGACTTGAACTCCATAGAAAACCTGTGAGGTGAACTGAACTGAAGAGTCCACAAGCGTTGACCTCCAAATTTGAAGGATCTGTAGAGATTCTCTATGGGGGAATGGTCTCAGAACCCTTGCCATGCATTCTCCAATCTCATCAGGGATTATAGGTGAAGGCTCAGAGCTGTTATCTTGGTAAAGGGAGGTAGCACAAAGTATTGACTAAAAGGGTGCCAATAATTGTGCCACACATATATTTAACTTTTTTTTTTTTTTTATAAACTGGTGTTGTGTTTGCAATAGTTTGATACCCATGAGTATTTTCGTGTATTTTTTGAACAAAAAAACTAAAAGTTAAACAATAAAGGCAATTTTTTCAGCCTTCTTTGCTCATATCTACCAAGGGTGCCCATATTAGTGAAGGGCACTGTATGAATACATATGTATTTATGTGTTCATATGTGTATATATGCCTGTAAGTACATACAGTATCCCACAAAAGTGAGTACACCCCTCACATTTTTGTAAATATTTTATTATATATTTTCATGTGACAACACTGAAGAAATTACACTTTGCTACAATGTAAAGTAGTGTACAACCTGTATAACAGTGTAAATTTGCTGTCCGCTCAAAATAACTCAACACACAGCCATCAATGTCTAAACCGCTGGCAACAAAATTGAGTACACCCCTAAGGTGTAATGTAATTTTACATGAACTATAATAATTATTATTAATATTTTTTCAATATTTTATATGAAATATAATATAAGTTGAAATGTCCAAATTGGGCCCAATTAGCCATTTTCCCTCCTCGGTGCCATGTGACTCATTAGTGTTACAAGGTCTCAGGTGTGAATGGGGAGCAGGTGTGTGAAATTTGGTGTTATCGCTCTCACACTCTCTCATACTGATCACTGGAAGTTCATGCCTTTTTTTCTAACACCTGTGAACTCACAATGGACTGACTCTCCCACTCACAAAGATGGTCACTCCCTTGATCTGATTTTCCGCTATCGATGCACTAACTCAAACTTCACAAACTCACCTTTTCCTCTTTCTGACCACCACCTCCTCACTTGTAACATCACTTCCCTCCCTACAACTCTTCCTCCTTCTACCCCTCAGACTAAACTTCACAGAAGTATCAAGTCACTAGATTAGCAACAGCTTGCCAGCTCTCTTAACCCTCTTCTCTCTTCCATCCCCTCTTTTTCCTGTCCTGATGAAGCTATCTGCCACTATAACTACACCCTTAAATTGGTCCTTGATAATCTGGCCCCACCTACCATAGCTTGGAAAATATACATCCTCAGCCCTGGCATACTCCTCTGACACGGTACCTACGTAGATGTTCCCGTACTGCTGAGCGACACTGGAGGAAATCTCGGAGTTCTGCTGACTTTCTACACTATAAATTCATCTTGAACTCTTACTACTCTGCCCTTAATCTATATAAGCCACATTAGTTAATTCTCTACTCTTATCTCTACTCTTTCTTCAAATCCAAAATGTCTGTTCCCACATTCAATACTCTTCTCCGCCCATCCCCACCTCCCACTACAATTTTTCTCTCAGCTCAAGATTTTGCCAGCTACTTCAACAACAAAATTGACTCCATCAGAAATGAAATCAGCTCTCAACATACTACCGGTCTCCCACCCCCTCAAAAGCTCACAATCATCCAAAATCCATGTAGCCATAAATTTAGCTCTTTTGCCCCTGTTACAGAGGAAGACATTTCTGCCCTTATACTATCCTCTCACCTCACTACCTGTACCCTCGACCCCATCCCCTCACAACTACTCCCCTCCCTCTCTTCTACCCTCACCCCTATACTCACACACATCTTCAACCTCTCCCTCAGCACTGGTATAGTTCCCACATCTCTTAAACATGCATTAGTCACACCTTTCCTCAAAAAACCTTCTTTCGATCCAACCTCCTCATTCAACTACCGCCCTATTTCCCTACTCTCTCTTGCCTCAAAGCTTCTTAAAAAGCTAGTATATGCACGTCTATCCCATTCCTTACATTAAACTCCCTCCTTGATCCACTGCAATCTGGATTTAGCCCCCTTCACTCAACAGAGATAGCAATTGTTAAGGTTAACAACGACCTACTTACAGCAAAATCCAAAGGCCCCTTCTCTCTACTTATCCTCCTTGATCTGGCTGCAGCCTTTGATACTGTCAACCACCCTCTTTTGCTCCATACCCTCCAATCCTTCGGCATCTGCAACACGGCTCTCCCTTGGTTCTCTTCCTATCTGTCTAACCGTACCTTTAGTGTAGCCTTCTCTGGGGCATCCTCTGCCCCGTTACCTCTTTCTGTTGGGGTACCACAAGGCTCTGTCCTCGGTCCCCTTCTCTTCTCAATCTACACATCCTCATTAGGTTCCTTAATAAAGTCACACGGGTTTCACTATCATCTGTATGCCGACAATACCCAAATCTACCTCTCTGCACCAGAACTATCTCCTTCCTTGCTATCCCGTGTCACTAACTGTCTCTCTCATATCTCATCTTGGATGTCCTCTCACTACCTCAAGCTAAATCTCTCTAAAACTGAGCTCCTTATTTTCCCCCCTTCTTCCAAAATCTCCACACCCCATGTCTCTATAACTGTTGATAACTTCATCATTACCCCAATCTCACATTCCCGATATCTTGGGGTCACACTTGACTCAGATCTTTCTTTCACTCCTCACATTCAGTCCTTGGCCAAAGCCTGCCGCTTCCACCTTAAAAACATCGCTAAAATCAGACATTTCTTTACATAAGACACAACTAAGACTTTAATCCACTCTCTCATCCTTTCACACCTCGACTACTGCAACTCCATCCTCTCTGGTCTCCCTAGCTGCCACCTAGCTCCTTTACAATCCATAATGAATGCCTCTGCCAGACTCATCTTCCTTACACGTCGCTCTTCATCTGCCGGACCTCTGTGCCAATCCCTTCACTGGCTTCCTCTTGCCTCCAGGAGTAAACACAAAATTCTCACTCTGACTTATAAAGCCCTCAATTGCATTGCTCCCCCCTACATCTCAGACCTTGTCTCCAGATACTCTCTCTCCCGACCCCTTCACTCCACTCATGATCTCCTACTCTCCTCCTCTCTTGTTACCTCCTCACATTCCCGTTTATAAGATTTCTCCAGGCTGGCTCCCATCTTATGGAACTCTCTGCCTTGCTCCACAAGGCTCTCCCCTAGTTTTAAAATATTCAAGTGCTCCCTGAAGACTCTACTATTCAGGGACGTATACAACCTACACTAACTTTCCTATCTCCACTGCTATCCCCTTAAACCCCATAGCATGTAAGCCTATGAGCCCAGCTGTTTGTAGTCCACCTTCATAAGAGCCGACTACAACAGTGCAACTCTTGGCAGAACCCTCTACCCATTTGATCCCTGTAATTGTTTTTATATACCACGTATGTTCATAGCGCTGCAGAACTTGTTAACGCTCTACAAATACCTGATAATAATAATAATAAAATAATAACTCATATTTTTGAGCCCTTATAACTTTTTTTGCGTAATATTTTTTTAAATCATTTTTATCAGATGGTGTTATTATGAGTGTAACTGTACTTTTCAAAGTATCTTTTATGTGTTTTGTGACACTTTGTCTTGCGTAACAGTTAACCAGAGCTCTTGAGGTTGCAGTAATCATTCTAGCGTAAATCGTGATTGCTGTTATGCGTTCGCATTTACTTTCAACTTGTAATACGAGCAATCCTTCCTACACATGCAAACAGCCAAGATAAACCCAATATTGATTGTGCAAAACAGTTAGTGCGCCATTCATATATAGCCCAAAGTGAGGCCTACATGTTGCCATTTGCACAGAAGCAGTATACAAATTATATTTATATGATTCAGCAATAAATAAACTTCTTTGAGAATTGGATCATTTAACTTCCATCATAATTTTAAAAATATGGACATATTTAAAGGGACAGTCTAGTCCAAAATAAACTTTCATGATTCAGATAGGGCATGTAATTTTAAACAACTTTCCAATTTACTTTATTTTTAATTTATTTATTTTTAAAAAACAAGCTTTATTGATATTATTGTTCAAATTTACTGGTGTCGTTTCTGTCTACAAGACGGTGATAAGGCATTTCTTGCAGTAGGATCAGTCCTTATAGAACAATAAGAGCACATCGGGATCTCAAAAAAAAAAAAAAAAAAAAAACTTCATAATTCCATATTAACCATAGTTCGTGTGTTTCTACTTTGAGCTAGGCATTTTAACATTTTTTAAACAATTACAAGCTTAGATAAACATAAACTTTGAACTTTGTGTTGAGGTCAAGAAGAAGGTTCGAGAAGTGTTACGCAATAGTGATAAAGATGGATAAGGAGGAGGGGGGAACAGGTAAAAAAAAAAAAGGCAAGGCAGCACTTCCCCACACGAGGGGTGTGTGTGTGTGGTGGAATGAAGCCATTATGCTATCTGATTGAGGAATATTTGGAGTAGTGTTGTATATCATAGTGGGGGGTCTTTCCACGTACACTTCATCATTTCATGGGTTACAATTTGATTCATTTTGAGGTAGTGAAATCTCTCTAGGATTAATAAATCATTAACCGAGGCATGCCATTCGTTCAGAGTTGGTATATCATGGGATTTTTATTTTTCTGGGATGAGTTTTTTAGATCCCGTGAGCTTTATTAAAAGGAGAGCCTGTTTATATGTTTCTCTGATTTTTGACAGGTTAAGAAAAAGTATTGTATCTGGTGAGCATGGTATTAAGTTTTGTAGTTTTTTAGATATGAGGCCTATCTCTTCTGCCCAGAAACCCTGGAGTCTCGGGCAGGACCACCAAATATGGAAAAGTGTGCCCGTCTCACCACAACCCCTCCATCATAAGGGGCTCGCCTCCAATTTACTTTTATCACCAATTTGGCTTTGTTCTCTTGGTATTCTTAGTTGAAAGCAAAACCTAGGTAGTCCCATATGCTAATTTCTTAGATCTTGAAGGCCGCCTCTTATCTGAATGAATTTTGACAGTTCTTTTACCACTGGAGGGCATTAGTTAATGTGTGTCATGTAGATAACATTGTGTTCATGCACGTGGAGTTACCTAAGAGCCTGTCAAAAGAACTAAAATAAGGGGACAGTTTGCAAAGGCTTAGATACAAGGTAATCACACAGGTAATACGTGTATTTATATATCTGTGTTGGTTATGCTAAACTGGGGAATAGGTAATTAAGGGATTATCTATCTTTTAAAAAAATAAAATTTAGTGTTTAGACTGTCCCTTTAACACTGTTTATAATAGTTAAATTGAATCTAATCAATAGGCTGCCCACATGATAGTTTTCTGAAGATCTTGACCATTGGGCTATTAATATATATTTCAAAGCTATGGCTAAGGGTTAAAACACAAACCAAAAATTTCCTCTCACTGTCCTTTTAGTTCTAAATGCTTTGCTGTCTCTGTCTTCAATTTATAAAGTTGAAATTGTGGATTTTGCCTTTAAAGGCAGTTTTACCTCTACAAACTGTGCTTTACTAGCAGAATTATATGTCTTTTCTCTGAATGCCCATATCTGGGGGCCCATCCGATAAAAATTGTCGCCCGCAAAAGCCGGCGACGCCAATATTTGCGCGGGTTTGGTATCACATATACGGCGTAACCTAGAAGTTACGCGCGTATATTTCTGCCGTCGCCCGTAGTTTTTTGGGCTATAGGCAGGTATACCAAACCAGCGCAGTTTGGTATCCAATATGCAGCGTAAGGACTTACGTGGTGAAAATGGAGAAAACTTACTCCATTTTCACCTCGCCACAAAAAGCAGCCGTAAGAAGCCTTACGCTGACTATTGGAGCCCCGTAACTCCCTAAACTGGCTGCTAAAATAAACCTAACAACTAACGCATGCGCAATGTCTATCTCCCTGTCAACCGCGATCTTCTAAAATAAACCTAACACCTAACGCATGCGCAATGTCTATCTACCTGTCAACCGCGATCCCCCCCCCCCCCGAAATCCCTAATAAAGTTATTAACCCCTAAACCGCCGCTCCCGGACCCTGCCGCCATCTACATAAACTAACCCCCTACTGTGAGCCCCTAAAACCGCCTCCATCTACCTTATCTATCCCCTAACTAGAACCCCTTACACCGCTGTCATCTACCTTATCTATCCCCTAATCTGACCCCTTACACCGCCGCCACCTATATAAAAATTATTAACCCCTAATCTAATCCCCTATACCGCCGCCAGCTATATTAATATTATTAACCCCTAATGTAAGCCCCTTACACCGCCGCCATCTCTATTAAAATGATTAACCCCTAATTTAATCTACCTACCCCGCCGCCAGCTATATTATCTATATTAACCCTAAGTATATTATAGTTAATATAGGTATTACATTATATATATTAACTATATTAACCCTAATTATATTAGGGTTAATATAGTTAATATAGTTACTATAGTATTTATATTAACTATATTAACTCTATCTAACCCTAACACCCCTAACTAAATTTATATTAAATTAATCTAATTCATTTATAAACTAAAATATTCCTATTTAAATCTAAATACTTACCTATAAAATAAACCCTAAGATAGCTACAATATAATTAATAATTACATTGTAGCTATGTTAGGGTTAATATTTATTTTACAGGTAAATTGTTAATTATTATAACTAGGTATAATAGCTATTAAATAGTTATTAACTATTTAATATCTACCTAGTTAAAATAATTACCCAATTACCTGTAAAATAAATCCTAACCTAAGTTACAAATACACCTACACTATCAATAAATTCAATAAACTACAAACATCTATCTAAAAATACAATTAAATTAACTAAACTAAATTACAAAAAAAAAACAAACACTAAATTACAAAAAATAAAAAAAAGATTACAAGATTTTTAAGCTAATTACACCTATTCTAAGCCCCCTAATAAAATAATAAACCCCCAAAATAAAAAAAATTCCCTGCCCTATTCTAAATTTAAAAAATTTCAAAGCTCTTTACCTTACCAGCCCTTAAAAGGGCCTTTTGTGGGGCATGCCCCAAAGAATTCAGCTCTTTTGCATACAAATACAATACCCCCCCCCATTACAACCCACCACCCACATACCCCTATTCTAAAACCACCCAAACCCCCCTTAAAAAAGCCTAACACTACCCCCCCTGAAGATCTCCCTACCTTGTCTTCACCACACCGGGCCGAACTCCTGATCCGATGCGGGCGATGTCTTCCTCCAAGCGGCAAAGAAGAATTCTTCCTCCGGCGATGTTTTCCTCCAAGCGGCAAAGAAGAATTCTTCCTCCGGCGACGTCTTCCTCCAAGCGGCAGCAAAGTCTTCATTCTTCCGGCGGCATCTTCAATCCTCCAAGCGGCAGCAAAGTCTTCATTCTTCCGGCTGATCCAATCAGCCAATCAGATTGAGCTCGCATTCTATTGGCTGATCGGAACAGCCAATAGAATGCAAGCTCAATCTGATTGGCTGATTGGATCAGCCAATCGGATTGAACTTGAATCTGATTGGCTGATTCCGATTAATTCCGAATCAGCCAATCGGAATTCGGCGGACGCCATCTTGGATGACGTCATTTAAAGGTACCTCATTCGTCGTTCAGTCGTCGTCCGGGATGGATGCTCCGCGGCGGCGGAGCGAAGAAAGAAGATTGAAGATGCCGCCGGAAGAATGAAGACTTTGCTGCCGCTTGGAGGAAGACGTCGCCGGAGGAAGAATTCTTCTTTGCCGCTTGGAGGAAGACATCGCCGGAGGAAGAATTCTTCTTTGCCGCTTGGAGGAAGACATCGCCCGCATCGGATCAGGAGTTCGGCCCGGTGTGGTGAAGACAAGGTAGGGAGATCTTCAGGGGGGTAGTGTTAGGCTTTTTTAAGGGGGGTTTGGGTGGTTTTAGAATAGGGGTATGTGGGTGGTGGGTTGTAATGGGGGGGGTATTGTATTTGTATGCAAAAGAGCTGAATTCTTTGGGGCATGCCCCACAAAAGGCCCTTTTAAGGGCTGGTAAGGTAAAGAGCTTTGAAATTTTTTAAATTTAGAATAGGGCAGGGAATTTTTTTTATTTTGGGGGTTTATTATTTTATTAGGGGGCTTAGAATAGGTGTAATTAGCTTAAAAATCTTGTAATCTTTTTTTTATTTTTTGTAATTTAGTGTTTGTTTTTTTTTGTAATTTAGTTTAGTTAATTTAATTGTATTTTTAGATAGATGTTTGTAGTTTATTGAATTTATTGATAGTGTAGGTGTATTTGTAACTTAGGTTAGGATTTATTTTACAGGTAATTGGGTAATTATTTTAACTAGGTAGATATTAAATAGTTAATAACTATTTAATAGCTATTATACCTAGTTATAATAATTAACAATTTACCTGTAAAATAAATATTAACCCTAACATAGCTACAATGTAATTATTAATTATATTGTAGCTATCTTAGGGTTTATTTTATAGGTAAGTATTTAGATTTAAATAGGAATATTTTAGTTTATAAATGAATTAGATTAATTTAATATAAATTTAGTTAGGGGTGTTAGGGTTAGATAGAGTTAATATAGTTAATATAAATACTATAGTAACTATATTAACTATATTAACCCTAATATAATTAGGGTTAATATAGTTAATATATATATAATGTAATACCTATATTAACTATAATATACTTAGGGTTAATATAGATAATATAGCTGGCGGCGGGGTAGGTAGATTAAATTAGGGGTTAATCATTTTAATAGAGATGGCGGCGGTGTAAGGGGCTTACATTAGGGGTTAATAATTTTAATATAGATGGCGGCGGTGTTAGGGGCTCACTTTAGGGGGTTATAGATATAATATAGCTGGCGGCGGGGTACGGGAGCGACGGTTTAGGGGTTAATAACTTTATTAGGTTGCGGCGGGGTACGGGAGCGGCGGTTTAGGGGTTAATAGCTTTTTTATTGTTAGGATAGTGAGGGGGGATAGCGGATAGAGGGTTAGACGTGTCGGGCTATGTTAGGGAGGCGTTTTAGACGTGTCGGGCTATGTTTAGGAGGCGTGTTAGACAGTGCGGGTGATTTAGACTTTAGTCAGGTTTTATAGGCGCCGGCAGTTTCTAACGTGGCGTAAGTCACTGGCGACGCCAGAAATCTGTACTTACGCAGATTTCTGGACATCGCTGGTTTGTGAGACTTGAGCTACTTTAGCAAGTGACGGCGCCGCATATTGGATGGCTCGAGTTGCGAGCTGAAACTGCGGGCGACGTGGGTTCCCTCGCTTGCGCCGCAAACTGCGATCTATATCGGATCGCGCCCCTGATATAATATCAAGATCTATATCTATTGAAGTCTTTTCCAAAATTGATATCAAAGTTGTTTTTCCTCATGCGTCATGCGATCTCTCTCATTTCTTTTGTCCTAAACCAGAATTGAGTAACGGTCAGCTGCTTCATATTTTAAATCTAGTGAGATTTCTGAAAATCTATTTATATATTTTAAAGAAATGGAGAAAGATCAAAGAGATTGTTAATTATTCTTCAGGGGTATATAAAAGATTTGTTTTCCAGTTATATTTACTCCAGCCAGTCTGTTCAGTGCATTGTCAAAATGTATCAAGCAAAATAGATTTGTCTGAAGAAAGCTTGAAGCATCATTTCACAAGGGCAATTTTTACTAATAGCAAATAGATATTAAAGGGACCGTCTAGTCAAAATTAAACTTTCATGATTCAGATAGGGCATGCAATTTTAAACAACTTTCCAATTTACTTCTATCTAATTTGCTCAATTCTTTAGATATCCTTTGTTGAAGAAAAAGCAATGCACATGTGTGAGCCAATCACACAATGCCTCTATGTGCAGCAACCAATCAGCAGCTACTCAGCATATCTAGAAATGCTTTTCAGCAAGTGATATCAAGAGAATTAAGCAAATTAGATAATAGAAGAAAATTAGAAAGTTGTTTAAAATGACTTGCTCTTTCTAAATCATGAAAGAAAAAAATTGGGTTTCATGTCCCTTTAATGATAAATATATAAGTACTATATACTTAAAGGGGCATGAACCCCACATTGTTTTCATGATTCAGACAGAGCATGACATTTTAAACAACTGTCTAATTTATTTCTATTAGAATTTTTTTGTTCTTCTCTTGGTATGTTTTGTTGAAAAGCAATAATGTAAGCTCAAGAGCATGAATGTGTCTGGAGCACTATATGGCAACAGTTTTGCAAAAATGTTATCCATCTGCAAGAGCTAGAGATGGCAGCCCTTTTTCCTGCCTTGTGTTGCTCCAGGTACCTACCTAGGTATCTCTTAATATCATAGGCATCTGTGAAACAAATCACAAAAAGAGGGCGCCTCCTAGTCTTCTTAATATCATGGGAACAAAGCAAATTTGATAATTAAAGCAGTGGTCAAGTCCGACAAAAAAAGTCTGGGAACTCACCAAGACTTCCACCCCCTCTCACAATTAATATTGTTTTATATATATATATATATATATATATATATATATATATATATATATATATATATATATATATATATATATATATATATATATATATATATATATATACACACACATTCTATTTATATGTATATAATCTATACACTTTGGTTAATTAAAGCAAATTAAATCCATTGAAGGGTTGAATGGTTGCCTTTGGGCCTGAGAGTCCTCCTCTGTCACAGAGTATCACCCACTGGTGCAATAGTCTTATTTCTGCTGAGGGGAGCTAAATAACCCCAGAGCAAGCCACACAGAAATGAAAACACCATGTGTTACACACATTACGGGGGTGATCACACAGCAGGACCGCTGACAGGCTTGCATTTAGTGTATTGTAGGAAGTGGTACTGCCCATTACTAGAGGATCTCACTATACCTCTAACCAGACTGTGCTCCAGCTCCTCCCACCAGCAGCAGCAGTGTTTACTGAAGCGTTTCTGTTCTCTGCCCAGAGGGAACTTAGTTCCTCCTGCAAAAATAGTGCTGGAACTCTGTTCCCATGCGTTCCCACTCAACTTGACCACTGAATTAAAGTAAATTGGAAAAAAATAATAATAATTGTATGCTCTGTCTAAATCACAAAACAACATTTTTGGGTTTTATATCTCTTTGCTGCATACCAAAAATGCAAAAGACATTTAAAATCAATTTAAATCTAAATTCAGAAAAAAATCAGAAAATCAAACTAGTTTTATTAACCAAAATTATGTCATTAATCATTTTCCAGAATCCAACTATCTTATCACCCTAGCCGTTCGAGATACTATGAGCGCATTCTGGTTGATGCTACACTCGTGAGTATAAACAGCCTGCACTAATTTGTAAATAACTCCTATTATCCTTCAGTGTGATTAATTTGCTACCAAGCATGCATTTACTTTGCACTTATGTTTTAAAAATTAGAGACTGCAGTAGCCTTCCACATTTTGTGTTTATCTCTTTTACAACCAATGGATGCTCCAATGCTCAGGTCCACATCCTCTCCAGGCCAGAAAAAAATCCTAAAGAACGCAGTAAAAAGCACACGTAAGAGAGGTGTTGCATGCCGTTTCATGTATCAATGCATGTTACAATAATAAAGTGAAAGAACTGATAAGGTCTTAACCCCCTATTCCATCTTACGACTTGCCTTATAACCTTATACTTTATAAGAAATAAACAGACCAGACACATAGTTGGGAGAAAAAACAAAGACCAGTCACGGTCACGTTTATTTAACATAAACGGTTAACTTGTGCCTGCGATGATATTTAATACCATTGCAGGCACTCAAATAAATTAACTTCCAAACTTGGCAACAAGTTTGTTAAACAATCCGTTGGCGGCATCTCACCCTAACCTAACCCCTATCAGCAGCTGGTCAAGGCCCCTTTCGGTGTTTGCAGCGTGACACCCAGCTGTTCACGCCCAATGGCACAAAAAGAGAGCTGTGGAAATAAGAGATTTTCAGCCTGTACTCGCAAGGGAGGGGACCCCCCAAGCTGGCGCCTAGGCGGGCGTAACCCCTCCCCTTTCTTGACCGTCACTCTTCTCCTTCTGTGCCCGCTCCCCAGGGCCTTGACCACCCGCCAGCTAGGGCATCTCCACCCAACCCAGTAAGGCACCCTCCATCAAGCAAATCGTACAACCCTCCTGATGTGGGTGGGTGGCTATCTTAACAACCCGGGCTTACAAAAGGCTAGCTCAATTAAACCTACCCCTGCCGGGTTCACTCACCCTCATGCTGCCACATCGTTGCTGCCACTCTTATCTTCATCCCAGGGGGCCGGGTGGGCGGGGAAAACTTTCTCCTCGAAGTCTGGAACCAGAAAGAGGCCGGATACACTGCTGCAGGACCCTATAAAGGTAAGCACAAAACACCGCCTTCTCTCCTGCAACATTGTAACAAAAACACCCTAGCATTCTCCAGACTTCAAGTTGGTAATCCCTTAATGTTGTTACAGGCCCACTAGAGTGCCCTCCACTCTCATTCTCAGGTTGGTCATTAAGGAGCAGGATATCTAAGGATGGCAAAAAATGCTGTCATCCTAGGCATAGGCTAGTGGACCTATTCCATAGCATGCCGCTGAATACAATATTGGCCTCATCGTAGATGCTACATGTTAAAGACAAAATATATACTTGTTTTCATGTTTTCTGAGCTTGTTTCGGTATAGTTTGTATGAATTTATTAATTCATTGATTTTGACTATTTTGCATAGTTTGTTTAATTGAATATTTTGGAAAATAAAGGGCTAGATTAAGAGTAGAGAGGTAGTTGGTGCTTCCGCTCGCTTGTTAACTCTACTATAAGTACGTTTTTTGTGTGTGTTGGGTAGCGCACATATTACAAGTTTTAAATAAAAAGTATTTGCTTGCGTGCTAACATGAAGCCAAACTTTCAAATATCACAACCTCATTAAAGAGACAGTAAACCCAAAAAAATTATTTTATTATTTAGATAGAGAATACAATTTTAAAAAAGTTTCCAATTTACTTCTATTATAAAAATTTTAAAAGTATAAAGTTTTGTTCTCATGTTATTCTTTGATGAAGGGATACCTAGGTAGGTAGTGTGCACATGCTAAAGCACTACATGACAGGAAATAGTGCTGCCATCTAGTGTTCCTGCTAATGTATAACATTGTTGCAAAACTGCTGCTATATAGTGTTGTGGACACGTGCACACTCATGAGCTTACATCCCAGCTTTTCAATAAAGGATAACAAGAAAACGAAGAAAATTTGATAACAGAAGTAAATTAGAAAGTTGTTTAAAATTGTATGCTCTATCTGAATCATGAAAGAAAAAAATTGGGTTTTATGTCCCTTTAACGTGTCCCCCATAGAATGGAGTGTAAAAAGGAAAAACCTAACATCAAGATGCGCAATCCTGATTGCATTTTCTCAAGTACGTTAAACTAACATGAAATATTAACATTTCACATTCCAATTTTCTTCACATAAAATAATATGTTCTATTTGTTGATATATATATATATATATATATATATATATATATTAGTTTTTTGGGTAAAATATATATCTATACCTATATGTAGTCATGGTCAAAAATATTGGCAACCCTGCTTTTCTGTCAGATAATGCACAATTACATATTTTTAGGCATTCTCATGTTTATTTATTTTGTTTGTATTGGTATGACACAAAAAAGTGGAGAAACTAAGTGAAATCTGACACATTCCACGCAAAACTCCAAAATCTGACTGGACAAAATTATTGGCACTTTCTCAAAATTGTAAGAAATAATTGCATTCCAAGTTTTTGATGCTCCTGTAATGTGTAATTAAATTCACCTGTATCAATTAACAGGTGCTGGCAATATAGAAATCACACCAGCAACTAGTTAAAATAGTGAACAATTGACACAACCTTTCTGTTTTGTGTCTCAGTGTGCCCCATTGAGCATGGAGAAGAGGAAGAGCAGCAAAGCATTGTCTGAGGATTTGAGAACAAAAATTGTGGAAAAGCATGGACAATCTCAAGGTTACAAGTCCATCTCCAGAGATCTTAATGTTCCTGTGTCCACTGTGCGCAACATTGTCAAGAAGTTTACATCCTAGGGGTGGCAATAGGGAAAAATGCTTAAGAAAGAAAGAGATCTTTTGGATCATAAAATTACATACTAGAGTACCAGAAGGAATTAATAAAAGGATGGATGTTGATCTATTTGTTGAATAGTACAATTTACAACATAATCTAAAATAAAACAACATAAGAGAAAACTTTTTTTTTTTTTTTTTTTTTTTTTTTTCTCCATATTTACCCTCTATAAAATGTCGTCCTTTTTCCCCCTAAAGTTTACTAACACAGCTCAGGTCCCACAAAGAAATGAATGAAAAAATCTTATAAATTCTTTGGATGCACTAACTTAAATAGTGAACAATTAACTTAGCACATCCGAAATTAACTGTGTGTGTTTTATTATAATTTTTTATCATAATATTTATGTTTTCTTATTATTATATTTATGTTTCTTTTAATAGAATTTCTGTTCCCTTATGAATTTCATTTGTATTTCAACATATTGTTTTGTTTATGTTAATGTGATGGTTTGTCCATTCTTAATTTAGATAGTCGATTTTCTCACATATGCATCGATGGTGACAGACTTATAGTAATTGACACCACTATCGATATGCCTGCATCTCTGGAAAAATCTCCATATCTACTTTCTAAGCTATTCTTGCATATTATTGCTTAATTGAATACCTATGTGATTGTTAATAATTTTTTATGTAATACTTTTTATTTTTATTTTATTTATATATTTTTTATTTAAATTGTCTATTAGAATTTAGTTCACATAGGCTTAGAATGAATAGTTTGTATATGTATATATATTAACAATTGTACTAGTACTAGAAGATTTGTATAACTATTTACTGTGTTATTTGACTTAGTAATTAAAGGAACAAAATTTATGACCAATCTGCAGCAAAGGTTTCAGCTACCTTACTCATAGGTGTAGACAATAGTTCTTAATTGAACCGATAACACGATTGGTCCCTTTGCTGCATATAGGTCAATGCACACCTTGAACATATCACCTCTGATGAAGCGCATGTACGCATGCGCGAAACGCGTCAGGTGTTAAGGCTTTGCTCTCACCTTATGTACTAGCACCTTGCTTTAATAAACACCTTTTTTGAACCAGCCGTGGATGATTTTTCAGCCGTCTTTTGTCCTCTCTTCTGGGGATCACCTATTACTACATATATATATATATATATATATATATATATATTAGTTTTTTGGGTAAAATATATATCTATACCTATATGTAGTCATGGTCAAAAATATTGGCAACCCTGCTTTTCTGTCAGATAATGCACAATTACATATTTTTAGGCATTCTCATGTTTATTTATTTTGTTTGTATTGGTATGACACAAAAAAGTGAAGAAACTAAGTGAAATCTGACACATTCCACGCAAAACTCCAAAATCTGACTGGACAAAATTATTGGCACTTTCTCAAAATTGTAAGAAATAATTGCATTCCAAGTTTTTGATGCTCCTGTAATGTGTAATTAAATTCACCTGTATCAATTAACAGGTGCTGGCAATATAGAAATCACACCAGCAACTAGTTAAAATAGTGAACAATTGACACAACCTTTCTGTTTTGTGTCTCTGTGTGCCCCATTGAGCATGGAGAAGAGGAAGAGCAGCAAAGCATTGTCTGAGGATTTGAGAACAAAAATTGTGGAAAAGCATGGACAATCTCAAGGTTACAAGTCCATCTCCAGAGATCTTAATGTTCCTGTGTCCACTGTGCGCAACATTGTCAAGAAGTTTACAGCCCATGGTACTGTTGCTAATCTCCCTGGACATGGACGAAAGAGAAAAATTGATCAAAGATTGCAACAAAGGATTGTTCGAATAGTGGATAAAGAACCTCGATCAACTTCCAGACAAATTCAAGCTGAACTTCAGGCACAGGGTACAAATATGTCAGCTCACACTATATGTCGCCATCTGAAGGAAATGGGACTCTATGGTAGGAGACCCAGAAGGACCCCACTGCTGACACAGAAACATAAAAAATCTAGATTGGAGTTTGCCAAAACTTACCTGCGGAACCAAAATCCTTTTGGGAATGTGCTGTGGACAGACGAAACTAAATTACAGCTTTTTGGTAAAGCCCATCATTCTACTGTTTTCAGAAAAATAAATGAGGCTTTTAAAGAAAAGATAACAGTCCCTACAGTCAAACATGGTGGAGGTTCACTGATGTTTTGGGGTTGCTTTGCTGCTTCAGGCACTGGATGTCTTGACTGTGTGCATGGCATTATGAAATCTGAATACTACCAAAGAATTCTATGGTGCAATGTAGGGTCCAGTGTCAGAAAGTTGGGTCTCCGTCAGAGGTCATGTGTCTTACAGCAGGAAAATGACCCACAGCACATGTCAAAAAGCACCCAGAAAGGGTTTAAGAGAAAGCGCTGGAGAGTACTGAACTGACCAGCAATGAGTCCAGATCTCAATCCCATAGAGCACCTGTGGAGAGATCTCAAAACAGCAGTTGGGAAAAGAAACCCTTCCAATCTGAGAGACCTTCAGTTGGTGAAAGAAGAGTGGTTCAAAATTTCAGTAGAGAGTTGTAAGCAACAGCAATTGATTTCAGTTATTTTTTCCAAGGGGTGTGCTACCAAATATTAAATTGAAGGTGCCAATAATTTTGTCCAGTCCATTTTTGGAGATTTGCGTGTAATGTGTCAGATTTGGCTTTTTTTTCTCCACTTTTTTGTGTCATACTAATACAAAAAAAAAAAAAACAACCCATTTGTATTTGCAACAATTTTCTGGGTGAAGTGGTGCATTATCTGACATAAATATGATTATATGATTATATATAGGTATAAATATACAGATATATATAGGAGTATCTATTTAGAAATACTTAGAACATATCCCTCTATATAAAGAACATTGGAATGTGAAATATGTACAGTAAATAGATAGTTAAACACTTTATTAAATAAGAATATTGCATAAATATGATTTTTCATGTTTTCAGCTGCTTGACTGAAAAGGGCTTCATGTATATATAGTGAAGTAGCATAGCTGTAAAAAGCTGACTAGAAAATATCACCTGAACATCTCTATATAAAAAAGAAAGATATTTTACCTCAAAAGTTCCTCAGTAGTCACCTCCCATTGTAAAGGATTTCTAAGCAGCATTTTAGTGTGTCTGTCCTAGGACAGCTTAGGGGATGAGCCTTGTGAACTCTCATATTATTTCACCAATCAGGTAAAGGAAGCTTACTATGAAATCTCATGAGAGTTAAGTCAAATCTCATGAGATCACAGTAAGAGTTCATGACCTCAGCACTGCTGATGCTGATTGGCTGCTGTTCATTTCTTCATTTTTTTTTATTTTTACCTGCAGCTGGGAGCAGGTGAAGTATAACTTTTTACACAGAATTTACTCTGCTGAGCTGAGGAAATTGTGAGGTAAAATATCTTCTTTTTTTGCATAGAGATGCTCAGGTGATATTTTCCTGTCAGCTTTTTACAGTTATACTGCATCAGTTTCAAGTGATTTAGCATATGAGTATTATGTCCCTTTAATAATTCACTGTTGTAAACCAAGTTTCATATGAGTCCATATCACAAAAGTAGATTCTTCTAGGTAATCCAAAGTCAGCGTGAGGAATAATGATAAAAATAATGATAAAAGACCCCGTTGGGTTTCCTAATAACATTCCTCACCCCCAATCTTATGAGGTAAGTGCCGCACAATGAGAGGGATCACCCACGTACATCATAAGATTCCCTGCTTCTTTGCTCCTTGAAGTTGGTAGAGTGGTCTTTCAGTCACGTATTCCAACAACTGGACCCCTGTCAAACCAGTCTGTGACTTCCTGGGGTATCCAGAGTGAACAAACAATAAAGTTCTTACTCACGCTTAAGTTGACTCACGCTGACTTTGGATTACCTAGAAGAATCTACTTTTTGTGTTATGGACTCATATGAAACTTGGTTTACAATAGTGAATTTAAATTATTAAGTGATCAATAATTAAGCATATTGTTATAATACTTTTATATATATGGGATAACCATATTGATGTTAAAATTCACACTACAGAGGATCATGGTATCTTCTTACTAAGTGCTCTCCACACACTTGCTATTCTATTTCTTTATTTTAGTATTAAGTGTATTGTAGAGGGACTATTCACTTCATACTTATTAGGCAGTAGCTGCTGTTTGAAATACAGTGTGTTCTCTGGTTAGATATTTCAACACTGAGGAACTCTATACCAAGCACTTTTTTATTTCTTTCTCACTATATATATATATATATATATATATATATATATATATCATATATGTATTCATGTGTTTATATGTATATATGTCTGTAAATACATATATACAATTATAAATACATATGTACACACACATATATACTTTGTGTGTGTGTTAAAGTCCTTTTTTTATAACACCTGAGACCTCATATTTTTTAGCCCTTATAACTTTTTTAAGCAATATTTTTTTAAAATAATTTTCATCAGACAGTGTTATTATGTTTGTAACTCTACTCTTGAATGTATTTTTGATGCGTTTTTTTTTCTCACTTTTTATTCAAAAATAACAGTTAACCAGAGCTCCGAAGTCACGCTAACCTTAAAATTATGTTTGCTCTCACACGTTTGAATTTACTTTCAACTCGTAATATGTGCGCACAAAGCTGCGATAAACCCGATATCACTTGCGTTTCATCAGTTAGCATGCCACTTATAATCTAGCCCTAAATGTTTAATTAATTTGAAGAACGTATATAGGCTTTAATTTTTTATATTTCCTCTTTGAATATTTTTTTGTTGTCCTTAGTAAGATGTTATATACATTAATTTATTTTAAATTATGTTTATTTGTCTTCTTAAGTAAATGGCAAACAAACAATGTATATAAAACTTCATAACATTTCTTTATATTATTTCATGCCATAATCTTTGTAATTTTTGTTTGAACAAAGTTAATTAAATCATATTAATAATAAACAAGTATTCCCATTTATGTAATTAAAGATGTATTAAATTTTCAATGTTTTTCAGTAAATAAACTTCGGCTATATTACGAGTCTTGCGCTATGAGTAAAAAAACAGCGTTAATCCTCAAAACGCTGCTTTTTTACTACTGCTACTATTACGAGTCTTGCAGATTTAGGGGCACACATTTTTGGCCTTACCACAAATCAACTTACGCAATTTGCGTATAGTCTTTTTTCTATGGGACTTCCATAGCGCCTGTATTACGAGCTTGTCCTGGGAGGCCAAAAAGTGAGCAGAACACCCTATCCCGTCAAGATTTGTACCGCATTTTAAAGTCAGTAGTTATGAGTTTTACACTATAACGCTGTAGCATAAAACTCATAAATAAATTGCTAAAAAGTACACTAACAACCATAAACTACCTATTAACCCCTAAACCGAGGCCCTCCCGCATCGCAAACACTAAAATTAAATTATTAACTCCTAATCTGCCGCTCAAGGACATCGCCGCCACTATAATAAACATATTAGCCCCTAAACCGCCCCACTACCGCCTCGCAAACATTAGTTAAATATTATTAACCCCTAATCTGCTGTCCCTAACATCGCCGCCACCTACCTACATTTATTAACCCCTAATCTGCCGCCCCCAGCGTCGCCGCCACTATATTAAATTTATTAACCCCTAAATCTAAGTCTAACCCTAACCCTAACACCCCCTAACTTAAATATAATTTAAATAAATCTAAATACAAATGACTATCATTACCTAAATAATTCCTATTTAAAACTAAATACTTACCTGTAAAATAAACCCTAAGTTAGCTACAATATAACTAATAGTTACATTGTAGCTAGCTTAGGTTTTATTTTTATTTTACAGGAAAGTTTGTATTTATTTTAACTAGGTAGAATAGTTACTAAATAGTTATTAACTATTTACTAACTACCTAGCTTAAATAAATACAAATTTACCTGTAAAATAAATCCTAACCTAAATTACACTAACACCTAACCTAACCCTACAATTAAATAAATTCCCTTAATTAAATACAATTAACTAAATTCAATAAAATTAGCTAAATTACAAAAAAAACCCACTAAATTACAGAAAATAAAAAACTAATTACAAGATATTTAAACTAATTACACCTAATCTAATAGCCCTATCAAAATAAAAAAAGCCCATCCAAAATAAAAAACCCTAGCCTGAACTAAATTACCAATAGCCCTCAAAAGGGCCTTTTGCGGGGCATTGCTCCAAAGAAATCAGCTCTTTTACCTGTAAAAAAAATACAAACAACCCCCCAACAGTAAAACCCACCACCCACACAACCAACCTCCCAAATAAAACCCTACATAACAAAAACCTAAGCTCCCCATTCCCCTGAAAAGGGAATTTGGATGGGCATTGCCCTTAAAAGGGCATTTAGCTCTATTGCGGCCCAAAGCCCTAACCTAAAAATAAAACCCACCCAATACACCCTTAAAAATCCTAACACTAACCCCCGAAAATCCACTTACCAGGAGAAGTCTTCATCCAAGCGGCAAGATGTTCTCAACGAAGCTGGCAGAAGTGGTCCTCCAGATGGGCAGAAGTGGTCCTCCAGACGGCAGAAGTCTTCACCCAGATGGCATCTTCTATCTTCATCCTTCCGACGCCGAGCAGCTCCATCATCAAGACATCCGGCATGGAGCATCCTCTTCAATCGACGTCTTCTTGCTGAATGAAGGTTCCTTTAAATGACATCATCCAAGATGGCGTCCCTTAGATTCCGATTGGCTGATATAATTCTATCAGCCAATCGGAATCTAAAAGATGCCATCTTGGATGACGTCATTTAAAGGAACCTTCATTCAGCAAGAAGACGTTGATTGAAGAGGATGCTCTGCACCGGATGTCTTGAAGATGGAGCTGCTCCGCGTTGGAAGGATGAAGATAGAATATGCCGTCTGGGTGAAGACTTCTGCCCGTCTGGAGGACTACTTCTGCCCGTCTGGAGGACCACTTCTGCCATCTTCGTTGAGGACATCTTGCCGCTTGGATGAAGACTTCTCCCGGTAAGTGGATCTTCGGGGGTTAGTGTTAGGATTTTTTAAGGGTGTATTGGGTGGGTTTTATTTTTAGGTTAGGGCTTTGGGCCGCAATAGAGCTAAATGCCCTTTTAATGGCAATGCCCATCAAAAAGCCCTTTTCAGGGCAATGGGGAGCTTGGTTTTTTTTTAGTTAGGGTTTTATTGGGGGGGGGGTTGGTTGTGTGGGTGGTGGGTTTTACTGTTGGGGGGTTGTTTGTATTATTTTTACAGGTAAAAGAGCTGATTTCTTTGAGGCAATGCCCCGCAAAAGGCCCTTTTAAGGGCTGTTGGTAGTTTTGTTTAGGCTAGGATTTTTTTTATTTTGGGTGGGCTTTTTTTATTTTGATAGGGCTATTAGATTAGGTGTAATTAGTTTAAATATCTTGTAATTTGCTTTTTATTTTCCGTAATTTAGTGTTTGTTTGTTTTTGTAATTTAGCTAATTTTATTGAATTTAGTTAATTGTATTTCATTTAGGGAATTTATTTAATTGTAGGGTTAGGTTAGTTGTTAGTGTAACTTAAGTTAGGTTTTATTTTACTGGTCAATTTGTATTTATTTTACTATTACTATTTAGTAACTATTCTACCTAGTTAAAATAAATACAAACTTGCCTGTAAAATAAAAATACACCCTAAGTTGGATAAAATGTAACTATTAATTATATTGTAGCTAGTTTAGGGTTTATTTTACAGGTAAGTATTTAGTTTTAAATAGGAATTATTTAGTTATTAACAGTAGGTTTTATTTAGATTTATTTAAATTATATTTAAGTTAGGGGGTGTTAGGGTTAGACTTAGATTTAGGGGTTAATAAATGTAATAAAGTGGCGGCGACGCTGGGGCGGCAGATTAGGGGTTAATAAATGTAGGTAGGTGGCGGCGATGTTAGGGACAGCAGATTAGGGGTTAATAATATTTAACTAATGTTTGCAAGGCGGGAGTGCAACAGTTTAAGGGTTAATATGTTTATTATAGTGGCTGCGACGTTGGGACGGCAGATTAGGGGTTAATAACATTATGTAGGTGTCGGCGATGTTGTGAGCAGCAGATTAGGGGTTAATAAATATAATTTAGGTGTCGGCGATGTTGAGGGCAGCAGATTAGGGGTTCATAAGTATAATGTAGGTGGTGGCGATGTCCGAAGCGGCAGATTATGGGTTAATAAATATAATGTAGGTGTCAGCGATGCCGGGGGCGGCAGATTAAGGGTTAATAAGTATAAGATTAGGGATGTTTAGACTCGGGGTCATGTTAGGGTGTTAGGTGTAACCATAAATTTAGTTTCCCCATAGGACTCAATGGGGCTGCGTTACTGAGCTTTACGCTGCTTTTTTGCAGGTGTTAGACTTGTTCTCAGCCGGCTCTCCCCATTGATGTCTATGGGGAAATTGTATACGAGCACGTACAACCAGCTCACAGCTGACTTAAGCAGCACTGGTATTGGAGTGCGGTATGGAGCACAATTTTGCTCTACGCTCACTTCTTGCCTTTTAACGCCGGGTTTAGTAAAACCTGTAATACCAGCGCTGTAGGTAAGTGAGAGGTGACAATAACGTGCAAGTTAGTACCTCCCCCCTCATAACGCAAAACTCATAATCTGGCCGCTTATTTGTAACACTTTTCACACAGGTATATATTTTAATATGCATTTTTTTTTAAAGATTTTTTTGATATTATTTTGACCTAGTAGCATGAAAATGACAAGTTTAAATAATTGTATATGTTTTACACCAAGCATTTATTAAATATAAATATATATAGAGAACATTCTAAAGATGAATACACAGCTTTGTGTTAACAATTTTGCTTAATCAATGAAAATACATTTAAAATCTAAATGAATAACTCCCTGCAGTGAAATGTAGGAACAAAGCTATGAATATGTAAATTAAAATATCAGGATACTGAAAATTTAATCAAGTAAAATGGAATATGCTTTCATATGATAATTTAACTTCCATCATTTTTACAAGAGTAACAAGTTGTTTGGATTATGAAAATGGACTGCAATTAAGACTGAGACCTTTTTAAAGTCAGTTCCTCTCAATTGCCAAGATGGTGAAGTCAGCGTCTCTATAATGAAGCTGATCTTGCCTACTTTGTAAAGAAATTTGGAAAATGAATGTAGACAGGTGTAATAGAAGTGCTATTTTATAATAGGTTTGCTTTATAAATGATCAATGAAGGAAGCTGAGGAATTTGGAGCAAGCATGTTATTCTATTATGTTATTTAATACTATACAATAACAATTGTTCTTAATAAAGTTGGAGAATACAGACACATGTTTATTTTTTTTCAATATTTTCAATAATTAGTGACAGGGAGCTCTTATAGTTGGCTAATGACAAATTTTGTTTCAGATGCTGATTCAGTGTTTTTAAAAAATGATTTACAGAGACTTTATTATCTTGAAGTATTTTGCTAACTATTGAGCAAACATCATTTACTTGGAAAATAATTTAAATATATTACAAATAGATATAATTTTAAAGAGAAAAAAATATAGAAAATAGATGCAGCCACCAATTAATAAAAATAAATAAATAAATAGGCAGCCGTCTTTGGTGATATGAAACTTGTACTAGAAATGACTAGCTAGATTATCTGTCAGAATGTCTAGATATATGACCGTGCCACTTTACTTAACCAGCCCATTCTCCACCATTTTCGTTTATCTAATTAAACTTCCATTTCTTAAATTCAAAAGTCTTCTATTTCAAATATGTATTAAGCTTCTAACTAAGCCAACACTCTTCTCATTTAACTGCAATAGGTTCCTATCTACAAATGATTCTTCTTTGTACCCTTATATTAGGCTTACTTATATATTATAAATAATTTATTTCCACCTTATGTAGCGGCGACGTTGGGGGCGGCAGATTAGGGTTTAATAATTGTAGGTAGGTGGCGGCGATGTTAGGGAGGGCAGATTAGGGGTTAATAAAATGCATTATAGTGTTTGCGAGGCGGGAGTGCGGCGGTTTAGGTTATTATAGTGGCGGCGATGTCCGGTCGGCAGATTGGGGTTAATAAGTGTAGGTAGGTGGCAGCGACGTTGGGGGGGGCAGATTAGGGGGTAATAAATATAATATAGGTGTGGGCGATGTTGGGGCAGCAGATTAGGGGTTCATAGGTATAATGTAGGTTGCGGCAGTGTCCGGAGCGGCAGATTAGGGGTTAAAAAAATTATTATAGGGTTTGCGATGTGGGGGGGCCTCGGTTTAGGGGTTCATAGGTAGTTTATGGGTGTTAGTGTACTTTATAGCACAGTAGTTAAGAGCTTTATGTTCCCATGTTAGCCCATAAAACTCTTAACTACTGACTTTTCTTTGCAGTTGGAGTCTTGTCGGTAGAGGCTCTACCGCTCACTTCTTCCAAGACTCGTAATACCAACCTTAGGCAAATCCCATAGAAAAGATAGGATATGCAATTGACGTAAGGGGATCTGTGGTAGCCTCGAGTTGCGGAAAGAAATTGAGCGGTAGACCCTTTCCTGCCTGACTCTAAATACCAGCGGGCGTTAAAAAGCAGCATTAGGACCCCTTAATGCTGCTTTTCAACCCTAACGCAGAACTCTAAATCTAGGCTTAAGTAAATCGTTAATTAATTAGTCTCAATACAGAAAATACCTAAACATTGAACATTTTACTTGTTTATATTACATCATTTGTTTTTGATGGACATGTTACAGTTTCTCTCCAATCCACATTGAGAATTCTTTGGCGGTACTCAAACGAGTAGTGTTCAGTATACTGTTCTCAATCAGGTACGTCTCGTGTGTGGTCACGTGATCCGTCTCATGTCATCATTCCTATCCAATCCAAAATGTGCCGATTTTACAGTTCAAATAGATGGAAGCTGATCTAATTCAATCTCTTTTTGACCGGAGTTCTTAATTATAGTCTCTCATTAAAACAAAAGTCCCTTATATTCCTAAAATCATTTACTGAAAATATACACAAAATATTTTATCGTTAGTGACAAGGAAAAGTGAATAAAAAATAACATATTACATTTAATGTATATTAAATTTTATCATAACATCTATAATAAGTGAATACTATTTGAATAAATGTCAATACATAAATGTATCATACAATACCACCTACAAGGAATCAGAATAATTATATAAAAATGCTATAAGTGTGTGGGTTAATATCTTACAATTGCTAAGTGAATAGTGGTCTAAATGTTATAAGAATTCTATAAAAAATAATGCATGGTAATTCTGTAAGTGAATAAAGTAAATTGTGATTCTCAAGTGTATTTATTTATGTGTTCTTAACTTTTATAAGGAACATAAAATTGATACATTTATGTATTGCCATTTATTCAAATACTATTCTTTTATTATAGATGTTATGATAAAATTTAATTTATACTAAATGTAATACTTTATCAATTTGTATTCACTTTTTCTTGTCACTAAACGATTAAATATTTTTTGTATATTTTCAGTAAATGATTTTAGGTATATAAAGGACTTTTGTTTCAATAAGAGACTATAATTAAGAACTCTGGTCAAAAAGAGATTGAATTAGATCAGCTACCATGAAATCGGCACATTTTGGATTGGATAGGAATGATGACGTGAGACCGATCATGTGACCACATTACTGAGACGTACCTGATTGAGAACAGTATACTGAACACGACTCGTTTGAGAACCACCAAACAATTTTCTAAGTGGATTGGAGAGAATCTGTCACATGGTCATCAATAACAAATGATGGAATATAAATAAGATGTTCAATGTTCAGGTATTTTCTGGATTGAGACCAATTAATTAACGGTTTATTTAGATTGTAAGCAATTTGTTTTGATGGGAAACTATTATGCAAAGATTGAATTGTTAGAAATCTTTATTCGGTTGTTTAAAATTTTGAAATAAGGATATCCCATGAAAGCAAATAGATAGGCTGCCCAGATGTAAACTGCATTGAGAACACCTGCTGAGTAGGTGTGTCAAGAGGCAGGTAGTTGCTGGACTGATCTTATGGTACCTTACCTTTGGCTAGATCAAAGTTTCTGTTTTTCTTGTTTTATTAAAGTTTTTAAATGACTTTTTTGTTTCCTGTGCATCTATTCCTGCATTTGAGTTCCATTCACCTAAATCTAAGTCAGTATAATCAAATACTCTTTTTGAATGACCTATATGGGAAAGACAGAACATCCCAATAAGGAAAGAATTGCAAATCATTAGTCCACAATAAGACAAGCGACTAAAGATGGTATCAGTGAACATCTGGCGGCATTGTATTTTGCTATGGTGGCTGATTTATGCTGTATGCTTATTGAACAGGTTGAACCAAGTGAAGGTAACATTAAGAAGATGCTATTGCAGAAAGAAGCTGGCTGGATTTACCATCTTTAAACAAAGTCACCAGGTGGACTTAATTAACAAGGGGTTCTATGCAGTTTTCTTTTGGTGGATTTATTTAAGGAGAAACTGTTTAAAATGAATGTAGTAACTTTTGTGTTTCATGAGATATTTTATATCTGTCAGGATCCCATAAGCTCTGTTAGTACTAAAATGCAAACTGCATGGCAGGGACGCTGCTGGTGACTCCCTTGCTAGGCCCTGCCTGGGATTGAACCAGGGAATCCAGGTTCAGAGTAGAGCTTGCTCTGTCCGTGCCACTTACTTGCAGAGGTTTGTGAAAGAATATTATCATCAGTATGTGTGTCTCTCAACTCCACCCTCTCTGGATACTAGCCAATCATGGAAGTGCTCTTTGACATAATATTGAGCAACCTATGCCTTTACTCCTTGCTTTGGCATTTGAGCCTTTCCTGTACTGCCTGCTGGGGATGTTGCCTAAGTTTGGAATCTTGTTGCCTACCTTTGAACCTTAGACTGTCCTGACCTTTTTTCTGCATATGGCACAGTTAGTATTTCTGCTTGGACTTTCCCTGTTGTAGTTTTCCAGCTAAGTACTTAATGCCTGTTGGGCCTATTTGTTTATCCTGTCTCCTGCATTGCCATTGCTGCTTGCAACTTGTATTCAGTGCCATATTAATATTTTGCTTAGCCCAGAAGATGGCATTTCTTTTGTTTAGCCCATAAATGTGTACTACAGTCCTTGGCCCTGAAGTGGATCTTCCAGTACCTGGCTCTTGCGTGTCTGAACTTTCTTCTGTTATCTCTTGCTTTTACCTGTTTCCCAGTATAAATTATTTCTGGACATTACTTGCTATTTGCCTGTGTAACTTTCTCCTAAAAAACATGATGGTTGTATATATTTAAGTCTCCAGTCTATTGCTATTCAAACTGCCCAGTTCCCTGCTAAACCTTCTATTGGGCTCCATCCGGTTAAAAAGGTCAGAATCATGACAATATCACTATTGGCCCCTTGCTGATTTAGGACTATAATTAGATACTGGACTAGTAAGGAGAATATATTTTCCATTTAGGATGATGTTTTTGGAGTAATAGTCGCCAATATATATTACTATTTATGTGTTAAAGGAGCCACTTTCACCTGGAGCCACACAATGCATTCCTTTAACAAAACACACTGAGATACAAACAAGGATTACACATGCCCTTTGTAATTTCCCTAGACACATATAATACACAGAAATGGACTGCACTCTCAAGATGGACTGGATACACATCCCATGATCCTGCAAAGTTCACAGCTCACAGCCCTGGGTTCTCACCATCACTCAATAAATATCTTGTCACCAGTCCATATTCTATACTAATTTATGCTTCAACATTTATTACATATAAGAACAATCTCAACATTTTGGTCCTACTGAAGGACATTTGTGAAAAGTACACATTGTATGCTGAAAATGCAGACAAACAAACCTCTAATAGTATGCATAACATCTGCACGTGCCTTGCTAACTTCAACCAAGAACTGGAAATTATATGGAGCCACATCTGGTAGTGAGGTTAACTACCGAGCAAAAAAAACATATTTGTTCTCACAGGTAAGTGACAACATTCATAAACTAACACTTCAAGTTAATAAAAGTTTTCAACAATAATAAACAATGAACAATAGAATAACCTATCAACTTAAAATCAGAGCCTTAGCCAGTAAACATGTTAACCACCCCAACATAAACAAATACATGTGGGTGAACCAAATAGGGACCCAGGGAGGAAGAAACTTTAACATGGTCCTGGGCCCATCACCATTTGGCCAAATGCTGTTACTAGCTCTTCAATTTTGCTTTTAATCTAGCTGTGTGCTTGCAAGAGAGTGCCAGATTCTCTATGTTGTTAATAAAAAAAAATCCCTATGGGCTTTGCATCCAGGCTTGTTTGGGGTTAACTGCCTGAGTCACTGAAAGCTGTGCACCCATGCTGGTTTGTGATTAACTGCCTTAGTCCCTAAAAGCTGTGAAGCTGTCTGTGAGTGTTGTTGAGCAAACATGACTGTGAGCTTTGCAGGGTCATGGGATGTATACCCAGTCTGGCTTAATGGTACAGTCCATTTCCATGATTTGTATGTGTCCAAGGAAATTACAAAGGGCCTGTGTCATCATGGTGTGGGTGTAGGTTAGGGACCCAGGGAGGAAAAGAACTTGAGGTGATCCTGGGACTATCACCAATTGGCCAATTGCTGTAACTGACTCTTCTTTTAATCTAGTTGTGTGCTTGCAAGAAAGTGCCAGATTTTCTATGAGTTGTGTAAAAGATCTGTTTTGTAATTTTCCCAATGGGCTTTGCACCCAGGCTTGGCTAGAGTTAGCTGCCTGAGTCCCTGAAAGCTGTGCATCTATCTGTGAGTGCTGATTAGCCCCTAGAGCTGTGAGCTTTGTAGGGTCATGGGATGTGTACTCAGTCCAGGTTGAGAGTATTTCATTCCCATGTTTTGTATGTGTCTAGGGAAATAACAAAGGGCCTGTGTCACCCTTGTTCATATTTCAGTGTGTTTGGTTGAAGGCATGCATTGTATTACTGTAGGTCAGGGACCCAGTGAGGCAGAGACCTTCATGTGGTCCTGGGTCTATCACCATTTAGCCAAATGCTATAACTAAGCCTACCATTTGTTTTTAATCTAGCTGTGTGCTTTCAAGAGAATTTCAGACTTTCTATGAGTTGTGTTAATATTTATTTTTGCAATTTTCGCTATGGACTTGACACCCATGCTTGTCTGTGGTTTTGTACATGTCTCAGGAAATTACAAAGGGTGAGAGTCACCCTTTTTTATATCTCAGTGTGTTTGGTTGAAGGCATGCATTGTGTGTCTGTAGGTTAGGGACCCAGGGAGGAAAAATATTAACATAAAATGAAAGCCTTATTCAGTAAACATGTCAACCACCCCAACATAAACAAATTAACGTGGGTGATCCAAATAGGGACCCATGCAGGAAGGGACCTTGATGTGTCCTGGGCCTATTACCATTTGGCCAAATGCTGTAACTAACTATTCCATTTTGTTTTTAATCTAGCTGTGTGCTTGCAAAAGAATTCCAGATGTTCTATGAGCTTCAAATTGTCAAGATTGCTAGAAATCAGTGTTAAACGTATAATTCTATTTAAACATACATCCATACAGGGCCTATTGGAGGAGCAGACTATTCTTGTTGAAACCTCTGAAATAGTCCATGATTTATTTATTTTTTACCAGGTTTACTGACTTAAAATATATTGTTTATTCTGATTTATTTATCCTTGACTTTATGTAACATAAGCATGTTTATGCTAATTTATATTAACAAAAACAGCTTTTACATGTCTCCCAAAATTTGAGACTGGGTATCAGGGACTCAGGAGGTTGATGGGGACTTGTAGTCATTTTGTGGGTGGAGTTGTGTTGGGAGGGGTGGGATAATGGGTGGTTAGCAGGCAGGATTAGGGGTGTGTCTGGTTTGGCGTTAGGTGTTTCTGGGTAGTTTTTGGGTGTGGGTGAAGTTAAGGGAAATTCTTCAAACAGGGACATATGACTCTCTCAGAGGAACAATGGAACAAAGCTCAGAATTAGGGATTGTCCCTCTCCAATAGGAAAATTAGGAGGTCTGCTTTTTTAAGGCGAACTGTGAAATAAATTCTATGGGCTCCATGTACTAAAGCATCAATTTTTTCGCCGACAACGTGTTTGCTCGACTCGCTCTAACTCGCAGCTAGCGAGATGTTGCCCGCCCGCCATATGTACTAAAAACTATTAAAAAAAAAGGCGCGTCAAATCCGCATCGAGCACTGGCGAATGATTCATACATATGACGCCTCGCTATTTGCGAATGTACTATTAATCGCTTACAAACTGTCAGTCATGTTTGTCCCACGTGACTGCAAGGTGTCAGAAACGTCAGCTTTGTCGCGGGAACATATTGCAGCACTATATAAGCTCTATTTAATAAAGTTTTTCAGACTGCATATTTCAAGAACTTGAAGCTTTACTGACTTTTATTGTTATCGATAAATTAAGTATGGCTACTTCTCGATCTGATTCACAGTCCAAATCGAAGAATCCCCACTTCTCACATCAGCAGAACCTGGTTCTTGTCGATATGGTGCTAGACTCATATGACTATTTATTTGGTTGTCGTTCGAAGCAAACGTCTAGTATCCGTAAAAAAAGTATATGGACCCGGATAAGTGATGCTGTCAGTGCTCAGGGACCTGGGAAAAAGGACGTTGATCAAATTAAAAAAAGGTACAACGACATCAAACGATTTGCAAAAGCCAAATTGGCAAAAGAAAAAAATTCAACCCGTGCTACCGGAGGTGGAACAGCTTATGTCGCTGATCTTAATGATTACGAGCAGAGACTGGTGCAGCGTCTAGGCCCAGAAGTAATCGTCGGGATCACAGATGATTGTGATAGCGACCTAAGAGGTAAAACATTTATCGAATTACTATAATTTAAATTGAATGTTGATCATATTGTAATTATCCATTAGAGTTGGTTTATACAAATATGTATCTTGTAAAGATATTTTGTCCAATCAATTTTTTGGTGCGTCAATTTTGATTAAGTTAAATCAATGAAGATTAATGCTAGATTTTTGTATAGCTTAACCAATAACGTATGTAATGTAATATTCATGATCACAGATGATTGTGATAGCGACCGAAGATGTAAAACAATTATCGAATTACTATTATTTGAATTGAATGATGATCATATTGTAATTATCCATTAGAGTCGGTTTATCCAAATATCTATCTTGTAAAGATATTTTTTCAAATCAATTTTTTGGTGCGTCAATTTTGATTACGTTACATCAATGCAGATTACTGTTAGATTTTTGTATAGCTTAACCAATAACGTATGTAATGTAATATTCATGATCACAGATGATTGTGATAGCGACCGAAGATGTAAAACATTAATATAATTACTATTTTTTAAATTGAATGATGATCATATTGTAATTTTCCAGTGGAGTCGGTTTATAAAAATATTTAACATTTAATTATATTTTGGAAAATCAATATTTATTGGCGCCAATTTTGATTATAGTCCTATTACTGCTTTATTTTTGTATTGCTTTCTAAATAACAATTCTATTTTAATTTACTTCATTTTCTTGATATCCTTTGATGAAAAGCATATTTAGAACAGCTTACTAGCTAATAGACGCCTTTAATGGAAGTAAATTTCGATCTATTTTAAAATCTTAATTTCTTTATGACTGATGAACAAATCTTTTGTGGTTTAATGTCCCTATTCATCAAATCAAAAGCTGCGCCAAACAATATTGTTATTGCTATGTGAGCTCTGTATTCAAGGATCGTTTGAAAATACAGTGCTATATTTTTGTAGACAAATTCACAAAAACAAACGTTACAGTATACATTAGACAAGCATGTATACAGACCAAAAAATATACACTTATACATGCAGATACACACACACTAATATTATACACTTACACATGCAGATACACACTCACACTCTCAACATTAGTGTATATATAATATCAAGATATTGTTTTTTAAGCGGATTAATGAGTGTTTAAATGCTATTATTTAAAAAAAACTTGAATAGTTGGTTTCACATAAAACAATAGTCCTGTGTTTATGTAATCTTTCATTCTATTCATTATTCTTTCATTCTATTCATTCTATTCATTCTATTCATTCTATTCATTCATTCATTCAACTAATTTATGATGTATCAACAAGCTCTTATAAGTATTCTTTGAACTTGTCATTTAATTAGCAAATGAGCAGACGACTCTTTTTCGTTTACAGTTAATTGTTAACAAGGTAATTAAATGACAAGTTCAAATAACACTTATAACAGCTTGTTGATACATAATACAATGAATGAATAGAATTAAAGAATATAATAGAATGAATAATGAATAGAATGAAAGATTACATAAACACAGGACTATTGTTTTATGTCAAACAAAGTACTCAACACTTTTTAAATACTAGAAACAAGCTTTACAAAACAGTTTCAATACAAACAACCTTGAGTGTCTACAAAAAAATTTAATTTTTACATTCAAATTCTTCAACCTGGTTACTATTGTGTGTGCTACACTGTCCCTTTCAATAACCACTATTTAAAATTTTAAATATTAGTTATTTATTAATCTTCTATGGATCGAAACATGAATAACGATTGATTTTATTTATCTCTTAACAGCTCGACCACAATCCGTGACAGCTAGGGGTGGTGATGACCCTGCTTCAGCCATTCCATCAACCTCCTCTGGGACATCGATGACTAGTGGTGGTGTCGTTATTGGGCAAACGATAAGAAGCACATCATCTGCTAGCCATACCTTTTTATCAGCGGATACACTTCCAGATATCCGTACCAGCACCCCTGAAACCAGTGTTGGTAGAGGTACAGGTAAACAATATATTTTCATTTTTTCCATTCTCCTCTGGTCATACTGGTCAAAGCTAACCGAAATTCGCTTTCTCTCAAAAAATCTAATTACTTGAATTCCCTTTTTTTTTTTTTTTCTTTTAAAAGCGTGGTAGTTTTTGCTCACTTAGGCCATATAGATAACATTGCTTTATTGTAATTTTTTTATTTTGGATTTTTCACTAAAGAAATTTTATTTTAATATATATATATATATTTTTTTATCATAGCTGACCTTGGACATCTTTTTCGGAACATGACGGGAAGTTCTCCACGGTTGTTTGATGGTGAGAATCTGTACTATTAATACATTCCTTTTTTTTTAAATTTTCTTCTTATACATAAATATCAAGATATCAACATCTTCATATATATTATTATTTTTAGGATATATAAAGATATATATTTATATAAATAAAAATATATATATTGCTATCTATATATATATATATATATACATATATATATATATATAAATATATCTATATATATACACATTTATATATATAGATAGATATATTTAGAATTTTAGATCATAAAAAGGCATCAATCACTCGTCATTTAAAATTAAAAAGAGCATTTAATAATACAAAAGCTTCATTAAATTTTCTAAAAAAAAAAAAAAAAAGATTATTTAATTTTGTGTTATGAACAGTTGAATTTGAGTTACAAATGACATGTGAGTGCTGCCTTTTTTCCATAGTACATATTCACAGCTGCTACTAAATATTTTAAAATCGTTAAAAAAAATTTACATTTTTTTTAAAATATATATATAGATATATATATATATATATATTTTATATATATATATTTATATATCTACATTATATTTTTATATAGATATTAAAATCTTAATATATTCATATATATTTATTTTTTTATTTTTAATTTTCACAGATACAGAGGAGTCATCGAGGGAGGTCATCTTAAACCTGGTTGCTGTACAACCAGAAAGACCTGAGGAGGAGGAACTTCAATCCAGGGATCATGGAAGTGAGACCCCAGATTTGTTGGATGATATCATGGATGCTCAACCAATGGAGATCCATGAACCTGTCCCTGATGAAGCAGAAGTACAAGAACAAACAAATCAAGGAAATGTAGAGCCAGCGGAAACACAATCTAATGAAAGACCTGTGGTACCTGGCAACAATGAAATTGAAGAAGTGGATGATGTCTGTCTCAATGAAATGATCTCTCTTGCTAGACAATATAGGGTGGATCATAGAGAGTTACAGAATGTTTTAATCGCACACCTGGACCGAAGTGCATCATTAGCAGAAAGACAATTGCAGTTAGACAGAGAGAGGTTTGATTGGCAGAGGCGAATGGACGAGGAGCACAACGAACAGATAAACCGTTCATTACGCCTCGCAGAACAAACAATGAATTCTCTCCTGTCCATTATTCGTGAAAGACAGGGTCCTTCTGAACCAAATAGGCCAGGACAGTAGTGATAGACATCTTTATTAATTGTATTAATAACTTGAGTTTATACTGTTTTTGATGTTGCACTTTTTTATTTGTTTTATATTTTTGTTCAAAATATATTTATATTTTCGAGTTGCACTAATATTTTTAAAAAAAATTTTTTGTGTTTTTTATTTAAATTTTTGAAAAAAGAATGAATACAAATTTTTTTTCATTGAAATTTTTTTTTTATTGATTACAATATATTTTTTTTTATGAAATGGTAAAAAAAAAAAAAAAAAATTTTCAATTTTTATAACAAACACTCATCATCCCTTTTTTTTTTGGATGTTTCTAAATTTGTAATTTTTTAATAACTTGAGTTTATACTGTTTTTGATGTTGCACTTTTTGATTTGTTTTATATTTTTGTTCAAAATATATTTATATTTTCCAGTTGCACTAATATTTTTAAAAAAAATTTTTTGTGTTTTTTATTAAAATTTTTGAAAAAAGAATGAATACAAATTTTTTTTCATTGAAATTTTGTTTTTATTGCTTACAATATATTTTTTTTTTATGAAATGGTAAAAAAAAATAAAAAAAAAATTTCAATTTTTATAACAAACACTCATCATCCCTTTTTTTTTTTGGATGTTTCTAAATTTGTAATTTTTTTTCTCAAAACAATAGAAAGTGTTTTAAAAGATTTATTTAAAAAAAAAATACTAAATGCCATATTTCTGGTACAAAAAATCAACTTGCTCCATCAACATTCCCATTATAGACCTAATTTTTGCCAATTTAATTTTGAAGTTATCATCCAAAAAAGTTTGTGTGCTTTCATCGATTTTTTCTTCAAAAACTTCTATACCTTAAAATAAATAAAAATAAATTAAATTCACATATTAATCACATAACAAAATATAAATAATATATTGATATCTGTATATACCTTCATTTTCTTTGGGAGGTATGATATCCATATCATTTTCTGTCTGCACAATTTTTTCCTCTAATGTGTAAGCATCGCTTGAACCGGAGGCTAAAGTAAAATAAATAAATAACATTTTTAATTTTTAATTTTTTTTTTTTTAAATTATTCTATTTTTGACAAAGGTAACTAAATAAAATACCTTTGTCTATCAGATTTTTTTTAGGAGGAAACATGTTTTGTCCAATATCATTACTTGTTGCATATACCATGCCATCCAATTCTATTTCAACTTGTACCGCTTTGTCCAAAGGTTGACCTTTTTATAAATATATAAAAAATTAAAATTAAAATTAAATTATTTTTTCTATATTTCACTTCCCTAAAAAACAAAAATTCTAATACCTCTTCCAAGATTAGTATCATCATCTTTTGTGCATGGCTCATCGACCTCAAGATCAAAATAATAATTAGGTTCTTTTTCAAAGGATGGAATTTCTTCATAAGAACATCCAGGGATATCTAAATGTGCATTAGATCATTAAACATCATTTTTTTTTAATTATTATTTATTTTATTTACAATTTATAAAACCTTGTTAACGCTGTTCTATAGTTATGTACCTTTTTGAGTGTTGACAGCCATTTTTTTCACTGCTCTGTTATTTTTGGGAGTCATTGGTATGTCCATAAGTGTCAAAGGAAGGGGTGGTGAAGTGATCCCACTATTTGGCGTTTCAATCCTTATTTCTCTTAAATAACGTGGAATTTTTTGAGTTTTTGATTTTGATTTTTTCATATCTGTTTGTAAAAATTGACTTTATTTTTATAGTTGTAATGATTAATAGATGTTAATTTTCATTTCATATATGCAAGTTGAAGATATACTAAAAAAAAACATTTTCTGTATTAATAATACTAAAAATATATGATTAAATCGATTATCGAATGCTACTATCAATGTAAAATTGGATTTTGAGATTTCTATTAATTAAAGGATTATTAAACACTACATTCTAGTTTAATCAACAAGTATATAGCTTACTTAAAGGTGAATAGCTTTATAAAAAAATAAGATACTATAAATAACAGTCTATTAAAGCTAAAGGAACAATGAACATAATTTTTCTCTTTCAATGTTCAGATAGAAAAGGTATAACGGAATACTGAAAGTCAAATGTGTTGTCCCTTGTTCCTACTATTATTGAAAATCAATCAATGGTGAAAGGTAAAAGATGACGCAGTTATTGGACTTACTATCAATAACTATTAAAATTGAAAGTTACTATAAGTAACAATAAACATTTATACTTACAGTTTCTTATTAGTCGTTTAATTGAATTGTAATAATTAGTTTCCCTACGCCTCAAATCGCTGTACTTTCTTAGGCATTGACGTCTTGTCCTTTTTATCTTTGATACTCTATACATCCTTCTTATCATTTCGTATATAATATGATCACGACTGTCCTGCTTTACCAATCGAACTCCTCCCATACGATGAGGAAAATATCGTTCCATTGCATATACCAGAATGACTATTTCTCCAGCTGTGAAAGGCTCCGTTAGCGACATGTTAGTATCTGACGTCACAACTATACTTGTCAATCAAATTGACGCATGACTATTTTTACAATGTATCATTTTTTTTTGTTGAATCTTTATTTTTCTAATACTATGTAACATGAATAATATTGTTGTTCCGACTAACCATTAATAACCAATAATATATTAAATTTCTGTTGGAACGATAAATTTTGCATGAGGAATGAACAATGACGATATAAATATATCGTCAGGGATAATCTTTTTTTTAGTACATCACTATATCCTAGGTCATTGACCACAGATAACACTACCAATATATATATTCTCAAATTTTGTGATTCATTTATATTTGATACAATTACTATGTAACAAAATCACTGGTTAAATGTAGAATAGTAAGTCTAATATGTAACCTTTTGAATAGATAAATGTTGAACTTTTTTAGTTATGTAAATATATTAGTTGTATTAGGATAGAAATAGTTATAATTCTTATTCTTGTTGCCTTTTGAACTTAAAATAAATTGTTATATTATTTTCATTTAAAAAAAAATCTGTTTCATTTATTTTTGTGGTGTGAACAATGAAAATAAGGTTTGTTTAGAAAAAGGGCTACAAATAAATAACAATATGATGATGTTGCACAAAAATTTTATTTGAAAAAAACAAAAAAAAATGCAGAACACAATTTACATAAGATGAACAAATTGTTAGAGAAAGATCAAACTTCGAAATATTGGTCAGAAACCATATCCCTTGTGGCCATGCCACGTCTATTGGTGTTTTCTCTGAAAATTTCTTCTGGAAAGTCATTAAAAGGCATGGCAATATCGTCATCAATGGGGCATCCTCTTTTGGTGGCAATATTATGCAAGACACAGCAAACTAAGATGATTCTTGCAACTTTTTCTGTAGAATACTGCATTGCACCGCCAGATCTGTCCAGACATCGGAACCTCATTTTCAATAATCCAAAAGTCCTTTCGATGACACCCCTTGTGCTCTTGTGTGCTTCATTAAAACGAATATGTTTCTGGAGTTGGGGGTTATTATAGGGTGTCAGAAGCCATTCATAACAAGGGTAACCGGCATCCCCTGTAATTAAAAAAAAAAAATATTGATGTAAGTCATTCCAAAAAGACAAAATAATTTTTATTAGTTATTGAGGCTAGCGTCAAATTAGTATAAATTTGTAACAATTTAAAAATTTAATTATATAATGTGTTTTTTTTTCAGAATTTATTTATATATCCTTTGTTGAAAAAATATCAATGCACAAATGTGAGCCAATCAAACAAGGCCTCTAGGTGCATCAACCAATCGGCAGCTATTGAGCATATATCTAGATATGATTTTCAACAATTGATATAAAAATAATAAAAAGTCAATTTGAAAGTCGTTTAAAATTACATGCTCTTTAGAAAACCTTTAAAATTTTTTGTTGAGTTCAATTCAAGCTTACCTAATAACCATCCCTCTGGCATTTCCCCATTTTCGAATTTTTGGTACAGTCCAGTCTGCCGCAGGATATAAGCGTCATGGCAGGAGCCAGGGTAATTTGATCTCACGCTGATAATTCTCATTTTGGGGTCACAAACCATCTGTACATTCAAGGAATGGCAGGACTTTCGGTTGCGGTAAATCTCCTCCCGTAACCGTGGCGGTCGAACTGCAATATGGGTACAGTCTATTGCCCCAAGAACATTTGGCATTCCAGCAACACTGTAGAATTGCGACTTTATCGATTGCCACTCTTCTGTGGTAGATGGTAGACAAACATATTCGGGGAATATATGCATGAGTGCATCGATAACTTTGGAAAGATGACGAGAAAAGGCAGACTGACTGAAACCAATGATGACGCTGGACACTGCCTGAAATGATCCGGTGGCAAAAAAGTGCAAGGCAGCAAGAAACTTTAGTATTCCGGGAATGGCCCTTGAACGAGCCGTCACAGGCTCTAGAAAATGTGCTATTTGAGAATATAAAGACAATATTGAATGTCGATCCAGACGGAACCTTTGAATAACCTCTCGATCGGAAAGGGCATCTAAAGGAACCCGAGGAAGGAATACCCGCTGTACTCGTAATCGCCTTCTTCGAACCGGATTTGGGGCATCAGGTAGACGAATTTGCCTTCTACCCCTCATTTGCATCAGACGAACAATATAAAGTTGAAGAAGTGTCTCCATATGGCTAACAGGATCAAAAGTGAGTAACCATTCAATTGTACACCTCTTTTAAATCAGTTGTAGGCGTTGATCTGATAGACCCTATTGTTTATTATGGTGCTCGCCACCTATTAGCTGGCGAGGGATTTTTAACGAGGTAGGTGCGGAGAATTTCACGAGCGTAGAAATAGATAGTTTAGTAATTCCTGTTTTGTGCGAGATTTATGTCGAGCGAGTATTTTCTAGCTACAAAAAAGACGAGAATTCAAGATTTGCGGGCAAGTTCGCTCGCCGTTTTTTAATATAAGGTTTTCAATGGATTCGTGGGATAGTACATACGGTTATTGATCCGCACGCAGAAATTTAGACGAAAATAGTCACGAAGACCTCGCAGACAGCTTAGTACATGGAGCCCTATGGAATAATAATAAACCATATTTTCCATATTTTCTTTGTCTTCACATTTGAATGTTTATGTTATTGAAGATATAATTTAGAAGTTAGAAGAATAGATTTAAACAATATCTCAGTCAAAATCTAATTCAGCTTTTGTTTTTGTGGATAGTACATGTAACTGTTGATATAGACTTCCATATTTAATAAACCAGCAGTTAATCTTTTGACATAATTTGCATTTTAACATTGCTTTACTTTTAAGGGTTTCTACCTTTCTAGTAGAAAATATTGCATAAATAAACATGATAATGATGTAACATAGTTCAGAAATTAAAACTGCGAGGTCTGATTTTATAGTATTTTATTTTTGATTCCCACAAACTTTCACTAAAACTAGGCCTTTATTTCTGTACATAGGGTTATATTTATTAAAGTTACTAAAAGAAGAAGTAAATAAGAATCTCCTTGTTAATTTGAGTGTCCCGAATTGCACGTCAAAATGTATAAAATATAGAGGGCTAGATTACAAGTGGCACTCTAAAATTAGCATGTATATTACAGGTTGAAAATAAACGCGTTTGTTCAAGCACTTTCTAATTTAATGCACGTCTGGTTAGCGTGACTGAAGTCCTTGAGAAAAGGATTGTGGATAAAATAAAAGCTGCACCAAACACAACTTAAATAGATCAAAATCTAATAAAAATGATTCATATAAACATTAATTATTTTTTTATAAGGGTTGGAAGGTATATATGTGTTTAAATAACAATTGCATAATAACATTTAATAATGTGTTTTATTGTGTATTTACTGTAAATATTTAACCTTCCAATGTACTTCACATACAGGAAAATTTTATTTTAAATACAGATTTCTATTTATAACTATACCTATATATAAAATCTTATAGATATATAAGTATGGATAAATATATATTTTACATTAACATTATCAAACACACACATATGTATATATATATATATATATATATATATATATATATATATATATATATATATATATATATATATATATACTGTATGTGAAGAACAGAGGAATGTAAAAAATGAGTAACACGCTTCAGGTTTCACCGTTTAGGTCTAATGAGGTGTCAGGTTAGCACACATGAAGTGCACATGAAGAATTAACTATCTTAAGGTGAGTTATTGAAATATTAAATATTAAAAATATTAATAACAATTATTAAAAATTATATTATACATGTGCCAATGAACATCTGAATGATTCAGAGGAGAACTGGGTGAAAGTGTTGTGGTCAGATGAGACCAAAATCGAGCTCTTTGGCATCAACTCAACTCGCCGTGTTTGGAGGAGAAGGAATGTTGCCTATGTCCCCAAGAACACCATCCCCACCGTCAAACATGGAGGTGGAAACATTATACTTTGGGGGTGTTTTTCTGCTAAGGGGACAGGACAACTTCACTGCATCAAAGGGACAATGGATGGGCCATGTGCCATCAAATCTTGGGTGAGAACCTCCTTCCCTCAGCCAGGGCATTTAAAATGGGTCGTGGATGAGTATTCCAGCATGACAATGACCCAAAACACATGGCCAAGGCAACAAAGGAGTGGCTCAAAAAGAAGAACATTAAGGTCCTAAAGTGGCCTAGTCAGTCTCCAGACCTTAATCCCATAGAAAATCTGTGGAGGGAGCTGAAGGTTCGCGTTGCAAAACGTCAGCCTCGAAACCTTAATGACTTGGAGAAGATCTGCAAAGAGGAGTTCTTGAGATGTGTGCAAACCTGGTGGCCAACTACAAGAAACGTCTGACCTCTGTGATTGCCAGCAAGGATTTTGCCACCAAGTACTAAGTCATGTTTTGCAAAGGGTTCAAATACTTATTTCACTCATTAAAATGCAAATCAATTTATAACTTTTTTGAAATGCATTTTTCTGGGTTTTTTTGTTATTCTGTCTCTCAAGGTTCAAATAAACCTACGTTAAAATTATAGATTGATCATCTCTTTGTCAGTGGGCAAATGTACAAAATCAGCAGGGGATCAAATAATTTGTTACCCTCACTGTATATATATATGTATGTATATATATATATATATATATATATATATATATATATATATATATATATATATATACATACATAAATATCTGTCACTCTGAAGAGCCCAGCACGCTAAAACATTTTTCAAATAACATTGTTTAATGCATAAACGTTTTCGGGGGCTCCCCCGTCCTCCCCCTTCCTCAGATATAAGGATAGAGAGATAACATAAGGAGGTCTACTGTTCCTCATTGTTCCTCATATAAACGGTTATGCTCTTGAGAACATTTGTCTGAGTTTTCATATGCAAAACTAAAACTCAAGAGCAATATGCACCAATAATTTTTCAGCTGGTATAGCAAGCTAGTGACAACACATTAGGCCAATTTCACAATGCAATGTCCCTTTCAATTACTGGCTGGTAAACATAATATTATGTGTTTGATTCGATATTTTTATGACACTGATGAGGAATTATCACTTTAATATCTATGCATTACAGTTGAAACCCTTTTTACCAATTTTTGTTTCCATTTCCTGTTTTGTTTTTTTTTCTGTGGTTTTTGCAGGTAATAAAATTCTTGGATCTGTACAACTTGAACAGAGAGTAATCTAGACTTTATAAACTGAGAACATTTCGACTGGCATCTGTCCAAAACCACAGTGTGACTATTAAATATTCTGTTCTCATATATTTAATTAGAAAGATTAATATTGGTGTCCTATATATTAATCACTGATGTATTGAATATCACAGTATGTATTTTGCTTTGTTAAAGTGATATTAAACTGTGCATGTTTCTGATTAAGGGAAGATATCATATTTATCATTTTGTTTTGCAATTTGCTAATTGAATTGTCCCCAATTGTTCTCTAGATAATTAACTGCTGCTATGTTGCAACGCGGTAGCTCTATTACAGAAACAAGCACACATAACTGTAATATTGCAGCTGGCAGAGCATTTGACCAGAAAGTTAAAATCCAATTTAAATATTTAGTCAGTATATGAGTCATCTTTATTTGGCTATCTGTTTGTATCTTTATCTTTACTCTGTAATGATAAGATTGATTTGCTTTAGTGCTGTTCTACATAGATTATTACTAGATAGGCTAATTTAATTTTTGTATACAAAATTTACATGCTCTCATAATGGTCAAATATTTTTGAACCTAAAAAATTAATCTTGATCTGTTAAGTTCTTCAAATATTATGAAACAGTCTGCTAATAAGTAAGAACACATCATTATATGATACATGCATGTAAATACTTGTATAATGATACTTTTTGTTTGCACCTTGTGTCTATTTGTAAACTGTAATTTTGGGTTTACCTGTGACCTGCAACTTGGGAAGGGCATAACCACAGGGATCTCAGATGTGTCCACAAAGAGTGGAACCACATCTAGGGGCCACTTTTGGCCCATTAGTCAGTAGTGACATTCCTATAAAGGGATCAGCTGCATCATGTCTGGTCTCTCTGTGTGCCTCACCCACTGCAGAAGAGGGCTTAGAGTATATGGTAAGTGTATGAATTTGCTTTTACGGTATCAGGGTTTTTCCAGATGGCCAGCACAGTATGGTTGTACAGAAAAACCTGCCACCATATTTGTACAGCAAGACTGGTGCACAAGTGCATATTCTCTGGTGTGGATTAAACAATGGGGAAATCACAAGTTCTCACGTTTGTGGGTGCCTCTTTTTTATGTGATCATGGATATCTGGGGTGCTTTGTGTGTGCATGTGGATATCTGTGGATGCCTGGGTGTGTTATTCTTCTCCTGTGATGACAAGACCTCAAGTGACTGATTTTGAGTGACTATGAATACCCAGGCTGATAAGAAATAAGTTATTCTATATTTAAATGTGATATTCAACAGCTTTTTTTTATTACATTTCACTTTTCCAAAATACAGAAGGGAGTGACAAACTTTAAAAGTTTTTCAAATCAGACTAATGCATTATACATGTCATTTTTTTTGTAAGATTAAAGGGACAGTCTTCACCAAAATTAGTAAATTTGTAAAAAAGATAGATTATCCCTTTATTACCCATTCCCCAGTTTTCCATAATCAACACGGCTATATTAATATACGGCTAGATTTAGAGTTTTGTCGGTAACGACCCGCGTATCTAACGCTGGCTTTTTTTCCCCCGCACCTTTTAAATACCCCTGGTATTTAGAGTTCACAGAAGGGCTGCGTTAGGCTCCAAAAAGGGAGCGTAGAGCATATTTACCGCCACTGCAACTCTCAATACCAGCGGTGCTTATGGACGCGGCCAGCTTCAAAAACGTGCTCGTGCACGATTCCCCCATAGGAAATAATGGGGCAGTTTGAGCTGAAAAAAAACCTAACACCTGCAAAAAAGCAGCGTTCAGCTCCTAACGCAGCCCCATTGTTTTCTATGGGGAAACACTTCCTATGTCTGCACCTAACACCCTAACATGTACCCCGAGTCTAAACACCCCTAACCTTACACTTATTAACCCCTAATCTTCCGCCCCCGCTATCGCTAACCCCTGCATATATTTTTTAACCCCTAATCTGCCACTCCATACACCGCCGCAACCTACGTTATCCCTATGTACTCCTAATCTGCTGCCCCTAACACCGACGACCCCTATATTATATTTATTAACCCCTAATCTGCCCCCCACAACGTCGCCGCCAGCTACCTACAATAATTAACCCCTAATCTTCTGACCGGACCTCACCGCCACTATAATAAATGTATTAACCCCTAATCCACCTCACTAACCCTATAATAAATAGTATTAACCCCTAATCTGCCCTCCCTAACATCGGCAACACCTAACTTCAAGTATTAACCCCTAATCTGCCGACCGGACCTCACCGCTACTCTAATTAATTTATTAACCCCTAAAGTTAAGTCTAACCTTAACCCTTACACCCCCCTAAATTAAATATAATTTAAATCTAACTAAATAAATTAACTCTTATTAAATAAATTATTCCTATTTAAAGCTAAATACTTACCTGTAAAATAAACCCTAATATAGCTACAATATAACGAATAATTATATTGTAGCTATTTTAGGATTAATATTTATTTTACAGGCAACTTTGTAATTATTTTAACCAGGTACAATAGCTATTAAATAGTTAATAACTATTTAATAGCTATCTAGTTAAAATAATTACAAAATTACCTGTAAAATAAATCCTAACCTAAGTTACAATTAATTCTAACACTACACTATCAATAAATGAATTAAATAAAATACCTACAATTATCTACAATTACATCTAACACTACACTATCAATAAATGAATTAAATACAAATACCTACAAATAAATACAATTAAATAAACTAACTAAAGTACAAAAAATAAAAAAGAATTAGGTTACAAAAAATAAAAAAATATTTACAAACATTAGAAAAATATTAAAACAATTTTAAGCTAATTACACCTACTCTAAGCCCCCTAATAAAATAATAAAGACCCCCAAAATAAAAAAATGCCCTTCCCTATTCTAAAATTAAAATAGAAAAGCTCTTTTACATTACCAGCCCTTAAAAGGGCCCTTTGCGGGGCATGCCAAGGTAGGGAGATCTTCAGGGGCTTAGTGTTAGGTTTATTTAAGGGGGGTTTGGATTAGATTAGGGGTATGTGGGTGGTGGGTTGTAATGTTGGGGGGGTATTGTATGTTTTTTTTTTACAGGCAAAAGAGCTGAATTCTTTGGTCTTCACCACACCGGGTTCACCGATCGGTCCAGAAGAGCCTCCGAAGTCTTCATCCAAGCCCAAGCGGGGGCTGAAGAGTGACGTCCATCCTCCGGCTGAAGTCTTGATCCAAGCGGCGGCTGAAGAATTCCATCTTTGGGCAGAAGTCTTCATCTTATCCGGGCAGAAGAGTAGATCCGGACCGGCAAACATCTTCATCCAAGCTGCATCTTCTATGTTCTTCCATCCGATGTCGAGCGGCTCCTTCTTCAAGACCTCCAGCGCGGATCCATTCTCTTCTTCCGACGTCCTAAAACAGAATGAAGGTTCCTTTAAGGGACGTCATCCAAGATGGCGTCCCTCGAATTCCGATTGGCTGATAAGATTCTATCAGCCAGTCGGAATTAAGGTAGGAAAATTCTGATTGGCTGATTCCATCAACCAATCAGATTCAAGTTCAATCCGATTGGCTGATTGGATCAGCCAATCAGATTGAGCTCGCATTCTATTGGCTGTTCCGATCAGCCAATAGAATGCGAGCTCAATCTGATTGGCTGATCCAATCAGCCAATCGGATTGAACTTGATCTGATTGGCTGATGGAATCAGCCAATCAGAATTTTTCGACCTTAATTCCGATTGGCTGATAGAATCCTATCAGCCAATCGGAATTCGAGGGACGCCATCTTGGATGACGTCCCTTAAAGGAACCTTCATTCTGTTTTAGGACGTTGGAAGAAGAGGATGGATCCGCGCTTGAGGTCTTGAAGATGGAGCCGCTCGTCATCGGATGGAAGAACATAGAAGATGCGGCTTGGATGAAGATGTTTGCCAGTCCGGATCTACTCTTCTGCCCGGATAGGATGAAGACTTCTGCCCGAAGATGGAATTCTACAGCCGCCGCTTGGATCAAGACTTCAGCCGGAGGATGGACGTCACTCTTCAGCCCCCGCTTGGGCTTGGATGAAGACTTTGGAGGCTCTTCTGGACCGATCGGTGAACCCGGTGTGGTGAAGACAAGGTAGGGAGATCTTCAGGGGCTTAGTGTTAGGTTTATTTAATGGGGGTTTGGGTTAGATTAGGGGTATGTGGGTGGTGGGTTGTAATGTTGGGGGGGTATTGTATGTTTTTTTTTTTACAGGCAAAAGAGCTGAATTCTTTGGGGCATGCCCCGCAAAGGGCCCTTTAAGGGCTGGTAAGGTAAAAGAGCTTTTCTATTTTAATTTTAGAATAGGGTAGGGCATTTTTTTATTTTGGGGGTTTTTGTTATTTTATTAGGGGGCTTAGAGTAGGTGTAATTAGCTTAAAATTGTTGTAATATTTTTCTAATGTTTGTAAATATTTTTTTATTTTTTGTAACTTAGTTCTTTTTTATTTTTTGTAATTTAGTTTAGTTGATTTAATTGTAGATAATTGTAGGTATTTTATTTAATTAATTTATTGATAGTGTAGTGTTAGGTTTAATTGTAACTTAGGTTAGGATTTATTTTACAGGTAATTTTGTAATTATTTTAACTAGGTAGCTATTAAATAGTTATGAACTATTTAATAGCTATTGTACCTGGTTAAAATAATTACAAAGTTGCCTGTAAAATAAATATAAATCCTAAAATAGCTACAATATAATTATTCGTTATATTGTAGCTATATTAGGGTTTATTTTACAGGTAAGTATTTAGCTTTAAATAGGAATAATTTATTTAATAAGAGTTAATGTATTTTGTTAAATTTAAATTATATTTAACTTAGGGGGGTGTTAGGGTTAAGGTTAGACAGCTTTAGGGGTTAATAAATTTATTAGAGTAGCGGTGAGGTCCGGTCGGCAGATTAGAGGTTAATACTTGAAGTTAGGTGTCAGCGATGTTAGGGAGGGCAGATTAGGGGTTAATACTATTTATTATAGGGTTATTGAGGCGGGAGTGAGGCGGATTAGGGGTTAATACATTTATTATAGTGGCGGTGAGGTCCGGTCGGCAGATTAGGGGTTAATAATTGTAGGTAGGTGGAGGCGACGTTGGGGGCAGCAGATTAGGGGTTAATAAATATAATATAGGGGTCGGCGGTGTTAGGGGCAGCAGATTAGGGGTTCATAGGGATAACGTAGGTGGCGGCGGTGTGTGGTCGGCAGATTAGGGGTTAAAAAATTTTAATAGAGTTGCGGCGATGTGGGGGGACCTCGGTTTAGGGGTGCATAAGTAGTTTATGGGTGTTAATGTACTTTAGAGCACAGTAGTTAAGAGCTTAATGAACCGGCGTTAGCCCAGAAAGCTCTTAACTCCTGACTTTTTTCTGCGGCTGGAGTTTTGTCGTTAGATTTCTAACGCTCACTTCAGCCACGACTCTAAATACCGGCTTTAGAAAGATCCCATTGAAAAGATAGGATACGCAAATGGCGTAGGGGGATCTGCGGTATGGAAAAGTCGCGGCTGGAAAGTGAGCGTTAGACCCTTACCTACAAGACTCTAAATACCAGCGGTAGCCCAAAACCAGCGTTAGGAGCCTCTAACGCTGGTTTTGACGGCTAACGCCAAACTCTAAATCTAGCCGATACTTTTTACCTGTGTGATTACCTTGTATCTAAGCCTCCGCAGGCTGCCCCTTATATCAGTTCTTTTGACATACATTTTAGCCAATCAGTGCTGACTCATAAATAACTTTACAGGAGTGAGCAAAATGTTACCTATATGACACACATGAACTAGCGCTGTTTAACTGTGAAAAACTCTCAAAATGCATATGAGCCTAGGTTTAGCTTTCAACAAAGAATACAGAGAGCGCAAAGCAAATTTGATGTTAAAAGTAAATTGGAAAGTTGTTTAAAACTGCTGAGTGAGCATGACAAATCCATATGATTAATAGGTGTAATTTCTGAATGAAGCAAAATACTTGTAAATATTTATGTTTAACATTAAGATAATTTACTCCATAAATAAAAAAAACACAATTTATTTTTAACATATTCTTTAATTCACAAAATATTTTTTAATTAAACATTTTATATAGTGTACATTTTATTATATATTTTTTTCTTATGAAACTATAATTATCAATGGCTACATTCCAGCGAAAAAAAAGCTTTTCATTATTTGTTTAAAGTGATAAAGTAGAAAGCATACCATATATTCTCATGCAGAGTTTAAAGCCTCAATTATCCATTTATGACTTTGCATCTTACGTTGTTTATCTGCAATTGTTTGGAAGTCAGAATATATAGGACACTGTTCGAAATAAATGCTGGTGTCCTTTAATGTTGCCGCTTTATTTTTTCAAGTGACATTTCTCTCTTTAGTTAGCAAGTTTATATTCACTATAGCTATTTGAAGTATGATAGATTGCTTCAAATCACTAATTAGGAATATATGGGGAGTTAAATAAAACAATACAGATGAGCATAACCTATTTTTTGCTCTAACCAATATTTTATTTTATCTTGATAACTGATGCATATTACATGGTGTGAAAGTATAAATAAAAGAACATGTCAGATTTTTAAAAATGTTAGATCATAGAGGAAAATAAACAAAATGGAATTTTCAATAAAGTCTTCTGAATAGTTATGTGTACAAAAAGTTGTATGCATTTTCTTTTATTTTGACCACTTTTATAGTAATTTAACTGAATTTCTGTTTTGACCGTCATGGACAGGCTGAAGTTCATCCTGTATGATAACCCTGAGCCTGCAACATTCTGTTTATTTTATTTAGTGCAGTAGCACATTTATTTTAGCCCGTAATCAACCACAGCAAAGAGGTTTTAGGGGAGGTTGTGCATGGGACTACATAACTATTCAATTTTTGTTAAAAATGTTAGTTTTAAAGGGACAGAATATACCCATTTTCATATAACTGGATATGATAGACACTACTATTACGAAGAATATGCACAGATACTGATCTAAAAATCCAGTATAAAACCTTTTAAAAACTTACTTAGAATCTCTAAGTTTAGCACTGTTAATTAGATAAGCAGGAACACCCAGGAAAAGTGGCTAAATTGCAGACCCTGCCCCTCCCCCATTCCCTGCATATAAAAAGACAGATTATACAAACAGAAGCCAGCAGTAGACTGGAAAAGCGTGTCTACTTCTGACACTGAGGGGCTTGGTTAGGAATCTGAAAATCTGCACAATGTTATTAAAAAAATAAGCAAAACTAAACATTGTTACAAAAACACTGCCAGATGAGCTATATAAATGGATTATATACAAAACATTTATGCAAAGAAAAATTAGGTGTATAATGACCCTTTAAATACTTGTACAACAGTTTTCTACAGTTAAACATTTTAAAGGGACAATGCACAGCAAAACCATTTCTTTCTTAATTTTTTTACTTTTTATACCAGCTGTACAGTTTAAAGTTATGCGAAATTTATTGTTCCTTCAGTATATTTTTGCATATGAAAAAGCTGTTTCTGCTAACTAAAACCACAAACTAATACAGCGGGCTGATCTTGTTGGCAGAGAATATCTCATTATCTTACAAATTCATCTTGAACTCCTACTATTCTGCCCTTAATTTGCATAAGCAACACTACTTCTCTACTCTTATCTCTAATCTTTCTTCAAACCCAAAACGTCTGTTCTCCACTTTCAATACTCTCCTCCGCCCTCCCCCACCTCCTAATACAACTTCTCTGTCAGCTCAGGACTTTGCCAGCCACTTCAATAACAAAATTGACTCCACCAGAAATTAAATCAGCTCTCAACATAATTCCATTATCTCACCCCCTCAAATGCTCTCACTCAACCAGAACCCACATAACCTTAAACTAAGCTCATTCTCCCCTGTTACTGAGGAAGAAGTTTCAGCACTTATACTGCACTCTCACCTCACTACCTGTCCCCTTGACCCTATCCCCTCACAGCTACTCCCCTCCCTCTCTGCTACCCTTACCCCTATACTTACACATATTTTCAACCTCTCCCTCAGCACTGGTATATTTCCCTCATCACTGAAACATGCACTGGTCACACCTATCTTCAAAAAACCTTCCCTTGATCCTACCTCCCCATCCAACTACCGCCCTATTTCCCTCCTCCCTCTTGCCTCAAAGCTTCTCGAAAAACTAGTATATGCACGCCTATCCCATTTCCTTACGTTATACTCCATTCTTGACCCATTGCAATCTGGATTTTGTCCCCATCACTCCACAGAGACAGCTATTGTTAAGGTTACCAACGACATACTTACAGCAAAATCAAAAGGCCACTTCTCTCTGCTCATCCTCCTGGATCTGTCCGCAGCCTTTGACACTGTTGACCACCATCTCTTGCTCCAAACCCTCCAATCCTTCGGCATCTGTGACACAGCCCTTTTGTGGCTCTCTTCCTACCTGTCAAACCATACCTTTAGTGTAGCCTTCTCTGGGGCCTCCTCTGCCCCGTCACCACTTTCTGTCGGAGTACCGCAAGACTCTGTCCTCGGTCCCCTTCTCTTCTCAATCTACACGTCATCACTAGGGTCCCTAATAAAGTCCCACGGTTTCCAATATCATTTGTATGCCGACGAAACCCAAATCTACTTCTCTGCACCAGACCTATCTCCTACCTTGCTAACCCGTGTCACTAACTGTCTTTCTCACATCTCTTCCTGGATGTCCTCTTACTACCTCAAGATAAATCTCTCCAAAACTGAGCTCCTCATTTTCCCCCCTTCTTCCAAAATCTCCACCCCCAATCTCTCTATAACTGTCAACAACTCCATCATTACCCCTACCCCTCATGCCAATGTCTCAGGGTCACATTTGACTCAGATCTTTCTTTCACTCCTCACATTCAGTCCTTGGCTAAAGCCTTAAAAACATCTCGAAAATTCGACACTTCCTTACACAAGACACAACTAAGATTTGAATCCACTCTCTCATTCTTTCCCGCCTCGATTACTGCAACTCTGTCCTCTCTGATCTCCCCACCTGCCACCTAGCTCCTTTTACAATCCATAATAAATGCCTTTGCCAGACTCATCTTCCTTACACGTCGCTCTTCATATGCTCCACATCTCTGCCAATCCCTTCACTGGCTTCCTCTTGCCTCTAGGATTAAACACAAAATTCTCACTCTGACATACAAACCACTGCTTCCCCCTATATCTCAGACCTTGTCTCCAGATACTCTCCCTCCATCCCCTTCACTCTGCTCATGACCTCCTACTCTCCTCCTCTCTGGTTACCTCATCCAACTCCCGTTTACAGGACTTCTCCAGACTGGCTCCCATCTTGTGGAAATCTCTGCCTCGCTCCACAAGACTCTCCCCTAGTTTTGAAAGCTTCAAGCGCTCCCTAAAGATTCTACTGTTCAGGGATGCTTACAACCTATGCTAACCTTACTTTATACCAGTTCCACTCCTCCATCGCTATCCCCAGAACCCCATTAGCATGTAAGCCTAAGAGTCCAGCTGTTTGTAGATCACCTTCTTAAGAGCTGACTACAACAGTGCAACTCTTGGCAGGGCCCTCCACCAATTTGATCACTATATTTGTTTTGTTGTACTCCCCCTTTGTTTATAGCGCTGCGGAATCTGTTGGCGCTCTACAAATAACCGATAATAATAAATAATAATAATTTTCATAAAATCCTCCTTATCCTTTATTACTGTTTACTGCAATGCTAATACTTAGGTAGAACAAAAGGAAATTAACATTTTAGTACCTCTCTTTCACAGCCCCCAACTGGGAACATTATTTTAACTAAACCTTCTTGTTTACATGTTTTGTTTTTTAACCATAAGTTAAACCCTAAAATTTTCTTTTATGATTCAGATAGAACATACAATTTTAACCCCTTAAGGACCACAGCACTTTTCCATTTTCTGGGACCAAGGCTATTTTTACATTTCTGCAGTGTTTGTGTTTAGCTGTATTTTTCCTCTTACTCATTTACTGTACCCACACATATTATATACCATTTTTTTTCTCGTCATTAAATGGACTTTCTAAAGATTCCATTATTTTCATCATATCTTATAATTTACTATAAAAACAATTATAAAATATGATGAAAAAAAATCACACTTTTTCTAACTTTGACCCCCAAAATCTATTACACATCTACAACCATCAAAAAACACCCATGCTAAATAGTTTCTAAATTTTGTCTTTTGAGTTTAGAAATACCCAATGTTTACATGTTCTTGGCTTTTTTTGTAAGTTATAGGGCAATAAATACAAGTAGCACTTTGCTATTTCCAAACCTTTTTTTTTTCAAAATTAGCAATAGTTACATTGGAACACTGATATCTGTCAGGAATCCCTGAATAACCCTTCACATGTATATATATTTTTTTAGTAGACAACCCAAAGTAGTGATCTAAGCCCATTTTGGTATATTTTATGCCTCCATTTCACCGCCAAATGCGATCAAATAAAAAAAATTGTTCACTTTTTCACAAACCTTTTCACAAACTTTAGGTTTCTAACTGAAATTATTTACAAACAACTTGTGCACAAATGGTTGTAAATGCTTCTCTGGGATCCCCTTTGTTCATAAATAGCAGACATATATGACTTTGGTGTTGCTTTTTGGTAATTAGAAGGCCGCTAAATGCCATTGCGCACCACACGTGTATTATGCCCAGCACTGAAGGGGTTAATTAGGGAGCTTGTAGGGAGCGTGAATGGTTAATTTTAATTTTAGCTTTAGTTTAGTGTAGTAGACAACCCCAAGTATTGATCTAGGCCCATTTTGGTATATTTCATGCCACCATTTCATCGCCAAATGCGATCAAATAAAAACAATTGTTCACTTTTTCACAAACTTTTTCACAAACTTTAGGTTTCTAACTGAAATTATTTACAAACCACTTGTGCAATTATGGCACAAATGGTTGTAAATGCTTCTCTGGGATCCCCTTTGTTCAGAAATAGCAGACATATATGACTTTGGTGTTGCTTTTTGGTAATTAGAAGGCCGCTAAATGCCGTTGCGCACCACACGTGTATTATGCCCAGCACTGAAGGGGTTAATTAGGGAGCTTGTAGGGAGCGTGAATGGTTAATTTTAATTTTAGCTTTAGTGAAGTGTAGTAGACAACCCCAAGTATTGATCTAGGCCCATTTTGGTATATTTCATGCCACCATTTCATCGCCAAATGCGATCAAATAAAAACAATTGTTCACTTTTTCACAAACTTTAGGTTTTTAACTGAAATTATTTACAAACCACTTGTGCAATTATGGCACAAATGGTTGTAAATGCTTCTCTGGGATCCCCTTTGTTCAGAAATAGCAGACATATATGGCTTTGGCATTGTTTTTTGTTAATTAGAAGGCTGCTAAATGCCGCTGCAAACCACACTTGTATTATGCCCAGCAGTGCAGGGGTTAATTATGTAGCTTGTAGGGAGCTTGTTGGGTTAATTTTAGCTTTAGTGTAGAGATCAGCCTCCCACCTGACACATCCCACCCCCTGATCCCCCAAACAGCTCTCTAACCCTCCCCCGCGATTCGAATTCGGAAAAATTGGAATCGTTTCGGTTCGGATTTGTTTCGGATTCATTCGGATTCGAATAAATTCGGTTCGGATTTGTTTCGGATTCATTCGGATTCGAATAAATTCGGCTGGATTTGGTTCGATTCGGAAATTCGGAAATTCAGAATTTCGGTAATTGTTAGGTGGGATTAGACTAGTATTATGTACTGTATATTAGGTGTAACGCATAGCAGAGTGATATAACCTAATATACTGTACAATACTAGTGTAATCCATGGCCATCCAAATCTACCGAATAAATCCGAATAAATCCGAAGTAATTCGGATTTATTAGGTAGATTCAACACTATTTTAATTCAGAAATTCGGTTCGATCCGAATCTCCGAATTTGCCGAATTTTCCGAATTTCCGAATCGAACTGAACCGAATCGCACATGTCTACTGAAAAGTGCCTTTACATTGTGCGTTTCCATAGACCGCAATGTAAATATATATGTATATGATGATTATATACACATATATTAATGTGTCAATATGTGTATATACAAATATTAACACATAAATATATATGTATATATATATTCATATACATATATATTTAAAGGGACATTCCAGTCAAAATGTAAATGCACATAGATTTATTACATCTTTGAATAGAAACATATTTGCAATATACATGTACTGGCAAAAATGCTTCTAGTAAAAGTTTTCACTGTTTTAGTGTATAATATGTGTAATATTTTTCTCTGCACGTGCATGTGAAGCATAGCTAGATATTGTCACTGCACCCACATTTTAAATAATGCAGCTGATCAGATTATTAGTGGGGCTTGTATCATGTCAGCAATTAACAAATTGAGTAATTTCAAGATGGTACAAGAACTTTAGGCTCTCCGAGCAAGTGCTGCGTTTAAAATGCTGGTGCACGGTGCATACTTAAATACACTTTTGAAACAGCTATAGCTTTTATTAGAAGCATTTTTGCTAATGCGTGTATATTACAAAATTGCTTCTGTTAATTACCGAAATGCATCCATGTGGTTAACAATTTTGGCTCAAATATGCCTTTAAAAATAAATATATTTAAAAAACTTGTAATACCAGCGCACATTATCGTGTGCTGGTAGTACAAAGTGGATCGCTAATATCGCTTGCAAGCCCATTATAGGAGAGAAAATATTAGAGTTCATTTTCCCTTTAATGGACTTGTAAGACATGACATATTTTTATAATTGTGATAATAGAGTCCATTTTAAAGTTGCCCAATGCCCATATCATCCCAAACAGTATTAAAGTAATTGTCATTGCAATGGAATTACTCAGAAGAGTGATGGTCCTCTGAAAAAAGACAGATTTATGACTAAAAATAATATTCAGAGCTTATAGCAAATATTACTTCAATTACACTCCTACCCTAACCAGTAATTTGTATGCAGTCCGATTATTTGTATTTCTGCATAGAAAGCATATGCTCTCTCGTTAACTTTTTTGTGTCTCCTTTTGGCTCCACAAAAGCTGCTCTAACTAGTTCAAACTCGTTACTCAATAACTCAATCTTGATACTTAAAGGGATATTCCAGTAAAAATATAAATGCACATAGATTGATTGCATCTTTGAATAGAAACATATTTGCAATATTCTTGTATTGGCAAAAATGCTTCTATTAAGAGTTATCACTGTTTTAGTGTTAACATTTTTCTCTGCATGTGCATGTGAAGCATAGCTAGATATTTTCACTGCACCCACATTTAAAAAAAATACAGCTGCTTAGATAATTAGTGGGGCTTGTATCCTGTCAGCAATTAACAAAGTGAGTCATTACCAGATGGTACAAACACCTTAGGCTCTCCAAACTAGTGTTGTGTTTAAAATGCTGGTGCACGGTGCATACTTAAATACACTTTTGAAACAGCTATGGCTTTTATTAGAAGCATTTTTGCTAATGCATGTATATTACAAAATTGCTTTTGTTCAATACCGAAATGCACCCATGTGGTGTCCAATTTTGGCTGGAATGTCCCTTTAAAGCATCATTTAAATAATTAAGCAACATATACAGGTATACCTCACTTTACAGCGCTTCACTTTACAGCGCTTCGCTAATACAGCGCTTTGTGGAGCTGAAGTTCAACCTCCAAAGATTTTGAAACAGTGCTGTAATCATTGTGAGATTGCAAGAAAAGGGACTGTCACCATTTTGTTATGCGCAGTTCACTCAGTTTACAGCATTACAGTGCAATCTGTGTCTCAGTGGTATAGTCTGACAAATTTTACAACAGTCATTGTCATTATTTTACAGGTACAGTATATATTGAATACTGTGCTGTGCTAGTGTTAAACTAAATGCAGCACTATTGCACTCCTAATATTTGTTAGTTCAAACATATTTTCAAGTTTTTAAACACACTGGCAAGTGAAAAAAAAGCTAAAACTGCCTTGTTTCACTTTAAGGCGGTTTTCACTTTACAGCGGGGCTCCGGTCCCTAACCCGCTGTATGAGCGGGGTATACCTGTACCTGCTGGTTCTATTATATTGTTTTCAGCTTTTACAGAGATGCTAATTGTTAACATGAAATTTGAATTATCAGAAAATAGCATTGGCATTTTAAATCATTATGAGCATTAAATTCGTTTTTTTACATTATGTGACTGAACAGGATATATGACTACTTTACTGTGCTACTGCAATATACACAAAAGGAAGGTTATATCAATTGACATTGGAAGCAATCCATAGCAGTAACATGCAATACCTCATCCTGTTTGTCATGAGATATATTAATAGATCTCTGTAAAATCTTATTTTCCTCACATATCTTCATTGATAGATTGTCTTTATAGTCGTTTGCCCATTTCCTACTTTAGTATGCCTCTAGACACAGATCTGCAGTCATTCATTTGTTATGCTAAAAGTGCACTGCATTCCAAAAACAACATGTTTCAATAAACATATTAAGAAAGCACAAAGAATATTAAATCTTTGAGGACAAATTGGTGGCAAAAACATTCTATAACTTTATTCTATAGACTTTAAACATAATGGGCTAGATTTCAAGTGGAGTGCTAATTTATTGTGCTCTTGTAAACAGGCAAATGTATGGGCGCAGTAATAAAAACAGCCATACCACAAGCTTGCGGCAGCAATTAGCGCTCAAAAAATTAACCAGAGATCAAATCTCTGGTTAATTGTCTAAAAGTGCTCCAAATGCCCATATACTTTTACATTTGCTGCCCATCGCTGCGCGACCTACCCCCTTGGCTGTGCTAGTTCTCATGCTGTGTCTGACGAATGAGGCTCCCATTGAACCCTATGGAAGCACGCTCTAGTTAGACATCATTAGTGAGTGCAGGATAACATTTTTATCACAGACCTCCCAGAGGGGGTGCCATTGCAGTTTTCTAATACATATATGAAAAAGGCAGTATATTTGTTGGCTTTATTCAAGTGTCAAGAGTCTTTAGTAAATATGTCCTTTAACTACCTCAATTATAAACTCCTGACAGAGCTAATGTTTTTGCTAATGACATCTTTGCAAGGGTAATAACCAATAATAGTCCAACTACTGAAGAATTAAAGAGAAGAGCGGGTGAAGATGAAAGAAAGATTTAATTATTGGGCTGCACAATGAACTGTACTTGAAGCTCATTATTTAGAGTCAAATAATTATGAGTGGTGATTTGCAGTAAGTTGCATCAGAAAGGAAATCATAATACAGTATAGAATGTCTAACATGTAAGTTCTGATCTAGCAAAAAAAGCAGGGATTGTGGTGTCAAAAGGGATACTTCTTTACTATATAAATATATGTTATTTAAATGTAATCAGTTTTGAGTGATATATAACGTTAAAGAAAATAATATACATTTATTGATATTTGAAGGCAAAATCATCCTGGCTTTTTATATTTGAGCGAGATCTTGAATTTCTTATGTGTATAAGTAATATACCCTTGTCAATTATATCTAACCTGTGTATATTTAGAGGGACATTTCACTATTTGCTGTAATATAATTACTGATCCTTAAAGGAAAATGATACTGTGTTCCTCTAGCTAAAAGAAATATGTTAAAGCAAAGAAAATATTAAAAGGAACAGATTGTGTTAATAAAACAGCAAAGAAGTACATGTTTTTTTACAAAATTAGCACTTAGAAATTCTCAGTGTAACCACTGCCCTCAGGGAGATGATAAGGTAGAAACATTTTGAACTTAAATAGAATTTTACGTCTCTGAGCATGGGCAAAAACAGAATGATTGTTTCTCTTGCACTAAGCACCAGCCAGTTCAAGTCACTCTAGAAGATTTATGCCATCAAGCCAGAATAGCCTTCCTGTAGAGACCCCAGAACCCTTGTAGCATTGTGACTGGATGTAATATACACTGCCCAAGTAAGAAAGAAAAAAAAAAAAAGAAAAAGTAAATCCTTTCAAAATGACTAATATTACACACTGCAATGACCCATGACAAAACTGCTGGATCCAAGTTGGTTGGGAGGTATAAACTATACATAACAATTTTAGTAATTAGAACTAAAGTGATTCAAAAACAGTCCTATTCTGCTACAGTGTCCCATTACTATCAAACTGCCACAACCCAATCCCTCACAGTATTGCCTGTACTTAATCTTACAGGGTAGCATCTATATACTTGTGTAAGGTTAGTAATTATTCAAATTGGAATTGTATCCAAATAAAGTACCAATTGCAGTATACATATATTCACCAAATTAATTTAATGCTGGCCTTTTTTTTTTTATAGTTTTAATTCACTTTAATAACTGAGGGCAGCCCTCAGTTAGAACACAGTTAATAATGCTAGTAAGATGAGTATTGTGCAGAGAACATGGATAGAAAAACTGGGTTTGGTTTCCAAACACATCTAAAAAGCCAGATAAGCAATGAGAAATTGTGAATGCAGGTAAACAGGTCTTGAGAACTAATAAAGCCAAAATGTTGAGAAATGCAAAAAATATTCTGGTTACCATGCAAAAGACATATGCCAAAGTCTGTAGCATACAAATTAATAATCCAGTAGAGTACAATGGAAAGGCAAGTGGTTAACACAAGAACTGACAATGGTTAGCTGGAGCATTGATATAAAGGCAAACAGCATACTGAGGTAGCTCACGAATACAGTGATGTGTGGTGAGCTCAGAAGCTGGTGATGTACTGGTTATCTTGTGAAACGAACCCGAGAAATATACACATACACAGTCACACACACATATACACAGTCACACACATATATATATATATATATATATATATATATATATATATATATACAGTATATATATATATATATATATATATATATATATATATATATATATATATATATATATATATATATATATATATATATATATATATATATATATATATATAATCAGCCAAATCAGCCAGTAGCTTTGCTTAAAAAAATCTGTTACATTTTTTCCATACCCCTGTATTTTTTTATATTTATAAATCTATATTTATAGCTCCAGCTATTAGCTGTCAATCCATTTTAGCTCTAACAATATTAAAACAGCCTGTGCTAGCAGGTAGGTTTTACTTTTATTCAGGTCAGAATTTGCTTCCCTGTATCTTTCTACCAAGATACGACCTAGAGACATCTTAACTTAGCTCTGCAGTGCTTTGCATATCCAGTGTCATACTATATCAAGGTAGACACACTTTTGGTCTCATTCATTGCAAACAAGCAGGTCCACCACAAGAAATTGTGGGGCCCCTACTAAAACATTGATTGCCCCCCCCAACTCATATTCATAGACCCACACTAACACAGACACAGAGACTAACACAGACACACACTAACATATAGAAACAGAGAAACTGACACAAACACACACTTACAGACATAGACACACACACGCTACACAGAAACACACAGAAATACTAACACACACACAGATAGATACACACAGACACACACACTAAGTCACGCACAGACAGACACACACAGAGACACTCACACAGAGACACTCACACAGAGATACACTGACACATACACACACACAGACACAGTGAGTCACATTTATTCTGTGTATATTATTATGTTATGCTTTATTTACTTAGGAACTATGGGCGAGATTAAATATGCGGCTCAAGCTTCAGCGCAACTGCTGAAACTCTCGCCACCCATAATTTCACCTCGGACATCGGGGTATCACATATACGGTGCTGGCAGTTCATAAAGTGCCGTAAGTCGGATAAACTAGCGATGTCCAGAAATGAGCGTAAATACAAATATCTGGAGTCGCCAGTGATTTATCGCACTTTAGAAACTGCTGGCGCCTAAGAAAATAAAAAAAAAAGTAAAATCTCCTGTAAAAGTCTAACACGCCTCCCAAAAATAAACCTGACATGTAAAACCCCTATATCCGCCATCAAACCCACATCAGAACTTATGATAAATGTATTAACCCCTAAACCGACAACCCCCACAACGCAATATGCCTTATTAAACTATTAACCGCTAATCTGCCATTCACCCACATCGCAATCTACCTAGTAAAAGTATTAACCACTAAATCCGCCAACCCCAACATCGCAAACTACCTAATAAATGTATTAACCCCTATTCCGCCATTAACCCACATCTCAAAGTACAGTGGGGCAAAAAAGTATTTAGACAGACACCAATTGTGCAAGTTCTCGCACTTAAGAAGATGAGAGAGGCCTGTAATTTTCATCATAGGTATACCTCAACTATGAGAGACAAAATGTGGAAACAAATCCAGACAATCACATTGTCTGATTTGGAAAGAATGTATTTGTAAATTATGGTGGAAAATAAGTATTTGGTCAATATCAAAAGTTCATCTCAATACTTTGTTATATATCCTTTGTTGGCAATGACAGAGGTCAAACGTTTTCTGTAAGTCTTCACAAGGTTGTCACACACTGTTGCTGGTATGTTGGCCCATTCCTGCATGCAGATCCCCTCTAGAGCAGTGATGTTTTGGGGCTGTCGCTGGGCAACACAGACTTTCTTACGAAGCCACTCCTTCATTGCCCGGGCGCTGTGTTTGGGATCATTGTCGTGCTTAAAGACCCAGCAACATTTCATCTTCAATGCCCTTGCAGATGGAAGGAGGTTTGCACTCAAAATCTCACGATACATGGCCCCATTCATTCTTTCATGTACACGGATCAGTCGTCCTGTTCCCTTTGCAGAGAAACAGCCCCAAAGCATGATGTTGCCCCCCCCATGCTTCACAGTAGGTATGGTGTTCTTTGGTTGCAACTCATCATTCTCTCTCCTCCAAACACAACAAGTTGTGTTTCTACCAAACAGTTCTACTTTGGTTTCATCTGACCATATGACATTCTCCCAATCTGCTTCTGGGTCATCCAAATGCTCTCTAGCATACTTCAGACGGACCTGGACATGTACTGGCTTAAGCAGGGGGACACATCTGGCACTGCAGGATCTGAGTCCCTGGCGGCGTAGTGTGTTACTGATGGTAGCCTTTGTTACGTTGGTCCCAGCTCTCTGCAGGTCATTCACTAGGTCCCCCCGTGTGGTTCTGGGATGTTTGCTCACCGTTCTTGTGATCATTTTGACCCCATGGGGTGAGATCTTGCGTGGAGCCCCAGATCGAGGGAGATTATCAGTGGTCTTGTATGTCTTCCATTTTCTAATTATTGCTTCCACAGTTGATTTCTTCACACCAAGCTGCTGGTGTCCTTTCGACAGCTCTTTGGTCTTCACCATAGTGGAGTTTGGAGTGTGACTGTTTGAGGCTGTGGACGACTGTTTGAGGTTGTGGACAGGTGTCTTTTATACTGATAACAAGTTCAAACAGGTGCCATTAATACAGGTAATGAGTGGAGGACAGAGGAGCCTCTTAAAGAAGAAGATACAGGTCTGTGAGAGCCAGAAATCTTGCTTGTTTTTAGGTGACCAAATACTTATTTTCCACCATAATTTGCAAATAAATTCTTTCCAAATCAGACAATGTGATTGTCTAGATTTGTTTCCACATTTTGTCTCTCATAGTTGAGGTATACCTATGATGATAATTACAGGCCTCTCTCACCTTCTTAAGTGGGAGAACTTGCACAATTGGTGGCTGACTAAATACATTTTTGCCCCATTGTACCTATTAAAACTATTAACCCCTAATCTGCCATTAACCCACATCTCAAAGTACCTATTAAAACTATTAACATTTAATCCGCCATTAACCCACATTGCAACAAACCTTAAAAATCTATTAACCCCTAATTCGTCAAATCCACACTACGCAATAATCCTAATTAAACTATTAACCCTTAATCCACCAAACCCCCATAATGTAATTAACTAATTTAATTACTAAGCCCCCTAACCTAACACCCACTAAATTAACCCCAAATTACATAAAATAATAAAATACTAAATTATAATTAAAATAAAAAATCCTAACAGTACTTAAAAAAATAAACCTAACATTAAATTAAAATAAATTAATCTAAAATTACCAAAAATAAAAAAGTCTAACATTACAGAAAATAATAAACAAAATTATCCAAAATAAAAAATTGAACCTAATCCCTATGAAAATAAAAAAGCCCCCCCCAATAAAAACACCCCCTAATCTAATGCTAAACTACCAATAGCCCTTAAAAGGTCTTTTTGTAGGGCATTGCCCTAAGTTAAACAGCTCTTTTGCATTTAAAAAAATACTAGGTCCCCCCTCTAACAGTAAAACCCACCACCCAACAAACCCCCCAAAATAAAAAAAAATCCTAAACTACCCATTGCCCCTAAAGGGGCATTTATATGGGCATTGTCCTTAAAAGGGCATTCAGCTCTTTTAAGAGTGCCCAATAAATCCCTAATAAAAAAAAAATCCTAATAGTATTTCAGTAGCTCTCATCCTATTCGCTGATTGGAATTTGAAGAATGAAATCAGCCAATAGGAATGCAAGGGACGCCATATTTTAACGCATACCTTGAATTCACTATTAAGTGTTTGTCGTCCATTGTACAAAGAGGATCCTCCACGCTTCATGCAGTGGCATCACTAGGGGGTGCAGACCGCACCCGGGTGACACCCTCCAGGGGGTGACACCACAAAACATTTTTTTTTTTAAATTTTATTGAAATTCAAAGAAATACAATGTAGAGATGCATATATTTTGTTATTAGAGGGGCCAGCAGTTGTGAACATTAGTGGGACTGGGGAAGTTGTAGACACACTTAATTTTTTTGCCCCTTGAGCCCGCGTTGCAATTTCCACAAATAGTTTTCCTTGCTGCTTTTGCTGGTTTGTACTTTGCTCCTCCCCTGCCCAATTTCACTATGAATGTTGTGGGCGTGCCATGGGGCTTGCGAAGTTGCGCTGCTAGCCTAAACCTGCCTGCCTATCTGTGCTCACTGCTCAGTGCCAGGAGTTTTTACTTTCTATATATATTGTTACATTTTAAAACTGGCGGCAGCCGGAAGCCATCACACAGCCAAGGGCTGAATACATTTAATGACGGGATATCGCTATTGGCAATATGTTACTCTGCGCACAAAGTGTTGGCTGCCTGCCTGGAGCAAAAAAACTTAGTAAGACTGTAGTTTGTATGTGACTGACATTGAGCAGACACTTTGTGCACAGAGCAACATATTGCCAATAGCCATAGCCCGTTATTAAATGTATTGAGCCCTTGGCTGTGATGGCTGCCACCAGAGTCAGTGGCAGCCTTTAAAGACTGCAGAGCCGGAGCCTGAGATCAGGAGAAGTGTCAGGTGCACACTTTAGACAGCGGCCTGCCCCCCCCTGTGCAGCAATGATTGGTTCCTGCATACAGGGGTGACGGTGGGTTATGTGCTGCTCTCCCTTACTATGTGCTCCTTGGATGGCATCCCACAATCCCACTCAAGAGTCAAGGAGCTGTATAAATGGGACTGGTGTATCCCAGCTGCCCTCCCACCCGGAGAAGTTCCTCCCAGGCCCCAGCTACAGCCCTATCATGCTGCAGCTTGCCAGTGCCAGACAAGCAATGACATTGGTGGCCACTGAGGAGGGAGAACATATAAACATGGAGATAAGTCCTCCTGGGGCTATATTCTATATATATTAATTGTTATGCAGCACAACCCCTGTCTGATTTGCTATGCAGCACAACCACTGTCCGATTTGCTATGCAGCACAACCACTGTCTGATTTGCTATGCAGCACAACCACTGTCTGATTTTCTATGCAGCATAATCACTGTCTGATTTGTTATGCAGCACAACCACTGTCTGATTTGTTATGCAGCACAACCACTGCCTGATTTGTTATGCTGCACAACTACTGCCTGATTTGTTATGCAGCACAACCACTGTCTGATTTATTATGCAGCACAACACTGTCTGATTTGTTATGCAGCACAACCACGTCTGATTTGTTATTCAGCACAACCACTGTCTGATGTGTAATGCAGCACAACCACTGTCTGATTTGTTATGCAGCACAACCACTTTCTTATTTGTTATGCAGCACAACCACTGTCTGATTTGTTATGCAGCACAACCACTGTCTTATTTGTTATGCAGCACAACCACTGTCTGATTTGTTATGCAGCACAACCACTGTCTTATTTATTATGTAGCACAACCATTGTCTGATTTGTTATGCAGCTCAACCACTGCCTGATTTTTTATGCAGCACAACCACTGCCTGATGTGTTATGCAGCACAACCACTGTCTGATGTGTTAATTAGAAAGTTGCTTAAAATGTCATGCTCTATCTAAATCATGATAGAAAAAATGGGTTTCATTTCCATTTAACTAGCATGGTATGTAATCAGGTTGGGGGGGGGGGGGGCAAAATGTATCCTCGCCTGTGTGGCCAAAATTTGGAGCACCGGCCCTGATTAGTTATTGCGGTGGGGGATTGCGGTTTACAGGTAGATAGATATTGCGAATGCGTTAGGTGTTAGTTTATTTTTTTAGGTAGTTTAGTTACGGTGCTCACATTTTTTTCAGCACAAGGCTTGCTGTGTCGGCCTATCTGTGACGAGGTGAAAATGGAGTAAAATGTCTCCATTTTTACTGCGTAAGTCCTTGCACTGAATATGTTATACCAATTTGTGACGCGGTTGTATGTTAGCTTATGGGAGTAAAAATTGCGGGCTACGGGTGAAATATAGGCGCCACATTTATATGTGTATATGTGAGTAAAAAATGGAGTTGCCAGCTTTTGCGGGCGACGCCGCATATGTAATCTTGCCCTATATATTTTAAATAAGTGTACTTTTATAAAGCACATTCATATATGATATGATTTATATTTACAATTTTATTTTCACTACTAGCAATCTGTGTAATGAAATGTGTGCAATCAAAAGTCCTATTTGAAGAATACTTTTAGAAATGTATTAAATAAAATGTCTACATTATTTCATAGAACTAAAGAAATAAGAACATATCCAACAATATAACTGAAAATGTATGCATGTAGGTATGCGTGGGTGTGGCGAACTGAGCAATCTAGGGCTAAACATACTATAGAAAATATTAAACAAGGTTTTGCTAAAGCTTCATGAAAACGAACTGTTAAAAATATTACTGCTACATAACGAAAATAAAGTTGACTAAATAGTCTGCACTAGCATATTCTTATTTGGTTTAAAAAGGTATCATACTTTGGGTAAACTGTCAGTCTTAACTGAGCTCCGGGATACTACTAGGTCCTCTAACAGCACTGGGAAGAGATGTGCCTCCTCTAGCAGGACCTGATCTATATGCTCTTTAAACAGCTCAAATCGCTCAAACAACTGGGTTCGGTACAGCCACCCTTCACTGGAGCTGTCTAGATCAGGTCCTCCTAGAGGAGGCACATCTCTACCAGGTGCTGTCAGTGGACCAAGAGGTATCTCGGAGCTCAGTAAATATATGGACCCGGTGGGCGGTGACTGTCCATGTCCAATTAATAATGCCCAGGGCCGGCCCCAAATGCATCCACCACACACTAAATTGTCCACTTGGTCTTAGCAGTAGGCACTAACTTTACTATTGTGTTGTCCTCCTCCTTTTCACCTGCAGCAGCTCTCCTCACGCAGGCTCACATGTGACGTGACTCGGCTCTTGGCTCTCTAGACCTAGATGATGAGAGAGAAGAAAGACAGTGACAGACTCACAGTCACGTAAATCCGGCACCAGATCGCTGATTGACTTAGAAACTGAAAGTAGCCTCTGTTTGGAGCTGTATGAGCCTAGAAGAGCCTTAAGTGCCACTGGGTGGTGCTGGCTCCGGCTCATACAAAAATTTAGAAAGCCATCCATATTGCACAATGGAGGGGAGCTGAATGGCTCGCAGCCTCTCCTTCATTGCACACTATGGATCACAATCTCATCAAAGCTTTCCTACATACATGGTGGAGTCGACGGTTGGGGTGGTGGGGCGGTGATGGTGATGCCCTTGGGGTACAGATTTTTTTTTTATAAAACATTATTAAAAAACGTTTAATACACACATAGGACAGGTGGGGCACAGTCACTCACATTTTCTCCACATATGCAAGATTTTACCAAATCCTGTCATGCACACCAGAATGTGTCCCTTTATTACTAAAGAAACGACAAAAATACTAATTCTCTCATTTTGTCATGCTTTGACTACAGCAATCTACTTCTAAATGGCCTTCCCAAACACAGCTTTTTCACCCTCTAATCTATCATGAATGCTCAGACTCATCCACCTAAGTTGCCAATCTACATCAACTGGCCCACTCTGCCAGTCTACTCTGGCTCCCCATACACTCCAGAATACAATTCAAAGTAAAAACCCTAAATATTCTGTGACCCATTCTCTTCAATAAACCTCTGAGCTATGTCTCTCAACTCCTATTATCTCTACTTCCCTATCTCACCTCCAAGATATCTTACGTGCTGTTCCTACCCCACTCCATCAGACTGTCTCCAACTTTGTATAGCTTCAAATTCTCTTTGAAAACCCAGCTATTGAGAGTGGCTTACCATCTCCCCTCTGTTTTTCAACCTACCCAAAAAAAAAGCTTGAACTGCCTTGACTACAATCCACATGGCAAGTTACCCCAAACCTTATGTCTCTGTACCCTCAACCTTTAGAATGTAAGCTCTTCAGAGCAGGGCACTCCTCTTCCTGTACTAGATATGTTTAGTCTATTATGTAGCAAAACTGAAAAGAGATAAAAAAAAAACAACAGCTCATTTCCCAATTCAAGGAAGACTCATTATGTTTATTAATAAAAACCTGCTTGTGCCTGAAATGCACTTACAAGATAAATAAAACTATATTGCCTGTCATTGCTGACTGCGATTATCATTCCCTTGATTCAGAGCTTTTTACTACCTCTGTAGATATTTGGTCCACTTGAGAGCATTTTTTACAATGAGTCTGGTAAGTAAATGCAGCTCCTGAAGCTTTCGGAATTATTTTGTCTCTCATGTCAAACTTCTATGGTGCAGCCGGACTACCTTGTAATGCCACCAACTCTGATTCCAACTATCCAAGGAGTACAGCTAGGAAGCCTAGATGGGACACAATACAACTATGTGTTTCGTCCTCTGACAGGAGGACTTTCTCAAGGGTGAATGTTCATATACCCTCCCCACACCTCTGTTATATCATTAACTGACATATTATCCTTGCTATTATATGAGGGTTAAAAGAAAAAAAAATCTATATTTTTAAGAATAATTTGTCATATGCTATTATATTACAATTCAATAATAGATACTATGTGTCCAATATTTACTAAAACGATCTTTGGTGAACTCATACTAGAAACAAACTATATAAAAAAAAATAGTGAAAGAGCCTATATTGACACTATATACAAACATGTTTGATTGCTGCTATAAACATATCATTTATCTGGTAAATAATAAGAATATAGCAATTTATACAATTATATATTTGCTTGGATATCTAAGTCAATATTTAGACCTTGGGGATATAGACTTCCAGTAGTTTTAATCCACCAGGTTTCCCTTCAATTATTGTCAGAGCTTCCACTGTTCCTTTATGACAGTTCCTAAAATGTTCTGCTACTTTATGTGTATACTCTGTATTCTTAATATTATGTAGATGTTCAGCAATCCTTTACTTCAACTTTCGTTTTGTTCTGCCGATATAAATAAATCCACATAAACAGCACAATTGATACACAACAAAAGTTGAATTGCAAAAACATCTATAATCTATATTATAACATTTTCAGCGATGCTCACAGGCTGCTGAACTGCAGTGGAGGAAATCACGCACCTTTGCTGATTTCCAACATAATAAATTCACCCTTAAGTCCTACAACACTGCGCTCAGCCTGGCCAAACAAGTCTATTTCTCCTCCCTTGTGTCATCTCACGCATCCAACCCCAGAAAACTGTTCTCAACCTTTAACTCCCTTCTACGTCCGCCTGCCCCCCCCGGCCACTGCCAACCTCACTGCTCAAATTATTGCTGATCACTTAAAAAATAAAATTGACACCATTAGAAAAGAGATCTGCACCTCGCACCCCACAAACCCAGCAATCCTATCCACCCCTTCTATTAACAAAAATCTATACTACTTCCATCCTGTAACAGAGGAAGAAGTCTTTGCACTCCTATCCTTGGCTCATCTCACAACCTGCCCACTTGACCCTATTCCTTCATGACTTATTCCCTCTCTCTCTGCTTCACTAACCGCTACCCTAACTCCTCTCTTTAACCAATCTCTCACTGCTGGCACATTTCCTGACACATTCAAGCATGTGTCAATCATACCAATCCTAAAAAAGCCCTCGCTTAACCCCCCTTTACACTTTCTAACTATCGACCGGTCTCCTATCACCAGTCTATAATCGGCTAACTCAATTTCTCACAACTAACTCCTTACTTGATCCACTACAATCTGGTTTCCTCCCTAAACACTCAACAGAAACCGCTCTTGCTAAAGTAAGAAATGACCTGTTATCAGCTAAAGCAAAAGGCCATTACTCCTTACTAATTCTTCTTGACCTGTCGGCAGCTTTTGACACAGTTAACCATCCTCTCCTCCTAAAAATACTACATTCATTTGGCATCCGAGACACAGCCCTCTCCTGGTTTGCATCATATCTTTCAAACCGCTCGTTTTCAGTTTCCTTTAACAACATATCTTGTGATCCTATGCCTCTCTCAGTTGGAGTACCGCAAGGCTCTGTCTTAGGCCCCTTGCTTTTCTCTCTTTATACATCCTGCCTTGGAAAACATATAGCCTCCTTTGGATTCCAGTACCACCTATATGCTGATGATACCCAAATCTATCTTTCCTCTCCTGATATCTCTCCCTCTTTACTCAACCAGATTTCTGACTGCCTCTCTGCAATTTTCTCTTGGATGTCTTCACACTACCTCCAACTCAATCTGTCCAAAACTGAGCTGCTTCTTATCCCCCCCTCTTCGAGACATCCAACACCTGACATTTCTCTGATGGTTGTAGACTCTATTCTCAACACCTCACTCCAGGTCCGCTGCCTTGGGGTCACACTAGACTCAGAACTCACATTCAACCCACATATACAAACGCTTATCAAATCCTGCCGTTCACACCTACGCAACATTTCCAGAATTTGTCCATAAAAAAACTACAAAAATACTTATTCATTCCCTCATCCTGTCAAGCATTGATTATTGCAATCTACTCCTAAATGACCTTCCAAAACACTGCCTCTCCTCCCTCCAATCTATTATGAATGCTTCTGCTAGACTCATCCACCTAAGTCGACGATCTACATCAGCTGCTCCGCTCTGCCAGTCTCTACACTGGCTCCCCATAAACTCCAGACAATTTAAAGTATTAGCCCTATCCTACAAAGCACTCAACAGTCTAACTCCCAACTATATTTCCTCTCTCATCATGAAATATTCCCCATCCCGTCCTTTTTGATCAACCTCTGACCTACGTCTCTTCACTCCTGTTATCTCTACATCCCACTCACGCCTCCAAGACTTCACACGTGCTGCTCCTGCCCTCTAGAACTCTCTATCCCGCTCCATTAGACTGTCTCCAACCTTGTATAGCTTCAGACAATCCTTGAAAACCCACCTATTCAGAGAGGCTTACCCTCTCTCCTCCATCCCGCATCCAAACCAAACTAATACATGCACATGAACTGCCTGACTCACTACTGCAAATACAACCGATGTAACAAGCTACCCCAACCTTATATCTCTGCAACATAAACCTATAGACTGTGAGCTCTCCAGGGCTCTCTTCCTCCTGTGCTAGATTTGTTTAGTTTTGTTATGTTTTGTATTTTATCACAAATCTTTGTCATTGCATACCCCTTTCATTGTACCCAGTGCTATGGAATTTGGCGGCGCTATACAAATAAATGATAATAATAATAATAATAATAATAATAATAATAATAATTGTTAAATCTGCAAGCAAAACTACCATTATGAACAAACTTGCACATATAGCACTTTTTTGTCCACATTTGTATAAACCTTTTAAATTCCCCAGCCATTGGTGATTAGTAGTATTTTTTTACAAAAATAATCTGGTTGGTCCCAGTTGTCAGATTCCTTAGCGGGTTCTTGTTAGGGAGCGAGAGGGCTCTGTCTCGGTGTCTCTCCACAAGGGACACCGAGACCTGCCTGCTGCAAATGCGGCTGCCATTCCCTAAGCATGCATGGCTGCACATCACTGCTACTTAAAGGACCAAAGCCCTGATTACAGGAACTCCCACCAAGAGGACCCAGATGTGGGATTCCCTATAAAAACTCAGCTGAAATTTCATTCTGCACTGAAATATTGCCTTTTCCATTTTTCCCTTACTGTGGTCTTGAGTTCAAGCATCTCTGCTGCGATACCTGTCTATGCTTACCTTGCTCCTGAAGCTAAGCATCTCTGCTGTGATACCTGTCTATGCTTACCTTGCTCCTGAAGCCTAGCATCTCTGCTGTGATACCTGTACATGCTTACCTTGCTCCTGAAGCTAAGCATCTCTGCTGTGATACCTGTGTATGCTTACCTTGCTCCTGAAGCTAATCATCTCTGCTGTGATACCTGGGTATGCTTACCTTGCTCTTGAAGCTGAGCATCTCTGCTGTGATACCTGTGTATGCTTACCTTGCTCCTGAAGCTAAGCATCTCTGCTGTGATACCTGTGTATGCTTACTTTGCTTCTGAAGTCAAGCACCTCTGCAGTGATACCTGTGTATGCTTACCTTGCTCCTGAAGCTAAACATCTCTGCTGTGATACCTGTGTATGCTTACCTTGCTCCTGAAGCTGAGCATCTCTGCTGTGATACCTGTGTATGCTTACCTTGCTCCTGAAGCTAAGCATCTCTGCTGTGAGACCTGTGTATGCTTACCTTGCTCCTGAAGCTAAGCATCTCTGCTGTGATACCTGTGTATGCTTACCTTGCTCCTGAAGCTGAGCATCTCTGCTGTGATACCTGTGTATGCTTACCTTGCTCCTGAAGCTGAGCATCTCTGCTGTGATACCTGTATATGCTTACCTTGCTCCTGAAGCTAAGCATCTCTGCTGTGATACCTGTATATGCTTACCTTGCTCCTGAAGCTAAGCATCTCTGCTGTGATACCTGTGTATGCTTACCTGCTCCTGAAGCTAAGCATCTCTGCTGTGATACCTGTGTATGCTTACCTTGCTCCTGAAGCTGAGCATCTCTGCTGTGATACCTGTGTATGCTTACCTTGTTCCTGAAGTCAAACACTTATGCAGTGATACCTATGTATGCTTACCTTGCTCCTGAAGCTAAGCATCTCTGCTGTGATACCTGTGTATGCTTACCTTGCTCCTGAAGCTGAGCATCTCTGCTGTGATACCTGTGAAATCTTATCTTGCTCCTGAAGTCAAACACTTATGCAGTGATACCTATGTATGCTTACCTTGCTCCTGAAGCTAAACATCTCTGCTGTGATACCTGTGTATGCTTACCTTGCTCCTTAAGCTAAGTATCTCTGCTGTGATACCTGTCTATGCTTAACTTGCTCCTGAAGCTGAGCATCTCTGCTGTGATACCTGTGTATGCTTACTTTGCTTCTGAAGTCAAGCACCTCTGCAGTGATACCTGTATATGCTTACCTTGCTCCTGAAGCTAAGCATCTTTGCTGTGATACCTGTGTATGCTTACTTTGCTTCTGAAGTCAAGCACCTCTGCAGTGATACCTGTGTATGCTTACCCAGCTCCTGAAGCTGAGCATCTCTGCTGTGATACCTGTGTATGCTTACCTTGCTCCTGAAGCTGAGCATCTCTGCTGTGATACCTGTGTATGCTTACTTTGCTTCTGAAGTCAAGCACCTCTGCAGTGATACCTGTGTATGCTTACCTTGCTCCTGAAGCTGAGCATCTCTGCTGTGATACCTGTGTATGCTTACCTTGCTCCTGAAGCTGAGCATCTCTGCTGTGATACCTGTGTATGCTTACCTTGCTCCTGAAGCTGAGCATCTCTGCTGTGATACCTGTGTATGCTTACTTTGCTTCTGAAGTCAAGCACCTCTGCAGTGATACCTGTGTATGCTTACTTTGCTTCTGAAGTCAAGCACCTCTGCAGTGATACCTGTGTATGCTTACCTTGCTCCTGAAGCTAAACATCTCTGCAGTGATACCTGTGTATGCTTACCTTGCTCCTGAAGCTAAACATCTCTGCTGTGATACCTGTGTATGCTTACCTTGCTCCTGAAGCTGAGCATCTCTGCTGTGATACCTGTGTATGCTTACCTTGCTCCTGAAGCTAAACATCTCTGCAGTGATACCTGTGTATGCTTACCTTGCTCCTGAAGCTGAGCATCTCTGCTGTGATACCTGTGTATGCTTACTTTGCTTCTGAAGTCAAGCACCTCTGCAGTGATACCTGTGTATGCTTACTTTGCTTCTGAAGTCAAGCACCTCTGCAGTGATACCTGTGTATGCTTACTTTGCTTCTGAAGTCAAGCACCTCTGCAGTGATACCTGTGTATGCTTACCTTGCTCCTGAAGCTAAACATCTCTGCAGTGATACCTGTGTATGCTTACCTTGCTCCTGAAGCTAAACATCTCTGCAGTGATACCTGTGTATGCTTACCTTGCTCCTGAAGCTGAGCATCTTTACTGTGATACCTGTATATTGTTTGTTCTGTTCTGTTTTACCAACAGACCCAGAAGGATCTGTATGTTTTAGGAGCAGCTTGGTTCGAGAATCATAGGATCAATATATCTCATATTATTTTTTCCTCCTGAAGTCAAGCACCTCTGCTGTGATACCTGTGTATGCTTACCATGCTCCAGAAACCAATCATCACTGCTGTGATACCTGTGTATGCTTACCTTGCTCCTGAAGTCAAGCACCTCTGCTGTGATACCTGTGTATGCTTACCATGCTCCAGAAACCAATCATCACTGCTGTGATAACTGTGTATTCTTACCTTGCTCCTGAAGTCAAGCACCTCTGCTGTGATACCTGTGTATGCTTACCATGCTCCAGAAACCAAGCACCTCTGCTGTGATACCTGTGTATGCTTACCATGCTCCAGAAACCAAGCACCTCTGCTGTGATACCTGTGTATGCTTACCGTGCTCCAGAAACCAAGCACCTCTGCTGTGATACCTGTGTATGCTTACCATGCTTCAGAAACCAATCATCACTGCTGTGATAACTGTGTATGCTTACCTTGCTCCTGAAGTCAAGCATCTCTGCTGTGATACCCATGTATGCTAACCTTGCTCCTGAAGCTGAGCACTCGCTGCTGTGATACCTGTGTATGCTTACCTTGCTCTTGAAGTCAAACACTTCTGCAGTGAGACATTTGTATACTTGCCTTGCTCCTGAAGCTAATCATCTCTGCTGTGATACCTGTGTATGTTTACCTTGCTCCTGAAGCTGAGCATCTCTGCTGTGAAACCTGTGTATGTTTACCTTGCTCCTGAAGATGAGCATCTCTGCTGTGATACCTGTGTATGCTTACCTTGCTCCTGAAGCTGAGCATCTTTGCTGTGATACCTGTATATTGTTTGTTCTGTTCTGTTTTACCTACAGACCTGAGGAGGATCTGTATGTTTTAGGAGTAGCTTGGTTTGAGAATCCTAGGATCGATATATCTCATATTATTTTTTCCTCCTGAAGTCAAGCACCTCTGCAGTGATACCTGTGTATGCTTACCATGCTCCAGAAACCAAGCACCTCTGCTGTGATACCTGTGTATGCCTACCTTGTTTCTGAAACCAAGCACCCCTGCTGTGATACCTTTGTATGCTATACCCTCACCAACTGTACCCACTGGGTAGTCTGTGCTTGTTGAGAGACTTTTTGATTGGTGATTTTATTGCAGTATGTCCATTTTCTGTACACTTTTAAAGGTACAGGAGGATATCCAAACAAACTGATATACCCTTTGAGAAGAGGAACATCATCCCAGCACCTTATACATTCACATTTGAAATAATTTTGAGCTATCCATAACTATTCTATTATTCTATTTTTTTTGAACATTTCATTTGCAAGGTTTTTCTATATATATATATTTTTTCTCATCACAAGGATTCAATTTGCAAGGACACTTTTAGGCTATTTTTTGGACACATTTTTAGGGCACATTTTTAGGTGTACACCTCCATTATATCGATTCTTTTTTCTCTCACATGGGTTGTTGATCACAACTCATATATATATTTTTACATTTTTATACTTTTATATTTTTATATATATTTTTTATATTTTTTTCACATATTTTTCATATATTTTTTCACCTTTCTTATCTTGAATTGGAGTTTTTTTTACACATAATATATATATTTGGATTACCACCCACTTATAATTTTTGGACATTTATCTTTGGACACTCAGCTTTGGACACTCAATTAATCTTCTGGACACTAAATAATCTTTTGGATATTTATTTCTGTTTGGGACATTACTTTTGGACATTATATGGGACATTCCATTAGATTGGATACCAATTTTATATCAGTGATTCTCTAAGGTTAACACTCTTGGATTATCCTCACTATAGCGTCTCGCCTATAGCTCAACTTCTTCAAACATCATCATATATATATTTTATATATATATATATATATATATATATATATATATATATATATATATATATATATATATATATATATATATATATATACAGAGATTTTATTCTACATATATTCTCTTATTTTTAAAATGTAATTTTATTTTAATAAAATGATTGTTACATTTTGTTCACAATTTTATAATTTTATATATTATTATATATACACATCTATTTTTTTATCACCAATATTCCTACTAGTCGTGGACACCATCTTTAGCCACACAACCCTCAATGGGGGTAGTGTAGCGCTGTACCTTGGCATTTTATCTTTGATTTACACATCGGAATCTGGTTGGGAGATTCCGCCTTTATGAGGTATAGTTTGTATGGTATTTATTGTGGCACTGAAAGATGTACACTTGTCTGACTCATATTATTTTTTCCTCCTGAAGTCAAGCACCTCTGCAGTGATACCTGTGTATGCTTACCATGCTCCAGAAACCAAGCACCCCTGCTGTGATACCTGTGCTATACCCTCACCAACTGTACCTACTGGGTAGTCTGTGCTTGTTGAGAGACTTGTTCCTATTTTGCTTTGGGTATTCTATTCTCTTTTCCCTTTCACCAGAATATTGTTGTGTACTATTTTTGCATCAGTAAAGTATTCACTAAAAAGACTTTCTTTGTCCTGTGCCTATATTCCTGCATACCGAGTTCCACACACCTCCCCTATCCCTCACACCAGTAAATATTTTAAGTTCTTATTCCTTCTAAATACTATACTTGGGGATATACTGATGGTTTATTTTAATATTGGATCTAATCAGAAGACATTCCAATGCTTTTTAAAAATCTGTTTTATATTTCTATGTCCCTCATTATAATTGTTGACAAATATTGGTGTCTTATTTTCCGCATTAAATACTTGTTGTTTCTTTCTTTTAGGTTGTAATAAATCCTTTTACTCAAAACTAGCCACTTTCTTTATGGTGTTATCTATAATAACTGGATTATATCCCTTCTGAATAAATCATTCTCTTAACATCTTAGATTCTCTTATACAGTCTACTATACTTCTCATGTAAAATTCCCTTTTAACCTTTGGAGTTCTCCCAAAAGGATAATCTCTTTCCATTTTCTCAAGTGCCCTCTATAAGCATTTAAATAACAAGCCGTGGATTTCCTATAATTACATACTGCCACTTCCCCATTTTCGTGAAAGAGATAAAAATCAAGGAATTTAATCTTTTTCCTCTGATGTTTTGTGGGTGAACTGTAAATAAAAAAGAAAAGTTTTCAAAGAGCACCGTGGTGAAGGTTAACTTATATAAACTTTATTAGAACATTTAAACAAAGTGTATCCTTACCCCGTGGGTAAAAACAGAATTAAAGATAGTGTATCAGACAAACAAATGGCTGACCAGTTTCGGGTACTGCCTTATTCCTAGCCTGCTTAAAAAATTGCACTAGCTTGTATACTTAAAACATAATGTCTGACTGCCCATTGGATGGTGGAATTCACACACCTGCTTTTCTTTATCCAATCAGGCTCCTAGTATGACGTAACTGTCCTAAACTACGAACATCTGCTACTGGATATCTGCTAAGTCAATCCTTAGCTATTACCCACATTATTTTCAGACATTAACTCTGAAAATTGTGAAAGATTTAAAGGGGTACACATTTAGCAACCTAATTGAACATATTACCTTTGTTAAATTTTTTAACATAGCTAGGTTAGCGTATAAATATATTCTTCGTCATTAACACTGAGGGATCTTATGTCTATCAAAGATGCCTGTATACAGGTCTCACAATAAGATTACATATTGCATTGGCACATATCCTAGTTTCTTTTTATAACAAAGAGGTATTATGTAACCTATGTAGACCATATGATTAACATTTAGGTACATGCTCTAAATATAATAAAGAATGTTTTAAAATTAAGTGGATTACGTGTCAGAGTAGTCATCCAAATAAACATAGGTGCACATTGTAGAGATAAGAAGGGGTGAGTTGTATATTTCAGTATGCATTTAAGTAGGATATGTGCCAATGCAATATGTAATCTTATTGTGAGACCTGTAGATGGGCATATTTGATAGACAATATATATATATATATATATATATATATATATATATATATATATATATATACGCTAACCTAGCTATGTTAAAAATTTAACAAAGGTAATATGTTCAATTAGGTTGCTAAATGTGTACCCCTTTAAATCTTTCACAATTTTCAGAGTTAAAGGGACACTCAATCGAAATTAAACTTTCATTATTCAGATAGAGCATGCCATTTTAAACAACTTTCCAATTTACTTCTATTAACAAAATGTGCACATTCTTTTTATATTTAAACTTTTTGAGTCACCAGCTCCTACTGAGCATGTTCAAGAATAAGTGTGTATGCATTTGTGAATGGCTGATGGTAGTCACATGTTATGTGTATGCATTTGTGAATGGCTGATGGCTGTCACATGGTAAAGGGGGAGTGGACAAAGACATAACTTTTAAAATTGTCAGAAAAAAATCTACTACTCTACTCATTTGAAGTTCAGACTAAGAGGCCTATTTATTAAAGGTCTTGCGGATCAGGTCCGCAAGACCTCGCTGAATACAGAGAGCAATACGCTCTCCATATTCAGCATTGCACCAGCAGCTCACAAGAGCTACTGGTGCAACGCCGCCCCCTCCAGACTCGCGGCCAATGGGCCACCAGCAGGGAGATGTCAATCAACCCGATCGTACTCCGGACAGGTTTAGGGAGCAGCGGTCTTAGACCGCTACATCATAATTGCTGTTTCTGGCGAGTCTTCAGACTCGCCAGAAAACGGGCCCACAAGCTCCATACAGAGCTTGATAAATGGGCCTCAATGTGCTATTGCATTGTCTTGTTATCTTGCATTTGTTGATCATGCAAATCTACTGTATTGACTTAGCAGATATCCAGTAGCAGATGTTCATAGTTTAGGACAGTTATGTCATACTAGAAGCCTGAATGGATAAAGAAAAGGAGGTGTGTGAATTCCACCATCCAATGGGCATTTAGACATTATGTTTTAAGAATGCAAGCTAGTACAATTTTTTAACCAGGCTAGGAATAAGGCAGTAGCCAAAACCGGTCAGCCATTTGTTTGTCTGATACACTATCTTTAATTCTGTTTTTACCTACAGGTAAGGATACCCTTTGTTTAAATGTTCTAATAAAGTTTATATATGTTAACCTTCACCACGGTACTCCTTGAAAACCTTTCTTTTTTGCTGAGTGAGGATTGGCCGTTAGAGAGCACGTGGTGGAAGGTGTGCTGCAGAGGAGGGTTTTCTAATCATGGAGGACAGATCCAAGAGGCTGGCAAAGGAAGAACACTGAAACACGCTGAATTAGTACAGCACTAACCATAGACACGCAATAGCAATCTGGGCACCTATACAGTTGGAAGGAGATTGCGAGCGATATGACCTGCACTTGTGAATAGCCCTAAAGGATTGCAGGAGCGGATCGCTAGTGGATTCCTAATTAACTTTCTTCTATGTGTGCTGCCAGCCATCTATAACAGTTGCATGAATTTTTAAGCACTGAGGGGGACAGGGGATTTCTCCCACAGGAAGCTTTACTGGACTGTTATTTTGTTACTAGGTAACTATGTGGACCTAAATAAATAATAATAATAAAAAAAAATACTACAGATTTAAAGGTGCACACACCCTACTATACTTCCCCATTACTGTTGATTCTTTGAACCGTGAATACTAATCATTATTATTAAGATAACAGATAAAGATCATTGTGTTTATATATCTATAATAATTGAACATATCGGCAGAAAAAGGATTATTTTTTCATATATAAATATCTTCAAAATTAACCATGTATAAATTTGCATATGAAGCCGCAAAGGTAGTACCCATTTCTATACCTCAAATCTGGGAATACTTTTTTGCCCTCAAAATAGAAATAATTGTGGTTAAGAATATAATGTATACTTTCTATTAAAGGGACAGAAAAGTTACAAAAAATCTTTCATGATTTAAATAGGGCATGTGATTTTAAACAACTTTCCAATTTACTTTTATTACCAGTTTTGCTTTGTTCTCTTGGTATTCTTAGTTGAAAGCTAAATCTAGGAGGTTCATGTACTAATTTCTTAGACCTTGAAGACTGCCTCTAATCGGAAAGCATTTTGACAGTTTTTCACCACTAGAGGGCATTAGTTCATGTGTTTCATATAGATAACATTGAGCTCTGGCACGTGAAGCTCCTAAGAGCAAGCACTGATTGGCTAACAATGCATGTCTGTCAAAAGAACTGAAATAAGGGGGCAGAGACTTAGATACAAGGTAATCACAGAGGTAAAAAGTATATTATTATAACTGTGTTGGTTATGCAAAATTGGGGAATGGGTAGTAAAGGGATTATCTACCTTTTTAAACAACAAAAATTCTGGTGTTTACTGTCCCTTTAAATCTGGATTTGAGTTTGCGAGATATTACTCAACTGACATTGTTTTTCAACTGACTGCAAACCTTACATGTGAGGGATACAAGTGTATAGTGATGTAACATCACATGTAACCCATCCATAGTGATCAGGCTATTTTAACCCTTCAAATTTATTTATCGTGTCCATTGTATCTCTGAGACAAGATTTAGTACCTTGTACCAGTGGTTTTATATAATGGTCAATATATTGAGATAAATGTCTGGTAAGAGACCCTATGCCTGAAATAATTTGGTACATGATAGAAATATGCTACCTTTGGGACAAAAAGAAACTCAAACTCCTTTCTATTAAATGTTTAATTCTCCAGACCCCTAATCAAAAGGTCTTTGACCTCTATAATAAATTGTTTGGTGGGATCTTCTAATAATATTTTATAAGAATTATTATCAGTCAGAATATTTTGTGCTTCTTAAAGGTAAGTGTGTTTGTCTTGTACAACAATTCTACCCCCCTTGTCCGTCTCTAAAAACAATTGTCTCATCTTTCATCAGAGTAGTGAGTGCTTTTCTTTCTTGTGGTGTGAGACTGTCTGAAACTGTATTTATTGTCTTCATATTTTTACAAACTTTTGTTCCATCTAGGCTTCCGTAGCTGATCTCCTTGGATAGTTTAAAATGGAGTTGGCGGCATTAAGAGGTAGTCAGGTTGCACCATAGAGGTTTGACTTGAGAGGCTAAAGTATTCCAAAGGCCTCAGGAGCAGCGTTTACTTACCAGACTCATTGTAAAAGATGCCCTCAAGTGGACCATAAATCTGCAGAGGTTATAGAAAGCTTGTAAGCAAGGGGGTGATTATAACCGCAGTCAGCGGTGACAGGCAATATTGTTTTATTTACTTATAAGTACATTTCAGGCACAAGCAGGTTTTTATTAATAAATGTAATGAGTCTTCCTTGAATTGGTTGAATGTGCTGTTGTTTTTTTATCTCTTTGCAGTTTCTACATATACGGTTTGAATTCCATGCACCGCAGCAGCAAACTTTCACAGTGGTTCCCAAAGAGGAAATAACATTAAACAACCAAATGAACTATGGGATATTTCTTTTTTTTACCAGGGACTACTCCTGGGAATAACTTATAAGTAGTGTTTTACCTAATAGCTGTCTCTGGAATTACCCATGGTTGTTTTAATTGTTTTATTTTTATGATAATTTTTCCAGTGTTTAGTTTACATTGTTACATTGCTACATAATTCATAATTTTTTCTATTGACGTAAGAAATGGTGTAGCAGCGCCATTATTACATAACCGTTTTATTCTATTATGCGTTTGTATTTTATCACAAATCTTTGTCATTGTAGAGCCAGACCTTTATCTCTGTAAACAGCACTATTAAATATTGCAACGCTATACAAATAAATGATAGTAATAAAACATAGATGCACAGTGCCGACGTTTCCTCCAGAGGCAATTTGGAACTCTGCAGTGAGTGATGCAACAGATGATAAGGGATTTTTACAGGCTACGTGCTTTAGCCCTGAAGCCGCACCACTCTGTAAATATGCGTTTTAAACCAATTCATGGCTTGTCTGTTGTTGCTCATAAATATTTTCACTTCAAAATAACACAGGTGACTGGGGCAGATCTATTAGAGCAGAGATTTCATAAACTCCTATGACAGTGTCTGGCTTAAAGACCCTGAGCTGTTCTATTATACTGCCAGCATTTGTATATGGCCATGTGCTGGATTTTATGCGTCTGTCAGGAATGGGTGTGGCTGAAACACCTGAACACAATAATTAGTAAGGGTGGCCAAGTTTAATGATGGCTTTCATGTTCCTTTAAACTAATGAATACATTTAATTCTTATAACAATATTTTTATTTAGACTAGCCAATATTTCTATCAGTAACAAGTTATTAACAATCATTAAACTGTTCATATCATGAACTAATCTTGCCAACCTTGAAGGAAAGAACAATATTTGTGTATTTTAAACATGGTGGTGGATTTATTATTTATTGTGTGGTAATTATATTCCTAATAAAATATACTCATTCTTGGTAATAATATTTAAAATATTAAAGGAAGAATTTATGGATGCTTTTTAAACATTTCTACTAATATAAGAGCTTTAAAACTATACAAGATATTTACAGGATTCGCCTGATTGCTTGATTATAAAGATAGCAAATAGTGATGTCATGAATAGTTCGCCGGCGAATAGTTCCCGGCGAACATAGCATGTTCGCGTCCGCCGCAGACGGCGAACATATGCAATGTTCGGTCCACCCTCTATTCTTTATCATTGAGTAAACTTTGAACCTGTACCTCACAGTCAGAAGACACTTTACAGCCCATCAGCAGCAGACCCTCCCACCTCCTGGACAGCATCCATTTTAGATTCATTTGGAAGCTGCATTCTTAGTGAGAGGAGGGACAGTGTAGCTGCTGCTGATTTAATAGGGAAACCGATAGCTAGGCTAGTGTATTCAGTGTCCACTACAGTCCTGAAGGACTCATCTGATCTCTGCTGTAAGGACAGCACCCCAAAAAGCCCTTTTTAGGGCTAGAACATCAGTCTGCTTTTTTTCCTGTGTAATCTAATTGCAGTTGCCTGCCTGCCAGCGTGTGTGTCAGGCTCACAGCGTATACTGTGCCCACTTGCCCAGTGCCACCACTCATATCTGGTGTAACAGTAGTGTAAATTTTAAAAAAAACAACACTTTTTGAATGAGAAATAATAGCAGACAGCTGCCAGTACCCAAGATGGCCGCAAATAAGGCAGATGGGGAGGGTTAGAGAGCTGTTTTGGGGGGATCAGGGAGGTTGGGGGCTAAAGGGGATGCTACACCACAGCATATGTAAATATGCTAAAAAAATGTAATTTTTTTAAAAAAACTTTTATTTTAGTACTGGCAGACTTTCTGCCAGTACTTAAGATGGCGGGGACAATTGTGGGGTGGGGAAGGGAAGGGAGCTGTTTGGGAGGGATCAGGGGGTCTGATGTGTCAGGTGGGAGGCTGATCTCTGCACTAAAGCTAACATTAACCCTGCAAGCTCCCTACAAACTACCTAATTTTTTTTAAATTTGATCGCATTTGGCGGTGAAATGGTGGCATGAAATATACCAAAATGGGCCTAGATCAATACTTTGGGTTGTCTACTACACTACACTTAAGCTAAAATTAACTCTACAAGCTGCCTACATGCTCCATAATTAACCCCTTCACTGCTGGGCATAAAACACGTGTGGTGTGCAGTGGCATTTAGCAGCCTTCTAATTACCATAAAGCAATGCCAAAGCCATATAAGTCTGCTATAATGGCATGTCTGGCACACAGTGTTGGGGCAAGGGTCCATCTGACCACTGATACCTGGTCTGCAAAGCATGGTCAGGGCAGTTATATCACCTACACTGCGCACTGTGAAGCGGGCGTAACCCTTACACTACCTGATCGATACAACATCATACCTGATGTTTTAAAGCACGTTATTCCAAACAATTTAGGAATGTTAGGTGATTTATGCCCTTAATGGATTAAAACCAGACCCTGCATCAACTATGTAATTTTCCATGGGAGTTTTTCCATGGATTCCCCTCCGGCATGCCACAGTCCAGGTGTTAGTCCCCTTGAAACAACTTTTCCATCACTATTGTGGCCAGAAAGAGTCCCTGTGGGTTTTAAAATTCGCCTGCTTATTGAAGTCTATGGCGGTTCGCCCGTTCGCGAACAGTTGTGGAAGTTCGCGTTCGCCATTCGCGAACCCAAATTTTTATGTTCGCAACATCACTAATAGCAAACACATTGGTGACATTTTCTCAATCAAAAGTTCAACAACAATTCAAGGTTTGAAACAAAAGGAAAAATAAGAATACAAACGTGCTCAGAAAAAGCCAGTAATAGCTGCTTTGGATGGTTGCTAAGGAAACTAATAAACACATTTTGAAATAATGAACCTTTACCAGAATTAAAAAAACAAAATATCTATATATCTATCTATTTAACTACCTATCATCTATCTATTGATACAGTGCTGCAGACTTTTCAATGCTATACAAATAAATTATAATAATAATACACACACACATACTGTGTGTACATATATGTATGTATATACACATATATATATATATATATATATATATATATATATATATATATATATATATATATATATATATATATATATATATATATATGTATGTATAAATGTGTGTATATCTATGTGTGTTTAGCTTATTAACAGCTTAACTCATTTTTAATTACTTTTCATTGCATCTCTAAATATGACATAATATTACTGTCTTCATATGAGGCAGATTTAGTTAAGAACAACAGATTAAACCTAGAATAAATGAATGAGTGAATGAACCTTTCTAAATTACATTGTAAAGCTCTCTGGGTGATTGTGAGTCAGAGGCAATGTATTTTTATTTCTATATTTATTCCTGCTTGCATCATCCTTCCCCACCTTACTTTAGCAAACCCATTTGCAAGTAGGAGGAATCACTAATTTGTATTGCTTAAATCCAAGCAAAAAGTCAGCTTAATTAAGACAGCTTGTTGCCATTGACATTATTTTTGGACTATGTTAGATGTATTTAATTTCAGTGAAATTAAAAGGGCAATTTGCACAGCGTTGGGGAGCATTAAAGGAATATATATGGATATATACATATATATGTATGTGTTTATATGTGTATATAAACATATTAACACATAAATATATATGTATATAAGAATATATTGCACATGTATATTGAAAGTAGAAATGCAGTCCCCCATTGACCGCAATGTAAACGCACTTTAGGTGGCGTTTGTTTTCTAACACTCCACATCCCCTCACTTTAACCCATTATAACTGCTTTGTGCTGATTTGAACAGCCAATAGGATTTCAGTAGCTCTCATCCTAAGATACGCATACCCAATATAAAACGGGTATCTTGCATTGAATCTTTGGTGTTCGGAAGATAATCGCATGAAGAGGAGGATCCACGTTGGATGTCATCACCTCAGCTCCGTGACCCCTGGATGAAGATGGAAGATGGCTCTATGACACCGGGTTGAAGATTGAAAATGGATCCATGACACTGGGATGAAGATTGAAGATGGATCCGCCTGGAAGAAGACCTTCACCGCCGGACTTCAGGAAAGGTAAGTACCTTTGTCGGGGTTTTTTGGGGTGTTTTTTTTTTTTTTTTTTAGATTAGTTTTTTTTAAATTGGCAGCAAAAGAGCTGATTGCCCCTTTAGGGGCAATGGGTAGCTTATGTTTATTTTAGTTAGGTCTTTTTTATTTTGGGGGTTTGGATGGGTGGGGGGTTGTATTGTTTGGGGAAACTTTGTAATTTTTTTTTAAAAAAAGTGCTGATTTATTTAGGGCAATTCCCTACAAAAGGCCATTTTAAGGGCTATTGATAGTTTATTGTTAGATTAGTTTTTTTATTTTGGGGTGGCTTTTTTGTTTTTATAGAGGTTACAGATTAGGTTTAATATTTTTTATTTTGGATAATTTCGTTTATTTATTGTAATCTTAGTTTTTTTTTTATTTTTCATAATTTTAGACTTAGTTTTTTTATAGTTAGGTTTTTTTTTTGTAGTGTTAGGATTTTCTAATTTTCTAATTTAGGTTTTAATTTTTTGTATATTTTATTTTGTTAAAATAGTAATGTTCGGTTTATTTATCGTTTAAGCTTAGTTTTTTACCGCTGCGACTTGTAAAACGGGTGAGCTAAATTTTCCGCTCGCAAAAGCCAACTTTTCAGCTATATACTGCAAAACTTGTATCTAGGTCAATGTGCTGTGTATAGTTGCTCTAAATGTCATAAACCTCAGCATCAGGGGGGGAACTTCCGGGCAGTGGCCATGTTTGGTCGCACCTCTGCATGCTGTTCCAGCTTTTTAGAAGAACTTTTATAATATCACCATTTAATGGCAACATCCATACAAATGTTATACAGATCTGAAGTCCAATACTAACAGAGCATCGAATGTGATAGCTATTGACAAAATCGCTGTTAGCATCAGTGCTCGGAGCTACTTGGAGGCCTTGGCCTCCTCCATACCCCCCGGCAGGGAACACTTCTACCCTGTCATTACACGGCACTGTATATGTGCTGAATCACAACCAGGTACTAACTATCAACTTTGTGGCACCCTATATTTACCATGCAACACATCTAAGAAGCAATCTTTGTGCTCCTGGAGGAGCATTTCCTTAAGCTGCATCGCATAGTGGATCAGTGCTTTGGCCTTAATGATCTTCCTACCCATGATCCTGCCATGGCTGCGGAGGGGTTTAGGGGAGATTTGCAATCTCAATCTCAGGCGCATGTAGAGACCCATTGCTACCTGCAATTCACAGAGCCGGACCCCCAGGGGAGGGAGATGTCCAGAGCGCACATTGACGAAGACAGCTGCAGTGAGCTGAGGCTGGGGAGCGCCGGGTCTTGGTCCACACTATGGATACCTACAATGCCGGGAGACCTACTAGCTTCTTAAGCCCACCAGAGAAGGAGCAGTACAACCTAATCCTTTTCTGCCTGCCAAAAAACAGGGAGCCTGCAGCAAACCTTACAGCGACCTGTGTGGAGATCTGCTTTACTGTACAGAGACACTGTCTTACCCTGGCTGTGGGAAAAAGCACCGATAGAACCAGGCTATTGATATGGATGATGATTCACAGCTCATGTGCGCAACAGAGATACGGAAGACTATACAAGAGAAGTGTTTTAATATCTCTTGAGTTGCTTGCAGATGAACGCTGGAACTGCTTCTATATATCCACCAGTTATGGGAACTTTTTACTCTATAATTAAGTTTAATTTTCTGGTCCAAATTTAACATGCAAGGACTCTAATGGTGGCTCCTAAGCCTGAGTTTTGAGTGACTGTAATTGTTTGGACACTACAACAAATATTTCACTCTAGGCTGGGTCAGTTTCTGTAACTTTGGCTATCTCCGTATTTGTACATATCTCCCCCCCCCCCCCTGCATATAATAGCAGTTTATTTGGTTTACTGTCTTGCTTATTCACAATGTTTATGCAACTTGTATGATAATTTTACTTTTTTCTGAAAGGCTATATATTGTTCTATACTCATAAACCACAGAGAACAGTTGTTAAATATTGCCTAGAGGTTTGAATGGGGAAAATTTGGATTATGCAGGATTATACATACATATTCTGTTCATTTACTTGTCATGCTGTTTAGGGCTTGTATTTAATTGCAATACTGGAGACTAGAGTAAATAATTTGTTAGGTAGGCTAAAGGTCTGCATATCAACTTATCTATACCACTATAAAGGTTAGTCATGAAGAAGACAATACCCTTATATACATGGCCTTTTTGTGCTAGTTATGAACAATTCAGGACACCAGAGGCGTCTCAAAATTCTTTGTATATACATTTTAATAGACCTCTTATCTTGGCGTTAGCTCTCCTAACCGTGTACCCATTTTAAGTTTGTCATCCTTACTCGTATGACTCATTTCCTCAATGCCGAACTGTCAGCGGCCGGGACAGTAAAGGCATGCACATCATATCTACTGCATAGGGGATTAATATGATATCTTTAGATAGCAGACACCGTGTTCTAATAGACTTATTGCTGCAGGGTTGAACTTTATAAATCTTTTAATATGTTGTACTGACTCCATAGAAAAGCTCACCTATGCATGACCCTCCTTTAATAACGTCACATTTTGTCTCCCAGTTTGCTCTGCTACCGTAGATTGACCTAACTTCTGATGCTTAGGTAAATGATTCAAATTGGCAAAATAACCTAATGTACTCTGTCTTTGTGGTTGCTAATTGCTAATTTTTAAAGTGTATTGCCTATTTACAAGATATATTTTAATTATGGTAGTACTCTGGATTGACCATTACTTTGTTTATGCCCATGGGTATTCCACGGAGTCCCTTGATATTATAACAGCTTGCTACTTATAGTATGTTACCTGATTGCTTAGCAATATAAAATATAAAATCTGAGGTATTCACAGTGGGATCCAAAAGTGGTCCCTCCATCATATTACACCTTCCCTTGTTTTCAGATTTGCCTTTTCATTTAAGGTCCATGAGTGGCTTTTTGGGTTTGTTAGGGAAGGTTAACCTCTATATAGGCATTGTATATTACTATGACAAGTAATGTTATCATTTATTGTACTACAATCTTTTCTGTTTGTTTGTGATGCTTGTATGCCTATCCTTAGTACCTCAATAAAAACCATTAAAAAAAAAAAAAAAAACTCAGCATCAGTGAGTGCACATACCCTGCATGTGTGGGCAAGATGGATAACACACATGATTGTGTTAAGACATAGTTATCAATGAGCAAGTGAACAAGAAAACCCTGGATCCATATTTGCATAGCCAAATAGCAAAGCCATTTATTTAATTAAACGAGCACTGCTACACAATCGTGATCAAGAAGGTAAAACTGGCCTGATAGGCCAAGTTGGTAATCTGGGACATATTGGCTGTGATGTTTGTTTAATTTCTAGTTCACTAGACCTAGGTGAACACCTTAGTAATAATTCTTGACCATATGCAGATGAAACATATTGAAAGCATAGAAGAATTATTATTTATCCAAATGTGGGAGCTGTTGTTAAAAAATCTTGAAATGTTCCAAAATGACCCAGCAACTTGTAATACGAGTGCAGAATAACACTTTTCATGGCCATTGAAAAGATAGGATGCGTAATTTTTCAAAAGTTTGCAAAGCTTAGTTCATGAACTGAACTCGTAATATGGGTAGGTGCTAAAACCACAACCGCGAGTTTGCGAAAGCATGCGTTAACCTGGGCAGTCTATAATGCTCCACTAGTAATCAAGCCCTATTAGTTGTATTTCATGTATATAACTTGTTGCTATCAGTAGAATTTAGTTTTACCGTTTTTTGCCTCCTATATTACCATATTTGATGCAACATGTATATAAATAAATATATCTTTTAAAAAAGAACTTGACCCATTTTAAAGTGTGGCCTTGAAGCAGGGATGATCAATGAGAATGAATTTGAGTTTATGACCACACCTTTTCTGGTAATTCCGGTTTAATATCTTCTGCCAAAAGTACATAAAACTTTGGTTAAACCTCCCGGAAGACCTATTGTGTCTGCCCAGGACTCCTTATGTTCTAATGTGGCCATTTTTATTGATCATCAACTGCAACCAGTTGTAAAGGAGTCTTATTCCTTTATATTAGACTCTCCATCACTCATTAGAAAATTATTGGGTTCAAAGTGTTTGGAACCTGGTGATTAACAGGTTACCATGGATGTAGCCTGTACACCGTCATACCTCATAATAGCGGTGTCCAGGCTGTCAGGTCTATGCTGAGTGAATCATTGGCATATGCGGGACCACCCATTGAATTCAAGCTTGAGTTGCTTATCTTCTGTTTGGAAAATAATTTTTTCAAAATCGAGAGAGATTTCTTTCTGCAAGTGTCAGGGACTGCAATGGGTTCAAATATGGCTCCCGCATATGCCAATCTTTATATGTCCTGGTATGAGACCAAGATTATGAATATTTTGATGATCAACAATATCAAAATATATGTGAGATACATAGATGATGTATTTTTGGTATGGCGAGGGTCAGAGGAATCATTGAAACATTGGGTGAATACTCTTAACAACATTGAATCAACTATCCGCTTTAAATTTACATACAGCAATGTCACTATTCCCTTCTTAGACCTTAATATTACAGTGTATACAGATAATGAGGGATGTAAATTCTCTACATCACTATATTCCAAACCTACTGACAAGAACTCCTTACTATTGTCTACGAGCTATCACCCAGAACATCAAAAGAGGGGGGTGATCTCCTCTCAGCTCATGCGAGTGTCACGCAACAATACACTGATGGAGACCAGGAATGTCCAGGAGGAAGAAATGAAGGCCAAGCTCAAACAATGGGGATAAAAAATGAAAGATATCAAACAGGCACATACTAAGCTAGTGCAATATGATCAAATGACACTGTTGAAGCCACGGGATCCGATAAAAGAGGTGGAAAGGAACACAGGTAACATTAATTTTGTTACAACTTTCAACCCCATATCTAAAGCTCTAACGGAATCGGTAAAAAAGAATTGGGACATTGTAAAAACTGACAAGACACTACCCTTCTCATGAACAACAGCTCCACGGATGGTCTATAAAAGGGCATCTAATCTAAAGGATATCTTGGTCCAAAATGATCCGACTAAATGCTATGAAAAAGGCACATGGATGGATGCCAAGAGAAAATTAGGATGCTATAGATGTGGAGACTGCACAACCTGTAATAGTATGTTGACTGGGATGTACTTCCATCACCCCCACAAAGGGCGAAAATATAAAATTCTACACAGGTTATCCTGTATGAGCACTTATGTGATCTACATACATGTTACTTGGTTTATGTGGGTAAAACCTCTACCACCTTCCGTGAAAGGATGGCAAACCATCGTCATGCCATCAGGACAGCTATAGATAGAAAGACAGCGGATCAACCGGTTGCTCGGCACTTCCTCCAGGCAGGACATACATCTTCAAGCCTGAGGACAATGTTAATCGACCATGTTCCCCCTTGCGAAGAGGGGGAGACAGGAACACCAAACTTCTCCAAGTAGAGACATCTTGGATCTACCGGTTGGACACGGTGACCCCAAAAGGATTGAATGTGCAGCTGGACTACAATGTTTTCCTATGAAGAGACTATGATTGTTCGATCTAGGTTGTCTCTTGGGCAAAGTATTGATTTGCTCCAAATTGACATTCATATCTTACGAGACTATTTTCCTCAAAATTGGAGTTATAATGTGTAACAGTGTGTTGTTGCTAGCCCCACTGCTTTCTACCATACTCCAGTAGGCTTTGAATGTGCAACATCAAGGTATCTAATTTCATAAAGTTTTGAGATCTTAGTATACATATTGATTCTACCACATATATTTTTCATTGATTTTTATACTCATTTGGTGCTTGTTTTTATTACTTTTTATTGTTTATTATTTTTTATTTTTTATTTATTATTTATTTTTATTTTTTTATTTATTATTTTATTTTTTATCTTTTTTATATTTATATACATATTTCTTTATAGTTTTCCTTACTTTATTTAGGATTTATTATTTTTTTCTTAGATTTTTTTGATAGACTAATGTTAGTGTTTTTGTTTCCTTTTGATTTGTCAACCAAATACATTAAATGACTTTTATGTGACAAGACATTAAAATGTAAAGTTGGTAGGTTAGGTTTAGTACATGTGATTATTGCCAAATAGGGTACAAGAGTTATCAGGGGTTCCTATTAGTGTTATCTAACACTTTTTAATAATAAATGTTTATTACAGATGGATCACGATGTGATCCGGTTTTAGCCATTAGCTTTTGGCCTAGGACTTAGCGGTGTTGATTCACAACACGGACACACAGCATGCTCGATGTTTACATATCAGCAACCTGAGTGACGTTCTATTCGTCACTACGCAGGAGGAGCTATGTTAATTAGCCATGCGGCTGATGTTTTCTTTGTATGTATGGGCATCGTGACGTACATGTGTGGGCGTTGTTCCGATACACCGGAAGTCACATTAGCACTTAGGGGTATAAATAGATGAGTGGTGTGTGGATTAGATTAGGAGCTTTTGGATAGGTAGGTATCGAAACGTTTGGGATGTTTCATTGATTGTTTAACAAGGATGGATTAAAGTCTTATCATTTGCAAAGACCGGAGAGTGAAGCGTTTTTTCTTCCACCTTTGGGGTTGATTGTTATTGCTATATATATATATATTATTATTAATAAACAGTAAAGAAAACCATCAGCATAGTCTAAACATCAAAATTGACATCCTTAAAATACAAAAGCAAAAGTTGACATATGTTTTGCACATATTGCTTCTCCAGTAGATAAATGACAGCAAAATAGAAAATATATCATTACCACACACTAAGTCATGTAAATGCAAGGTCAGTGTGAGAGAGGATGTGGAAGATACCCAAAAACAAAAGTACAACAGATGTACAAAATATATTGAAATCTGTTACGTGGGAGGATAAAAGAAGAAGTTCAGTAGATGAAACAAATCAATTCAACAGTACCAGTACAAAAATGATGAATACAGAGATGATCAAAATTCACAAAAAATATTTGCAGTATGAATAATTATAATTTTAATTTTGTTGTAGACACTCACTCCCCATGCAAAAAGGTGAACCATGATTCTCTTTATAAATAAATATTTAGATGTGATCCTATTCATTGATTCACTGCATGTTGAGGCTTTTCTGTACTAGTTAGTATATGTTACATCACTGCAGCTGCCTTGGAATAAAATGCTTGAGTTAGAGGCAATGTTGATTGTGCATAAAATAATAAACATTTCTGTGAATTAAATTAGTGTTGACAAGTAGTGATGTCACGAACTTAAATAGGCAGGCGAACTTTAAAACCCACAAGGACTCTTTCTGGCCACAATAGTGATGGAAAATTTCGGTTTGCGAACGGCCATTGACTTCAATAGGCAGGCGAACTTTAAAACCCACAAGGACTCTTTCTGGCCACAATAGTGATGGAAAAGTTGTTTCAAGGGTACTAACACCTGGACTGTGGCATGCTGGAGGGGGATCCATGGCAAAACTCCCATGGAAAATTACATAGTTGATGCAGAGTCTGCTTTTAACCCATAAAGGGCCTAAATCACCTAACATTAAAAAATTGTTTGCAATAACGTGCTTTAAAACATCAGTTATGATGTCGTATCAATCAGGTAGTGTAAGGGTTACGCCCACTTCACAGCGACAGACCAAACTCCAAGTGTAACGCACCGCAAGCAACCGCAAACAGTCCATTTGCACAACCACGAGATGGATAGATTTGATAGATAGATAGATACATAGATTACATAGCTCAATCGATGCAATATACATATGATCGATACAAATTACATAGATCAATAGATGCAATATACATTTGATAGATACGAATTACATAGATTAATAGATGCAATATCCATTTGATAGATACAAATGTTATCGATCAAAAGATGCAATATACATTTGATAGATACGAATTAAATCGATCAAAAGATGCAATATACATTTTATAGATACGAATTACATTGATCAATAGATGCAATATACATTTGATAGATACGATTGATAGTTAGATAGATTTGATAGATAAATAGATAGATTTGAAAGATATATAATTTCCCTGACAGAGTATAACAATAAGACATGCGGTCTGGGACCCGTGGTGTGTTAAGTAGTACTATTCTTAGCAGTTTACTACTACCTGTTACTCCCCCTATCGGGGGAGGTCTATATGGCCTGCATTTTTGGAACAGGGAGATGGAAGAAGATGATTGGTCTGTCCTCCTACTTCAAATTTGTCCTAAACACAAGTGGCTGTCTCAAAACAGTCCGGCCACAAGATAGATAGATTTGATAGATAGATATACATAGATTGATAGTTAAATAAAATCGATAGAAGATAAATAGATAGATTTGATAGATATATAATTATCCTGACAAAGTATAATAATTAAACATGTGGTCTGGGACCCATGGTTACTAGGTTGTGTTAAGTAGTACTATTCTTAGCACTTTCATCCCTGTAACTCCCCCTATCGGGGGAGGTCTATATGGCCTGCATGATTACCATGACAAAGTATAACAACAAGACCCGCGGTCTGGGAACCATGGTAACTAGGTTGTGTTAAGTAGTACTTTTCTTAGCAGTTTAATCCCTCTTACTCCTCCTTTCGGTGGAGGTCTATATGGCCTGCATGATTACCCTGACAAAGTATAACAACAAAACATGCGGTCTGGGACCCATGGCAACTAGGTTGTGTTAAGTAGTACTATTGTTAGAACTTTAATCCCTGTTACTCCCTCTATCGAGGGAGGTCTATATGGCCTGCATGATTACCCTGACAAAGTATAACAACAAAACATGAGGACTGGGACCCATGGTAACTAGGTTGTGTTAAGTAGTACTATTCTTAGCACTTTAATTTCTGTTACTCCCCCTATTGGGGGAGGTCTATATGGCCTGCATGATTACCCTTAAAAAGTATAACAACAAAAATGCGGTGTGGGACCCATGGTAACTAGGTTGTGTTAAGTAGTACTATACTTAGAACTTTAATCCCTGTTACTCCCCCTATCAAGGGAGGTCTATATGACCTGCATGATTACCCTGACAAAGTATAATAATAAGACATGCGGTCTGGGACCCATGGTAACTAGGTTGTGTTAAGTAGTACTATTCTTAGCACTTTCATCCCTGTAACTCCCCCTATCGGGGGAGGTCTATATGGCCTGTATGATTAACCTGACAAAATATAATAATAAGACATGCGCCTGGGACCCATGGTAACTAGGTTGTGTTAAGTAGTACTATTCTTAGCACTTTAATCCCTGTAACGCCCCCTATCTATATGGTCTATATGGCCTGCCTGATTATCCTGACAAAATATAACAATAAGACATGCGGTCTGGGAACCACTGTTAACTAGGTTGTTTTAAGTTGTACTATTCTTAGCACTTTCATCCCTGTTACTCCCCCTATCGGGGGAGGTCTATATGGCCTGTATGATTAACCTGACAAAATATAATAATAAGACATGCGGTCTGGGACCCATGGTAACTAGGTTGTGTTAAGTAGTACTATTCTTAGCACTTTCATCCCTGTAACTCCCCCTATCGGGGGAGGTCTATATGGCCTGTATGATTAACCTGACAAAATATAATAATAAGACATGCGCCTGGGACCCATGGTAACTAGGTTGTGTTAAGTAGTACTATTCTTAGCACTTTAATCCCTGTAACGCCCCCTATCTATATGGTCTATATGGCCTGCCTGATTATCCTGACAAAATATAACAATAAGACATGCGGTCTGGGAACCACTGTTAACTAGGTTGTTTTAAGTTGTACTATTCTTAGCACTTTAATCCCTGTTACTCCCCCTATCAAGTGAGGTCTATATGGCCTGCATGATTACCCTGACAAAGTATAACAGCAAAACATGCGGTCTGGGACCCATGGTAACTATGTTGTGTTAAATAATACTATTCTTAGCATTTTCATCCCTGTAACTCCCCCTATCAGGGGAGGTCTATATGGCCTGCATGATTACCCTGACAAAGTATAACAACCAAACATGCGGTCTGGGACCCATGGTGGTACTGGTATAACTAGGTTTTCTTAAGTAGTACTATTCTTAGCAGTTTAATCCCTGTGATTGGTCTGTACTCCTACTTCAAATTTGTCAAAAACACAAGTGGCTGTCTCAAAACGGTCCGGACACAAGATAGATAGATAGGATAGATAGTTATACATAGATTGATAGTTAGATAGAATCGATAGAAGATAAATAGATAGATTTGTTCGATATATAATTACCCTGACAAAGTATAATAATTAAAAATGTGGTCTGGGACCCATGGTAACTAGGTTGTGTTAAGTAATACTATTCTTAGCACTTTAATTCCTGTTACTCCCCCTATCAAGGGAGGTCTATATGGCCTGCATGATTACTCTGACAAAGTATAATAACAAAACATGCGGTCTGGGACCCATGGTAACTAGGTTGTGTTACGTAGTACTATTCTTAGCACTTTAATCCCTGTTACAACCCCTAATGGTGGGAGGTCTATATGGCCTGCATGATTAGCCAGACCAAATAAAACAACAAGACATGCGGTCTTGGACTGGGACCCATGGCTAACTAGGTTGTGTAAAGTAGTTCTATTCTTAGCACTTTAATCCCTGTTACTCCCCCTATCGGGGAGATCTGTATGGCCTGCATGATTACCCTAACAAAATATAATAATAAGATATGCGGTCTGGGACCCATGGTAACTAGGTTGTGTTAAGTAGTACTGTTCTTAGCAGTTTAATAACTGTTACAACCCCTAATGGTGGGAGGTCTGTATGGCCTGCATGATTAGCCGGACCAAATAAAACAACAAGACATGCAGTCTTGGACTGGGACCCATGGCTAAATAGGTTGTGTAAAGTAGTAATATTCTTAGCACTTTCATCCCTGTTACTCCCACCTCTCGGGGGAGGTCTACATGGCCATCATGATTAGCCTAACAAAGTACAACAATAAAACCTGCGCTCTTGCAAGCATGTTAACTAGGTTTATTTCAGTAGTACTGTTCTTATTAGTTTAATACCTGTTACAACCCTAATGGTGGGAGGTCTATATGGCCTGCATGAATAGCAGCACCAAATAAAACAACAAGACATGCGTTCTTGGACTGGGACCCATGGCTAACTCGGTTGTGTAAAGTAGTACTATTCTTAGCAATTTCATCCCTGCTACTGCTACCTCTCGGGGGAGGTCTACATGGCCATCATGATTAGCCTAACAAAGTACAACAATAAAACCTGGGCCTTGAAACCATGTTAAGAAGGTTTATTTCGGTAGTACTGTTCTTATTAGTTTAATACCTGTTACAACCCCTAATGGTGGGAGGTCTATATGGCCTGCATGAATAGCCGCACCAAATAAAACAACAAGACATGCGGTCTTGGACTGGGACCCATGGCTAACTCGGTTGTGTAAAGTAGTACTATTCTTAGCACTTTTATCCCTGTTACTCCCCATATCGGGGGAGATCTATATGGCCTGCATGATTACCCTCACCAAAATATAACAACAAGACGTGCGGTGAGGGAACCATGGTAAGGTTACTTCCTTTTGCACAATCGAGTATACCAGTTGCAGACAGAGGTTCTGACCCTGCATTATGGCTGCACCTCTCCCTAAAAGAGGCATCTGTTACAGAGTCTGTGGGCATGTATGCAAAGAGCTGGCCTGCCTAAAAGGAGCAGCAAGGCAGTACAGGTCGTTCTCCTTCAGCCGTTTTATACGATGGCCCACGACCCTCAACAGCCACAACAGAATGAAACACCACATATGCCATCCTTTTCCACAATAGAGTACAGGTATGGCATTGATTTGCGGAACCCGGAGATAATTTAGAGGAACCGGGAATATTGAACAAAAAACGTGCTTGGACACCCAGTACAGGTCGTTCTCCTTCAGCCTTTTTATACGATGGGCCACAACCCTCAACAGGCACAACAGCATGAAACACCACATATGCCACCCTTTTGCACAATCGAGTACAGGTATGGCATTGATTTGAGGAACCCGGAGATAATTTAGAGGAACCTGGAATATTGAACAAAAAACGTGCTTGGACACCCAGTACAGGTTGTTCTCCTTCAGCCTTTTTATACGATGGCCCACGACCCAAAACAGGCACAACAGCATGAAACACCACATATGCCATCCTTTTGCACAATCGAGTATAGGTATGGCATTGATTTGAGGAACCCGGAGATAATTTAGAGGAACCGGGAATATTGAACAAAAAACGTGCTTGGACACCCAGTACAGATCATTCTCCTTCAGCCTTTTTATAAGATGGCCCATGACCCTCAACAGGCACAACAGCATGAAACACCACATATGCCATCCTTTTGCACAATAGAGTAAAGGTATGGCATTGATTTGAGGAACCCGGAGATAATTTAGAGGAACCGGGAATATTGAACAAAAAATGTGCTTGGACACCCAGTACAGGTCGTTCTCCTTCAGCCTTTTTATACAATGAGCCACGACCCTCAACAGGCACAACAGCATGGAACACCACATATGGCATCCTTTTGCACAATAGAGTACAGGTATGGCATAGATGGAACCCGGAGATAATTGTTGTATGTAAAACAGTTAGAAAGTGCCCTAAAACCTTGCAGCTTGAACACTAGTTGTTGGCGGATAAGTCACGCAAGTTAGCCTGCATTATAAGAAAAAAAAAGCCAGCGTGTGTACCATTTGTAGCCCAAGGCAGCTCATCTCCTCATCAGGCCTTTTTTACTCAAATGTATCGCCCAATGTCAGTCCCTTCTGGATCCATCCCTCATTCATTTTAATAAAGGAGAGATAGTCAAGACTTTTTTGAATTAGGCGACTTCTCTTCTCAGTGACAAAACCTCCTGCTGCACTGAAGGTCCTTTCTGACAGGACACTTGAAGCGGGGCAGGCCAGAAGTTCAATTGCAAATTGGGATAGCTAAGGCCACAGGTCAAGCCTGCACACCCAGTAGTCAAGGGGTCCATCGCTCCTCAAAGTGTTGAGATCAGCAGTTAATGCTAGGTAGTCTGCTACCTGTCAGTTGAGTCTTTCTCTGAGGCTGGATCCCGAAAGGCTCTGGCGATGCATAGGAGTTAAAAAGGTCTGCATGTCCTCCATCAACAAGATGTCAGGAAAGCATCCTGTCCTTGCCGCCATGGTCGTGGGAGGAGGAGGAGGATTACTTTTATATCTTCCCCTGTTAGATTCCCGTTGTGCTGTGACATCACCCTTATACGCTGTGTAAAGCATAGTTTTTAATTTATTTTTAAAATGCTCCATCCTTTCCGACTTGCGGGAATTCAGGCACTTTATGCTTATACCGGGGGTCTAGTAGCGTGGACACCCAGTACAGGTCGTTCTCCTTCAGCTTTTTTATACCAGGGTCCCTCAACAGGCACGACAGCATGAAAGACCCCATTTGCACAAGGTTGGATGCCGAGCTAATCATGTCCCCTTCCTCGTCCTCACTGATGTCACTGAGGGTATCTTCTTCCCCCCAGCCACGTACAACACCACGGGTACCAGAGAGGTGACAATAACGAGCACCCTGGGATGCCTGTTGTGCTTGGTCTTCCTCCTCCTCCTTCTCCTCCTCAAAGCCACATTCCTCCTCTGACTCCTCTTCCTCACAATCCTCTTCCTGCGTTGCCGCAGGTCCAGCAAGCGATGCTGATAAGGCTGTTTCTGGTGGTGATGGACACCACAACTCTTCCTCTTCACGCTCATCTACGGCCTGATCCAGCACTCTTCACAGGGCACGCTCCAGGAAGAAAACAAATGGTATGATGTTGCTGATGGTGCCTTCAGTGCGACTGACAAGGTTTGTCACCTCCTCAAAAGGACGCATGAGCCTACAGGCATTGCGCATGAGCGTCCAGTAATTTGGCAAAAAAAAAACCCAGCTCCCCAGAGGCTGTCCTAGCACCCCGGTCATACAAATACTTATTAACAGCTTTTTCTTGTTGGAGCAGGCAGTGAAACATTAGGAGTGTTGAATTCCACCGTGTCGGACTGTCGCAAATCAAGCGCCTCACTGGCAGGTTGTTTCAACGCTGGATATCGGACAAGAGCGCCATGGCCGTGTAGGAACGCCTGAAATGGCCACACACCTTCCTGGCCTGCTTCAGGACATCCTGTAAGCCTGGATACTTATGCACAAAGCGTTGTACAATCAGATTACACACATGTGCCATACACGGCACATGTGTCAACTTGCCCAATTTCAATGCCGCCACCAAATTACTTCCATTGTGAGAAACAACCTTGCCAATCTCCAGTTGGTGCGGAGTCAGCCACTGATCCACCTGTGCGTTTAGGGCGGTCGGGAGTGCTGGTACGGTGTGACTGTCCGCTTTCAGGCAAATCAACCCCAAGACGGCGTGACACTGCCGTATCCGGGATGTTGAATAGTACCTGGGGAGCTGGGGGGGTGCAGTTGATGTGGAGCAAGACGCAGAAGCAGAAGAGGACTCAGCCGAGGAAGAGGTTATGGAAGAGGATGGAGTAGGAGGAGTAGAGGAGGTAGCAGCAGGCCTGCCTGCAAGTCGTGGCGGTGTCACCAACTCTTCTGCAGAGCCACGCATTCCATGCTTGTCAGACGTCAGCAGGTTTACCCAATGCGCAGTGTAGGTGATATACCTGCCCTGACCATGCTTTGCAGACCAGCTATCCGTGGTCATATGGACCCTTGCCCCAACGCTGTGTGCCAGACATGCCATTACTTCCTTTCGCACAATAGAGTACAGGTTTGGGATTGCCTTTTGTGAAAAGAAATTTCTGCCAGGTACCTTGCACTGCGGTGTCCCAATAGATACAAATTTTTTTAAAGCATCAGACTCCACCAGCTTGTATGGTAAAAGCTTGCGGGCTAAGAGTTCAGACAAGCCAGCTGTCAGACGCCGGGCAAGGGGGTGACTTTGAGAAATTGGCTTCTTAGGCTCAAACATGTCCTTGACAGACACCTGACTGTGGGCAGATGACTAGGAACTGCTACGTAAGAGAGACTCAGTGGAGGATGGTTGAGAGGGGGCAAGGAGGACAGCAGTGGTTGACGTGGTGAAGATGCTGGAGCAGGAGGAGGAGGGCGGCTTTGAGTTTGTGTGCTGCTTCTACTCATGTGTTCTTCCCATCTGCGTTTGTGATGTGAGACCATGTGCCTTCGCAAAGCAGTTGTACCTAGGTGAGTGTTGGACTTCCCATGACTCAGTTTCTTTTGGCACAGGTTGCAAATGGCATCACTGTTGTCAGAGGCAGACACACAAAAAAATGCCACACTGCTGAGCTCTGCGATGATGGCATTCTGGTGGTGGCAACAGCATGCGTTGATGGTCGTCGGTGTGCTGTCTGGCTGACCCCGGGTGCTGATGCATGCTGTCTGACTGTGCCACTAGCTCCTTGAGACGACCTCCCCCTGCTTCCCACTCGTCTCCTCCTCCTCCTCCTCTCTGTCTCCCCATCTGAACTTTCCCCCTCTTCTTCTTCTCTTCTAGCAGGCACCCACATGACATCCACCGACACATCATCATCAACCGCTTCACTTGTATCTGACACATCAACAAAGGAAGCAGCAGCGGGTACAACATCATCATCACACCATACCTCCATGTCTGTAATGCTGCCTGACTGAGACATATCACTGTTATCTACATCCTCTGTCAATGATAGTTGCGCATCACTCATTTCTTCCAACTGATGTGTCAATAACTCCTGTGACAGATCAAGTGAAGCGGCTGTGGTGCTAGTGTTGGTGGTGGCGACAGGCGGGCGAGTGGCACTGGTCACTGGAGAGTAGTGATGTCGCGAACCTAAAATTTTGCGTTTGCGAACAGCGAATGCAAACCTTTGCAAAGGTTTGCGAACCGGTAAACCGGGCGAACTGCCATAGACTTCAATAGGCAGGCGAATTTTAAAACCCACAATGACTCTTTCTGGCCACAAAAGTGATGGAAAAGTTGTTTCATGGGGACTAACACCTGGACTGTGGTATGCCGGAGGAAGATCCATGGCAAACTCCCATGGAAAATTACATAGTTGATGCAGAGTCTGGTTTTAATCCATAAAGGGCATAACTCACCTAACATTCCTAAATTGTTTGGAATAACGTGCTTTAAAACATCAGGTATGATGTTGTATCGTTCAGGTAGTGTAAGGGTTTTTTTTTTTTTAAATGTACACTACTGTTTTAGCAGATATGACTTGCACTGGTGTGACACTGTGCCCTGGCAGGACCTGGAACGCACACGTGTGAGGGAAACTGACTGCTATTATTTCACAGTAAAAAAAGGTTGTTTTTTTTTTAAATGTATGTACACTACTGTTTTAGTAGATATGACTTGCACTGGTGTGACACTGTGCCCTGGCAGGACCTGGAGCGCACACGTGTGAGGGAAACTGACTGCTATTATTTCACAATAAAAAAGTTTTTTTTTTTTTTTAAATGTACACTACTGTTTTAGCAGATATGACTTGCACTGGTGTCACACTGTGCCCTGGCAGGACCTCAAACGCACACGTGTGAAGGAAAATGACTGCTATTATTTCAAATTAAATTAAATTAAAAATTTTTTTTAAATGTACACTACTGTTACACCAGATATGAGTGGTGGCACTGGGCAAGTGGGCACAGTATACACTGTGAGCCTGAGCTGGCAGGCAGGCTGCAATTAGATTACACAGGAAAAAAATAAAAAAGCAGACTGATGTTCTAGCCCTAAAAAGGGCTTTTTGGGGTGCTGTCCGTACAGCAGAGATCAGATGAGTCCTTCAGGACTGTAGTGGACACTGAATACACTAGCCTAGCTATCGATTTCCCTATTAAATCAGCAGCAGCTACACTGTCCCTCCTCTCACTAAGAATGCAGGCTCTGAATGAATCTAAAATGAATGCTGTCCAGGAGGTGGGAGGGTCTGGGAGGGAGTGTCTGCTGCTGATTGGCTGGAATGTGTCTTTTGACTGTGAGCTACAGGGTCAAAGTTTACTCAATAATGACGAATAGGGGGCGGATCGAACATCGCATATATTCGCCGTCCGCTGCGAACACGAACATGCTGTGTTCGCTGCGAAATATTCGCGGCAGAACTGTTCGCGACATCACTACTTGAGAGGTGCCCAAAGCACAGCTGGACGTAGATGGTGCGTCAAGGTTAGGAGGACTAGGAGCGGAAGCTGTAGAAGATTGGGTGTCCTATGTTAGCCATTCAACTAGGTCCTCCTCAGAACTTTTCGCGTCCCCCCTGGCACCTGGCGTCTGAACAATGTGCATATTTGTAGGGTCTAAAGGAATCACAGCACCACGACCACCACGGCACCTGCGGGGTGGCCTGCCTCTGCCTGTCATTTTTTTTTAAATGTACACTTACAATACTATTAAACAAATTATGAGTGGTGGCACTGGGCAAGTGGGCACAGTATACGCTGTGAGCAGGAAACAAAAAAGCAGACTGATGTTTCACAATCCAAAAAGTTTATTTTTTTTAATGTACACTTACACTACTATTAAACAAGAAGATATGAGTGGTGGCACAGAGGAATTAATCACAGTATATGCTTGCTGTGGGCCTGGCACACAGGCCTGAGGGAAAATGAAATTAGATTAAACTTGCAATTAGCAAACTAATGTAAAAGTCTTTTTTATTTTTTTTAAATAATGTTAAACCAACAGGTATGAGTGGTTGCACAGAGCAATTAATCACAGTATATGCTTGCGGTGGGCCTGGCACACATGCCTGATGGAAAATGAAATTAGATTAAACTTGCAATTAGCAAACTAATGTACAAGTTTTTTTTTTTTTTTTTTAATAATGTTAAACCGACAGGTATGAGTGGTTGCACAGAGCAATTAATCACAGTATATGCTTGCGGTGGGCCTGGCACACAGGCCTGATGGAAAATGAAATTAGATTAAACTTGCAATTAGCAAACTAATGTAAATTTTTTTTTTTTTTTTTTTTTAAATAATGTTAAACCAACAGGTATGAGTGGTTGCACAGATCAATTAATCACAGTATATGTTTGCTGTTAGCCTGGCACACAGGCCTGTTGGTAAATGAAATTAGATTAAACTTGCAATTAGCAAACTAATGTAAAACATTTTTTATTTTAATTTAAAATAATGTTAAACCACCAGATATGAGTGGTTGCACAGAGCAATTAGTAACAGTATATGCTTGCTGTAGGCCTGGCACACAGGCCTGATGGAAAATAAAATTAGATTAAACTTGCAATTAGCAAACTAATGTAAAAGTTTTTTTTTTTTTTTTTTTTTAAATAATGTTAAACCAACAGGTATGAGTGGTTGCACCGAGCAATTAATCACAGTATATGCTTGCGGTGGGCCTGGCACACAGGCCTGATGGAAAATAAAATTAGATTAAACTTGCAATTAGCAAACTAATGTAAATTTTTTTTTTATTTTTTTTAAATAATGTTAAACCAACAGGTATGAGTGGTTGCACAGAGCAATTAATCACAGTATTTGCTTGTGGTGGGCCTGGCACACAGGCCTGATGGAAAATGAAATTAGATTAAATTTGCAATTAGCAAACTAATGTAAAAGTTTTTTTATTTTTTTTAAAATAATGTTAAACCAACAGGTATGAGTGGTTGCACAGAGCAATTAATCACAGTATATGCTTGCGGTGGGCCTGGCACACAGGCCTGATGGAAAATAAAATTAGATTAAACAAGCAATTAACAAACTAATGTAAAAGTTTTTTTTTTTAAATTTAAAATAATGTTAAAACAACAAGTATTAGTGGTTGCACAGAGCAATTAATAACAGTATATGCTTGCTGTTGGCCTGGCACACAGGCCTGATGGTAAATTAAATTAGATTAAACTTGCAATTAGCTAACTAATGTAAAAGTTTTTTTTTTTAAATTTAAAATAATGTTAAAACAACAAGTATTAGTGGTTGCACAGAGCAATTAATAACAGTATATGCTTGCTGTAGGCCTGGCACACAGGCCTGATGGAAAATAAAATTAGATTAAACTTGCAATTAGCAAACTAATGTAAAAGTTTTTTTTTAAAATTTAAAATAATGTTAAACCACCAGATATGAGTGGTGGCAGTGAGCAAGTTGGCACAATATATGTTGTGAGGTTCACACACAGGCTGGTGGCAGGCAGGCAAATGCAAAAAAAAAAAACGACTGAAGTTCTAGCCCTATGCAAAAAAAACCCCCAGCAAAGATCAGATGAGTCCTTCAGGACTTTAGTGGAGACTGAATACACTAGCCTAGCTATCAATTTCCCAATAAAATCAGGAGCTGCAACAATAAACCTCCTCTCTCTTCAAAAGCTGCATCACAATGATTCTAAAATGGCTGCTGCCTGGGACCTGGGAGGGTCTGGAAGGGAGTGTCTGCTGCTAATTGGCTGTAATGTGTCTGCAGACTGTGAGATACAGGGTCAAAGTTTACTCAATGATGACGAATAGGGGGTGGATTGAACATCGCATATGTTCACCCGCGGCGGCGAACAAGCTATGTTAGCAGGGAACCGTTCGCTGGCGAACAGTTCGGGACATTACTATTGAAAAGGCTCCTCTTCTCTACTTGAAGTCTTAAAGGGATAATCTACCCCTTAGTCATCTTAAAGTCTTACCTTAGATTAAGCTGCAAATTATCTACTGCATCTTGTCTATATCATGCAGCAGGAACAGTAAAAGAGTTATTTTGAAATAAATATTATGACTAAGGCTATCCGTCGAAACATGTAAGACGCTTACTTGCTTTTTTTTTTTTTTTGAAACAGCTCTATTGCATACAAATCAATTTTACAAAAGTGCGGAGAAGCAGCTCCAAAGCATACAGCGCAACAATAGCTGTGATTTTAAATAGTTAACAGTATTGAGAGCCTTGAACTCCTCAAGATATCAAAGGTAATCCAGATATTGTCAACAAATTACAACATTTGAACAGTCAAGGGAGAGGCTAAAGGGTTAAAAGGAAAGGAGAGAAAAGAAGAGATTAGGTTAAAAAAAAGAAAAAATATATATTAAAATTAAAGCATAGGGAAATAAAAGAAATAAGAAGGGAAAAACTATTTAGTCCCGATCCGCCCGCGCCTCCTGCACCCAAATCCAATTTGTTTTATGTCTTGATACTCCCATAACCAGTATTAGTTAGCCCTTGGTTGTATTCTATTTAGGTTCTATGTAGGACATAGTAAGTCCAGAGTTGTGTGAACTCTGCATAAGAATCCATTTTACCATGTTTGAGGTGGTAATATTCCTCTAGCTCTAGGATTTCTGTGACCTTTTGGGTCCACATATCTATAGTTGGTGTGTCCCTGCTTCTCTAATTTTTAGCTATCAGGATTTTAGCTCCATTGATCATAATATTTAAAAGGTGGGCGTGTGGCTTGTATTTGATTGTTGGGAAAGGTTTGTGCAACAGCCACATCAGGGGGTCAAGGGGCAGTTGGGTTTCTAGTATGGATTCCACCTCTGAAACAGCTCTCCAGTAGTTCTGGATGGCGTTACACCACCACCACATGTGGGCTGTGTCGCTATTTGCGAGGCCACAACGCCAATACTTGTTGCTCCGAGAGCGGAATAAGCGGTGCAGCTTCCTTTGGGTGAGATACCACATATGTAGTAATTTATAGTTAATTTCCAAGATAAAGGAAGAAACTGAGGATCTCATTGTGGCCTGAAAGATCAATGTGCTCGTTTGGGGCAATATGACAACCCCCAAGTCCCTCTCCCAACTTTCTAGATATCGTGGTATATAGCCGGTTGTCGTGTGTGTCAGGATTTTATATACAGTTGATAGTGTGTGTCTTAGGGGTGTTTTTTGAACACAGAGGGACTCGAAATTGGTCAGAGGTCTAACCATGTTTCCATGGCCTGGGTGTTTGGTGAGGCAGTGGATCGTTTGTTGGCAGGTAAACCAGTTGGCAAAACAATTGTGTCCCCTAGAGATTAAATCGGTTTGTGAGAGTAGTGATTCGTTATTAGTTAGTGTGTGAATGGTAAAGTCTCTATTTGGAGTGTTCACTGTGGCTTTGGTGGTGAAGGGTCTTACTACAAATTCACCAATTTCTATCAGGGAGGTCAGCGGGGAAGGAACTGATGATATAAAGTGTGTTGTGTTGATAGTAAGTTCCCATACTCGATAGGTCTCTCTTATCATTGGGTTAACTGATTTAATCTTTTTAAAAATGTTTGAATTGCTCCAACACAGCCTCCCCAAGTGTGGTCTACCCATTATGAGGTGTTCAAGTGGGACCCATCTTTTATGTTCATAATGAATGTTCCAGTCTATCACTCTCTGCAGGAATATAGCCTGGCGATAAGTACTAAGATTCGGTACTCCCATGCCTCCCTGGGCCCTAGAAGTTTGCATTGTTGAATTATTTTTTTCTGGGTGGTTTCCTGTGCCATATAAAGCCGCTAAATGCTTTTTGTAGTGATGGGAGAAATGTCTTTGGTAGAGGAATCGGTAGGGTTTGGAGGAGGTAGAGGATTCGTGGGAATACATTCATTTTGACAACTTCAATGCGTCCTAGCCACGACAATTTTTTGGAACCCCATGATGAGAGATCTCGTACTATCGTACTATGTTTGATGGGTATTTAAATCAGTTGAAATATGTCGTCTAGCGTGGGTGAAAGGTGAACCCCCAGATATTTCAGTGAGAAGGGGCACCATGCGAAAGGAGTAACCCTCTGGGTAGCGACTAAAGACGGGCCCGACATGTTAATGTTAAATATTTCTGATTTGGACATATTGACTACGAAATTTGATAGGAGTTGGAAAGTGCGGAACTCGTCTAGGAGGTGGGGGATTGAAATTTCTGGTTTAGTGAGGGAAAAAAGCAGATCATCTGCGAACAGGGACAACACATAGTTCTGTCCCTCTATGGTAATTCCAGTTATCTGAGAATTTTGCCTAATACTGATTGCTAAAGTCTCGATGACACATGCGAAAAGGAGTGGGGAGAGTGGGCATCCCTGACGCGTCCCGTTGGCAATGGGAAAGGGAGGGGATAGGGTACCGTTGACTAGAATTCTTGCAGTGGGATGGGAGTAAAGCGAAAAAATCCTAGCAAGGATCTTTGTCCCCAATCCCATATGGGTTAGGGTGGCTTTCATAAAATCTCAGGCAACACGGTCAAAGGCCTTTTCCACGTCTGTGGACAGGAGAATAGAGGGGATGTTGTTAAATTTAGCATAGAGGATCAAATTTAGGGCCCTGACCGTGTTGTCCTTTGCCACTCTCCCAGGTACAAATCCGACCTGATTGAGATTAATTATGTCTGGGAGAACTCTATTGAATCTGTGGGCCAGTATCCTTGCATAAAGTTTAACATCGGTGTTCAACAATGATATGGGGCGATAGTTGCTAGGGAGATCCTGGGGTTTGTTAGGTTTGGGTATTAATATTATGTGGGCTTCTAGAGCCCTAGGGGGAAATGCCTTATTTTCGTCTATGGAGCAGAAGTAGTTCAACATGTATGGGTTTAGGATGTCTTGGAAAGTAGCGTAATATTTATGGCTGAAGCCACCGGGTCCTGGGGTCTTTTCGGTGGGTAGATTCTATAGGGCTAATTTTAGTTCACTTAGTGATATGGAGTCTTCTAGTTGTTCTTTTTGTGATTCAGTGATGTGTGGTAGTTGGAGCTTTCTAAGGTATTCCTCTATCAGTTGTGTTCTGCGTTCGATATGGTTAAGATTGTGTGTGTTTGAGTTTTGGATGTTATAAAGTTTATGAAAGAATGATTTGAAGGTGTGTGAGATTTGTTTAGTTGATTTCTGGGGGAGGCCGTTGTTATCTCTAATCTGCATGATATATTTTTTGTGCGGCTTTTGCCTAAGGTATCTAGCTAGGGACCTGCCTGATTTATCTACCTTCATAGTGTTTTTGGTGAGTATATAGAGTTTGCCTTTTATGTATTTTGTTAAGGTGTGAGGCTAATGTTTGTCTTTCCTGTGTTAGTTTGTTAAGTAGGTCTTTATTTGTTGGTGAGTTCTTATGCAGGGATTCTAGGCTTTGTATTTTTGTTAGTAGGGAGGTGGTTAGATTTTAGATTTATTCATTTGCGCTTTTATGGCTATAAATTCTCCCCTAATGACACTCTTGTGGGCCTCCCATAGCCTCTGTTGAGCGGTCTTGGGCTTAGAATTATGTTCAAAATATTCTAGGATTGCTTTTGTGATTCTGAGGGCTACTAAGGGGTCCGTCAGCAAATATTCATCTAGTCGCCAAATGTAATCTTTTAGGGGTTTTGAGGGCCAAGTCATAGTACATAGTATAGAAGCATGATCCGACCACGTAATTGGAGAGATTTTTGCTGAATTGAATAATGAAAGCCCTCCTACATCTGTAAACACATAATCTATGTGGGTATAAATTTCATGGGGATATGATTAAAAGGTGTAATCCCTTAGCTGGGGATGTAGTGTTCTCCAAATGTCTTGTACTACTATGTTTTTGAGGTAAGATTTAATTTTTGATGTCCTTGAAGTCGGTATAGAGGAGCGTTGGGATGAGCAGTCCATGTCAGGGTCAAGAGCAACATTAAGGTCCCCGCCCATAATGAGTGTCCCTTTTTGGTGTTCCAAAACTAAGTTAGATATTCTTTTTACAAATGAGTGTTGCGCTGAGTTAGGAGCGTACATTGAAACCAGTGTTAGCGGTCTACCATATAGGAGTCCTATGAGAATAAGATATCTCCCTTCTCTATCTCAAATGGACTGTATGACTGTAAAGGGGATGTCTTTGTTAATCAGGATCCCTACCCCATGCTTTTTGCTGTGAGGGTGTGAGGCCCAGTAGCAGGTGCCATATGTGCGAGCAAATGTGTTTGGTTCTCGTCCCTTGCGGAAGTGTGTCTCCTGTAGAAACACCAGGTTTGCCTTGTGTCTATGAAAATCTCTGGATGCTAATGTTCTTTTGCAAGGTATGTTCAGACCTTTTGCCTTAGCAGAATATATATTTATGTGGTTACTGGCTTGAGAGTGAAAATTTGGTTTAGCCATTATCTAATTGATGGGTGATGAGTGTATATCGTAAGATTGGGGGTCTATAGATAAGTGTTTCAATAAAATAGAGTGTTGGGGTATTGGGCGGACCGGGAGCCTTTTCACATAACCATGTTTGGTCATGTGCAAAAAACAGGTTTTCAAAAACATAGAAAAAACATTAATAAAGAAAGCACAAATGAGAAATTTAAGTAACACCAGCATTAATTCTATGCTGGCAGTGGAGGTAGCATACCCCTAGAGTCTACTATACTCCTAGAAATTAGTATCAGGGGGACTATACAATCGTAACTGAACTTAAATAGGCCCCATGTACTTTACGAATTGGGGGCGAATCTTCCTGTTTTTCGTATAACAATAATCTGTTCGATTTGACTATAATTAAACAGAGTGTAATTAATAGCAACAGGCTATTATATAACAATATTAAAACGGAGATATTTTACTAACTAATTGAGGTTAAGTTTAGATGAACAGCCATGGTACCTACTGTTGCTGTCTTGGTACCTGAACCCCATTATAAAAAAGGGGAAGTCAACGTGGCAACATTGTTTTTTACCATTTCGTGGGAATGAACAGAGCAATTTAAACAATAATCTTCTCTGTTAGCAATCCGTTACTAGTCATGAAGTTTTTGAGTGCTAAATTTCAGCTTCCTGTGGTTAACCCATTTATGTTTATTACTATATCAACTGATTAAGAATATACTTGGGTAAAATGAACACATTTCCGAAAAAAGAACAAGACAACATGGTAACATTATTTCTTACTACTCTATAGGAGTGGGCAGAACAATTGACATCACAGCATAACAAAATCGCCATTCAACACCATTATAATGTACTTATCAGGTTCTAGCAGTGTTGACATCCTCTTCTCCACAACATCCTGGTCTGTTGAGGCACCATATAACAGGGGTGAGATGCCCTCTATATTTCCAAGGTATTGTGTTTTTCAGGTATTTTTAAACTTTAACTTAGGTCCTTTCCATGCTGTGATAACTGTTCAACATGATGTCGTCCCTTCTCAAAACATGGAGGGTCCGATTCAGGGAGCCGGAGTATCAAGCTTCTTCCTCTTGCTAACTGAGGACCACTGTGTTCTTTGGGATTTGGGTGCAGTGTCAGCTCGTTGTGTGGTCGTCTCTGATGATCTTGAAGCAGGAGAGGGGAAAGAGATGTTGAGGCCCCTTGAAAACAGTTTGAGGTTGTCCGGTTCTTTATATACGTGGGTCCTACCTTCTTTTTGAACGATGAGACTGAAGGGAAAGCCCCAGCGGTATTTCACCTTCCTTTCCTGTAAGACCTGAGTGATATGTCGGATCTCTCTGCGTCTCTCGTTAGTGGCGGGGCTTATATCCTGAAACACCTGGATACTGTAGGTCTGGAATCTGATCTCTCGTTGTAGCCTAACCTGTTTCCAGATAGCCTCCTTGTCCAGGTAACATGAGAATTTAATGATGATATCTCTTGGGGAGTTTGGAAGCTTCGGCACAGGGCGTAGCGCTCTGTGCGCACGTTCTATGGAAGAGTCTGAGAGCTTTAGCGATGGAATAATGTATTCGAATAGCTGTAACAAATAGGATGACAGAGAGTCCTGCGTCACCTCCTCTGGCACCCCCCTAATCCTTAAGTTACTCCTTCGGCCTCTATTATCAAGGTCTTCAACTTTTAGTTGAAGTGACTGTACTATAGATTCGTGTCTCGTTAGCTGATGGTTAGAGTCGGACACCATATTATTCAGAGTATCTTGTCCCTCCTCCAAACATTTTATTCTCGACCCCAATTCAGTTATATTTTTCCTTAGCGAAGTCATCTCTGTTTTTATAAATGACTTTAAATCAGCTAGGTCGATTTGGAAGGTAGTTGGGCGATGGTTGTTTGGATTTGGTTAAGTTGAGTAGTGTGAGGAGAAACTGTCTGGTCCTGTACAACCTGAGTGTCTGACAATAAAGATTCATTGGTTTCTGTTTCACAGTCTTGTCTTTGAAAATATGAGTTCATAGTAGCTGATGGTGTCATAGGGGCCTTCTTGTCGGCCTTAGGATTTTGTCTAGATGCCATTAGAGAATTGTTATGTGGTTTGAAGTGTGGCTTGAAGTGACGTGAAATCTTCACTGCACTTATAAATGTATGTTTATTTGCTTGTTTATGTATCCAGACAGCCCAGCCAAACAGTGCAAGGCAAGAGGGAGATGTATTGATTGCCCAGCAGTGTAGGGGTAAAGATGTAGGTCCCCTTTCTAGTTAGCCCTGCATCAATAAGAAGAGGTATTCCTTGCTGATGGAGGGGCCACTTTATATATATAGCCAGGAGCGATGTCACGGTATTCCCCCCAACAGTTAGCCACACTAATCCAGCCAACTGCGGGTCACTGTGCAAGCGGGTTCAGATCGCTAGGTCAGTATTTGTGACCAACTTACATGCTTTTATGTCTGCTATGTCCGCGAGGCTCCGGTTGCATGTGTCGCATAGAAGTTCTGCATGTCACGTGGGAGCTTCAATGGCGGTCCGTTGAAATTGTGCGCCCTGGCTTACCGGTCTCCGGGTTCTCGCTCCGGTTTAATCAGGAGACCAGCCAGTTGCACTTCTTGAATATTGGGTGTGTTGCTCCACCATAGGGGAGGACCAGAGGGAAATTGGGTATGCGGTCCAGGTTAGTTCCGGTTTAGCTAACGTGAGGTCTCTGTTAACGTCAGAGTTTTTAGGTAGTAATGTCCTTGGTCGATTCTCTGATAAATCCCATGGGTTCCAGGTATATTTTTGCCCCAGTTATCGTTAGTTTAGAGCAGGTTAACAGGGGTATGCTACGGAGCAGATTCAGTGTGCAGCCATGTTCCTGCACGGCTACGCTCTGTCTACGCTTACTTGCTGTTTTAATACTTTGGAATAAAGTTTTTTTAATTTTAGCTACAGAGAGTTTGTGCTGGTTATTTGCTTCAACTATATGTGTGTGTATGTATATATATGTATATACACACACACAACTTTGAACACTTTCCAGTCCAGCATCATGTCATATATCACATTAAAACACTTTTTGTAAACTTATTTAAACAAAAAAAAACATATATTAAACTGTTAATATGCATATATAAGAGTGTAATACTTTATTTTAGTATGTTTTATTCTTATTTATGGTTTACATGTGTTTTAATTTACTTTTATTCGGGTCTATAGTTTTTAGTGATGTTATGTGTTGTGCTTTCTCTCAACATATACCTCACAACTTGTAATATGAGAGATGTTTAGCACAGCAGCTATATCCATTGAAAACACTTTTTGTAAACTTATTTAAACAAAAAAAAAAAACATATATTAACTGTTAATATGCATATATAAGAGTGTAATACTTTATTTTAGTATGTTTTATTCTTATTTATGGTTTACATGTGTTTTAATTTACTTTTATTCGGGTCTATAGTTTTTAGTGATGTTATGTGTTGTGCTTTCTCTCAACATATACCTCACAACTTGTAATATGAGAGATGTTTAGCACAGCAGCTATATCCATTGAAAACACTTTTTGTAAACTTATTTAAACAAAAAAAAAACATATATTAACTGTTAATATGCATATATAAGAGTGTAATACTTTATTTTAGTATGTTTTATTCTTATTTATGGTTTACATGTGTTTTAATTTACTTTTATTCGGGTCTATAGTTTTTAGTGATGTTATGTGTTGTGCTTTCTCTCAACATATACCTCACAACTTGTAATATGAGAGATGTTTAGCACAGCAGCTATATCCATTGAAAATATGTCAAAGTATGGAGATGTCAACCATGCTAGACACTCTTTGTTTATACTTTTTACTTCATTCACTTGTAATACCAGATGCGCTATTCATTACATGGGCCCGAGATATAGATAGCGCATCATACTATCAATAGCACACCACTTTTGATCTGGGCCCAAGTCTTTAATGTTACATCACTAAAACATTATAGCTTACATCACATACATGTCCCCAATAAACTTTACCAAAAATGTTTTTCCAATGTTTGAACCTACAGTTGATATGATGCACATACCAGTGAGAATAATGAGAGATAACTGGGCCCAATAACACAGCAGCCAATCTGTTGCATAATGGAGACCCAGTGAAAAGTAACCTTCTAAGGTGTCACATTTCTCTAGAAAAGGCTGTCACTAATGACTTTACAGACAGATTGGGGAAGATATGTTCAAGCACACAATCCTTGCCGCTACAGACCCAGGAAGAGGCTATAACGTGGAGCGGAGATGGGCTAGTCCACTATGACCCAGCTGTGGGGGTGCAGGCTGCAAAACGGCCAAGGAAAGCCAACAATTAAATAAAAAAATCAGAAGAAATGCAGCCGCACAACAAGAGGCATTAGAGGGGTTGAGTTAAAAAGAAAAAAATCTTTATTAGAACATCATTAAAACCCAGGTACGTGGCAGGCAAACATCTTGACTAGTTTAGTGCTCTCTTGAGCACTTAATTAAAGGAAATAATGAAGTGCTCAAGAGAGCATGAAACTAGTCAGGATGTTTGCTTGCCACGTACCTGGGTTTTAATGATGTTCTAATAAAGATTTTTTTCTTTTTAACTCAGCCCCTCTGATGCCTCTTGTTGTGCGACTGCATTTCATCTGATTTTTTATTTGAAGATATTATGTTGTTGATCATTTTGGAAAATGTTCTCTTGCATTTTATCCCCCAAAAATATAGCAAGGGCCCCATGTACCGAAGCATCAGTTTGTTCCCCTATCAACATGCGGATAATCTCTAAAGATGTATATGTATGTATTCATATGTCTATATATGTGAAGATATGTAGTTATATGTGTATATATGTATATATGATTAAGGCTTCACAGCCGAAACGCGTAAGCCCTGGTGCTGCGCCTGCAATCGTGTCTATCTGTTTCTCCATGCTTTTGCTGTTTTTATGAAGAATCAATAAAATTGTTACATTTTATCGGAGCATCCAGTACTCTTTTTTCTGATGTCCTTAACTCCAGGCCCACTGGTTTGCTACCGCATTTGAGCTCCTCCAGTCCCTCTTTGTTACTGCCCTACCCCCCAAGTTGCCGCTGTTGCAGACTGATCTGCTGCATATCGGATCTCCCAATCCCTCTGATATATTCACACGGAGGTGGATACGGAGGTGAACGCCGACCGAGACGCTGCTCCTCGGAAGTATACACAGACTTGGAACCAGCTACTGATTGCACAGCGACTTCATCACACACCACTCAGCACGAGCCAGCCGACAGAAGTTCGTTCTCTGAGAGCTGAGGAACCACCAGTTTGAGGTGAGTCTGGCGTATAGATATGAGATGCCAGTGTTCCCATTGTCTCCGACGAATCTGCAAATCTATTAAGTGCTGAACTTTGCTTGTACTCAAGTGTGCATATCTAGTGACTATATTCATTTTCACTGTTTGGGGTTTTTGGGCAGTTTCAAAGCGCAACGACTATTGCTGTAAATAATATACACGCTAGTGTGGTTCACCCGACTGCTTTCCTTCTCCTGTTCATATTGTATATATGTATTTACACATCTAAACACATAAATACATATGTACACTTATATAGACATATACAGGTATACATTTATTGCGCTTCACTTTATTGTGCTTTGCAGATATTGCTCTTTTTACAGATTGAAGGTTTTTGGCAACCCTATGTCAAGCAGGTCTATCAGCGGCATGTTTTCAGCATATATAGATATATAAACACATAAATACACATGAATACACATATATATGCACCTATATGTACATATCACCAGCAAAAATATTATGACTCACTGAAGGCTCAGATGATGGTAAGCATTTTTTAATTAAGATATGTACATTGTGTTGTAGACATAATTTTAATGCCCACTTTATAGACTACACTGTAGTTTAAATATAACTTTTATATGCACTGGAAAACAAAAAAATGATTGTGACTCACTTTATTGCTATATTCACTTTATTGCAGTGGTCTGGAGCCAAACCCACAATATCTAAGGTTATAACTATGTATTTACTGCAAATATTTCACATTCCAATGTTCTGTACATAGCAGAATATGTTCTTTGTATTTATAAATAGATATTCCTTTTATATCTATACCTATATTTAATAATGTATGGTTATAGCCATCAGATATTTGTTTTGTAGCACTATGTGCAGAACATTGGAATGTGAAATATTGATATTTATAATGCGGGTTAGTGCACTTGAGATTATTCAATTGGGTATGCGAGATAGTGGGGTGTATTTACTCCTTTGGGGGAATATGTGAACATGCACACAATATTCTAACCAGCTTTTTGGACTTGTTGGGTTAACAAAAACAGTTTACTTTCAACTCATAATACAAGCACTTTTAGCGCTAATAATAATAATAATATAAATAATACCGTTCCACTTGAAATCTGGCCCATAGTTTGCGAGTAAACAATAGTGCTCCACTCATAATCTAGCTCTAAATGTGTAAACGCATACAGGTAGATTACAAGTTATTCGCGTTATGTGCAACAAAAGTTGCGTTATTTCACCCTCCATAGCAAACAGCCGGCTTGTGCGTGCGATATGGTTGCGTTGAGCTCCATACCGCACAAAATACAAGCGCTGTTTTGATGTGCTGATGCACACTTTCCCCACAGACATCAATGGGGAGAGAGTGTTAGAATGGATTTCAAATTAAACAATATTATAATTATTTCTTTAAAATAGTTGACAAGAGCTCTTCTAGGGAAATTCATTTACATATGGTTCCTTTTGAGGTAGACACCCCTTCTTTGGAGGAACATCTCATCCGTGGTGCTGGCAGTGAAAATCCAGATTTATTAGATGAATTTGGAGATGCCCAGCAGTTTGAGATTTAATGGACCCAATCTCAAGAAACTCTTGTTGAGGCACCTGCACCAAGAACTAGCAGAGCAGCATCAAGACATTTCACCAGAGGCTTAACAAGTGGAGGATGTAGGCCTCAAGTATGAACTGTCCCTGGCCAGACAATGTGCTAGATTACGAGTTGAGGGCTAACAGTTACATGCGAGCGAAAAGGGGTTTATTGCAGATGTTTGTGTGCGTCGGGTTTTCCACTCATATTACAAGTTGAAAGCTAACGCAATCGATTGAGTATAATTGAAGTTAATGTGTGTCTGGTTAGAGTAACTTCAGAGCTCTGGTTAACTGCAAAACAAAAAGGCTCGCCTGAAACAGAAGTTATGAAGCAGCCGTCTAAAGACCGCTGATCCATAACCTGTCCACCTGCTCTGAGGCGGTGGACAGAAATCAACTCAAATCACAAGAACTGCTGGTGCAATGATAAATGCTGACAGCACTATAATAAATTGTACACTTATGATGTACTTACTGTTTGCTATTTATATTACAAAACACTTTTTCACTGATTATAGCCAATTGATGCTTATTCTGCACTTTGCACTTTTCTATTTGCTGCCAACTTATGACTAGTATATAGGATTAAATTGTCCTTTATTGTTTTGTACACACTATATATATTGAGGCATATTTAACAAATGTCTGTCAGACCTGATTCGACAGTGCGGATCAGGTCCGACAGACATCGCTGAATGCGGAGAGCAATACGCTCTCCGTATTCAGCATTGCACCAGCAGCTCTTGTGAGCTGCTGGTGCGACGCCGCCCCCTGCAGACTCGCGGCCAATCGGCCGCCAGCAGGGGGTGTCAATCAACTTGATCGTACTCGATCGGGTTGAATTCCAGCGATTCCTGTCCGCCTCATCAGAGCAGGCGGACAGGGTTATGGAGCAGCAGTCTTTATGACCGCTGCTTCATAACTGCTGTTTCTGGTGAGCCTGCAGGCTCACCAGAAACACGGGGCATCAAGCTCCATTCAGAGCTTGATAGATAGGCCCCATATTGTACACTTTTGATATACTTACTGTTTGCTATTCATATTACAATACACCTTTTCATTAACTTTTTGTTTTTCTCTGCACTCATTACATGTATATTGTACACTTCTGAGGATTCTCACATTATTATATACTACATATCACATTCTTATTGCACTCATTTATGTATTTTACATTTTTTTTTATTGTGGGTTATTACTTTTTCCCTTTTTAATCAGTACTAACATTTTCTGTGCCAAAATGATTATTTTGCACATATTTCACTTATAGCACATCTCAAACTTCAGTCTACTCAATGCTATTTACCATTTTATAGTACATTTTGTTATGTATGGGTTAGATACTTAATTACATTTGGTTGTCTTTATACTTTGTACAATGACAATAAAAGGAATCTAATCTAATACAGGCATATACAGTATATGCATATATATATATATATATATATATATATATATATATATATATATATATATATATATATATATATATATATAAATATATATATATATATATATATATATATATATATACACACAGTGACATAAATACATATGCACACATATACACATATATAGACACATATTTCAGTGCATTGGAATCCTTTGCAGTTAAAGGGCCACTAAACCCAAAATCTTTCTTTCATGATTCAGATATAGAATACAAATTTAAACAACATTACAATTTAATTCTATTATTTATTTTGCTTCATTTTTTGGATATCCTTAGTTGAAGAAAAAGCAATGCACATGGGTGAGCCAATCACTTCTATGTGCAGCAACCAATCGGCTGCTACTGAGCACATCTAGATATGCTTTTCAGCAAAAGAATTTAAAGAGAATAAAACAAATTAGATAATAGAAGTAAATTAGAAAGATGTTTAAAATTGCATTCTCTTTCTAAATCATGAAAGAAAAAATGTGTGTTTCATGTCCCTTTAAGTAAATGAAAACATGAAAAAGCATATTTATGCAATATTATATTTAAGAAAGTGTTATAGTGTGTATTTACTATAAATATTTGACATTCCAATGTTCTGCACATAGATAATTTTATAAGTATTTATAAATAGATATTCCTATATATATCTATATCAATATCTATATCAATTAAAAAAAGTATCATTACTCAACACTCTTGTTATTTTGTTATATATATCTATACCTATATATATATGTTTGTCTGATGAAGGGGGTAATACCCTGAAACGTTACATGAAAATCCTGGTGAGTGCATACTTTCTTTGCTGATTCTATATATATATATATAAAGGTTATATATATATATATATATATATATATATACTGCATATGCAGGTAGAGATAAAGGTAATAGAAGACAGAACTTGCTGGACTTAAGGATTAGCAATAGAAGTTTTTATTTACGTGACTTTTCGGTGACAGCTCCCCTTCATCAGACCTGCTATATCATAACATTCAAAGGAGTGGGAGCAATTTCAAGTATGAGCAGCCTGTGCTCTGCAGCTTATAGCTGCGTCAACTCACCGCCTCCTTGTGAGAATTCTTCTCCGTAAGTCAGTGCTACCAGGCACCTGGATATCCAGAAGATAGTTCCGTGTGTACGGCGTGCTGTACTTTGCACACCAGGAGACACTGTGTCACGATATTTCTTACTTCCTGGATCACACAGCGTACACAGCCTATTGCGTTCCAATACACATAGGAGATGCCGTTGTGGGGGGAGGTGTGTCACGTCCTCAGCCAATAGGGTTCTTCAGAAGCCGGTTCTTTTCCTCACTCATAGGAACAGAAGGGGAGCCTTGTCAGCCTAACGATTCCTGGTCAATAATAAAGGGATTGCAGAAAAATGGAAGAGTATCGTAGGCTGTAGTAATAAAAACAGTTCTTTATTAATCCAAGTATAGGTAAAAATGACCAAGGAGGTCACAGCAAATAACGTAGGTTACAACACACTCAGCAATGAGCATTGCAATGCTGACATGTTTCGGCCTGCGGCCATAATCGTAGCTAATCAATGCACCTGCACTAAAAATATTTAAAAGCAGAGCTCCCTATCTATTGGTCACCATATGATCCAAACAGATACATGTAAACGTAGGTGTGTTCCAGTCGACACATATGTGGACTAATTGTCAAATTATTGACTAAAGTTAAATAATACTATTAATACTATAATGCATGTTAATCTATATATGTATAGCTGAATATACACATATGCACAAACAAACTCTTGTAATGAAAGTATTCATATGGGTTCTAAATGATACATTTGCATATGAAAATTAGATGTTGAGTTACTGTATGAGCCTTAAAAATATGTATATATATTTTATTTGAAATCAATGTAATAGTAAGAGTAAATAATCCACCAACATATCATTAGTGATAGTGTGATATAAATGGAAGGATTAAGGGATATCATCAAAGGTGTATCTTGTTCTGGGGGAGAGTTATAATTATAATAACCATAAGGGGTCTCATGGACCCATATAGTGAAATGCATCTTATTTCCAATAATTAATCAAATCGTATTCCGAATTAAGGCCCGTAGGGACTCTAGTTTTTAATTTAAAAATCCAGAACATCTCTCTCTTTCCCAAGATTTTATCTCTGTTACCACCTCTAGGGGATAATCTGATTTGTTCAATTATTTGCCATCTTAGAGTATCAATGCTTTTATGGTGAATTCTGCTGAAATGTTGAACTAGAATGGTGCTAGCGTCACCCTTTGTGATTGTCGACAAGTGTTTCCTGATTCGAGTATTAGCATCATTTGTTATCAATCCTACGTACTGAAGGTGGCAATATATGCATGTGATGACATATATTATATGAGAAGATGTACAATTTAAACATTTATCAATTTGATAAGTCTCCCCTGTCACTGACAATACGAACTTATCTGAAAATATTCCAAATTCACAGGGTCTACATTTAGTTCTCCCACACCTGTACATCCCTTTATGTGTTAACCAGGACCCCTTATTGGATGGTATAACCTGTGGTAATTGAGAGGGTGAGAGGATATTACCTAGTGTTTTACATTTTCTGTAAGAGCAACGTAATCCATTGTTTACACACTGATCCAATTTAGTGTCAGCGGCTAGTAGACTGAAATGTTTTTAAACAATATTACAGATAGCCTTGTAATCTGTGCTGTAGTCTGTTACAAATGTAACTTTAATAGATTCACCCTTTTTCTTGTTTTTGTTGGCTAGGAGTGTGTCCCTATCAATCAAATCCACACAAGGTGTTTTCGCATTACCTTACTTTGTGTCTTATAATTCGTGTCTAGTGTGCAATTCCTTTAACCCTTATTAGCTGACCCTTTGCCACTGCGAAAGGGACATGCTTGGGGTGACAACTGGTGTCGTGTAAGAGTGTATTTTAGGTATATATATATATATATATATATATATATATATATATATATATATATACACTTTTTCAGCTCTCTATGGTCATATATATATATATATATATATATATATATATAGGTATGACCATAGAGAGCTGCAAACATTGATTAGCAACAACATGGACCATTGGGCAAGCATTACAGAACGGCAACTACAACTGGACAGAGAGAGATTTGAATTCCAAAGAGAAATGTTTAATTGGCAGAGGCAAATGGACAAACGTAGAACTGAGCAAATAAATAGATCATTAAGCCAGGCAGAATGAAAACTCAAATCTCTTATGTCAATTATGAGGGATAGAGAGGGACCTTCAAACCCCAAGAGGCCCAGGCATGAGTTAGATAGTTTGCTGTAGAATCTATAATTGATATGACTCATGTTCTTGTTTTCTTCAATTACAATTGCTTTTACTCTTTCAGAAGTTCAATTTTGTTCAAGTATTTACAGTTCATTATTTAAACACTTTATGTTATTTAATCTTAAGTATGTTGTGTTTCATTTATGTGTTCCAAAATTAATATTTTTCAAATGTTTACAAATTATTGCAAAGTTTTGGCTAGATTACGAGTTTTGCGGTATGAGTGAAAAAGCAGAGTTAAGGCTCATAACGCTGTTTTTTCACTACCACTGGTATTACGAGTCTTGCAGGTTTAGGGGCACCGCACACTTTTTTCACCTTAACACAAATTAACTTACGCAATTTGCGTAAAGTCTTTTATCAATGGGACTTCCATAGCGCCGATATTACAAGCTTTTTCTGGGAGGCCAAAAAGTGAGCGGTACAGCCTATCCCGCAATATTCGTAACACAATCTAAAGTCAGTACTTATGAGTTTTACACTACAAAGCTGTAGCATAAAACTCATAACTAAAGTGTTAAAAAGTACACTAACACCTATAAACTACCTATTGACCCCTAAACCAAGGCCCTCCCGCTGCAAACACTAAAATAAAATTATTAACCTCTAATCTGCCGCTCCCGACATCGCCGCCACTATAATAAACATATTAACCCCTAAACCACCGCACTACCGCATCGCAAACACTAGTTAAATATTATTAACCCCTAATCTGCCGCCCCAACATCGCCGCCACCTACCTACATTTATTAACCCCTAATCTGCCGCCCCCAACGTCACCACCACTATACTAAATTTATTAACCCCTAAACCTAAGTCTAACCTTAACCCTAACACCCCCTAACTTAAATATAATTAAAATAAATCTAAATAAAAATTCCTTTTTAAAACTAAATACTTACCTATAAAATAAAACCTAAGCTATCTACAATATAACTAATAGTTACATTGTATCTAGCTTAGGGTTTATTTTTATTTTACAGGCAAGTTTGTATTTATTTTAACTAGGTAGACTAGTTACTAAATAGTTATTAACTATTTACTAACTACCTAGCTAAAATAAATACAAATTTACCTGTAAAATAAAACCTAACCTGAGTTACACTAACACATAACCTTACACCACAATTAAATAAATTACCTAAATTAAATACAATTACCTAAATTACAAAAACCCCCACTAAATTACGCAAAATAAAAAAAGACATTATCAGATATTTAAACTAATTACACCTAATATAATAGCCCTATCAAAATAAAAAAGCCCCCCCAAAAATAAAAAAAGCCCTAGCCTAAACTTAACTACCAATAGCCCTTAAAACAGCCTTTTGCTGGGCATTGCCCCAAAGTAATCAGCTCTTTTACCTGTAAAAAAAATACAAACACCACCAACAGTAAAACACACTACCCACACAACCAACCCCCCAAATAAAATCCTAACTAAAAAAAAAACTAAGCTCCCCATTGCCCTGAAAAGGACATTTGGATGGGCATTGCCCTTAAAAAGGCATTTAGCTCTTTTTCAATTGCCCAAACCCTAATCTAAAACTAATACCCACCCAATAAACCCTTAAAAAAACCTAACACTAACCCCCGAAGATCCACTTACAGTTTTGAAGACTGGACATTCATCCTCAACGAAGTCAGGAGAAGTCCTCAGCGAAACGACAAGAAGTCCTAAACGAAGCCGGGAGAAGTCTTCATCCTAGCCAGGAGAAGTGGTCCTCCAGACGGGCAGAAGACTTCATCCAGATGGCCTCTTCTATCTTCATCCATCCAGCGCGGAGCGGGTCCATCTTCAAAACATCCAGCGTGGAGCATCCTCTTCAATCGGAGTCTTCTTCCCGAATGAAGGTTCCTTTAAGTGATGTCATCCAAGATGGCGTCCCTTTAATTCTGATTGGCTGATAGAATTCTATCAGCCAATCGGAATTAACCCCTTAGCGACATGCGTCGTACAGGGTACATCACACACAACCTGGTCTTTAAAGACCAGCGACTTACCCTGTATGACGTTGGGGATTAAAGCGGCTGGAAGCAACCCTGATCGCTTCCAGCCGCTTTGTGGTTATTGCAGTGATGTCTCGATATCGAGGCATCCTGCAATAACATTTTTCCCCCATCCTATGCATTGAGAGCCACTCTGTGGCTCTCTCTGCACTGGCATCGATGGCCGCAATCGGTGGGTGGGAGCCGACGTGGGAGGCGGGTGGGCGGCCATCGATGGAAGATTAAAGAGAGAAGGGGCGGGATTGGGGCAGGGTTGTCGGGAGCGCGCACGGGTGCGTGCACGTGCATGGGGGGTGATGGGCGGGCGTTTGCACGGGGAGGGAGCGGGTGGGAACTGCTATACTACAGAAAAATGTAGATTGATAAGTGGGAGACAGGGGGGGGGGAACAGCAGAAAATGTTAATTGTAAGGGATCTGGGAGGGGGTGATGGTTGGTCTATGGGGGGGAAGCTACACTACAGAAAAAAAATAAAAAAATAAAAAACGGCATTTTTTCTAAACTAAGCTGTCTGTCTGTACCCAAGATGGCTCCAAGTAAGGTAGAGGGGGAGGGTTAGAGAGCTGTTTGGGGGGGATCAGGGAGGTTGGGGGCTAAGGGGGGATCCTACACAGCAGCATATGTAAATATGCTATACATTTTTTTTAAATTTTTTCTAAATATACCTTTTATTTTAGTACTGGCAGACTTTCTGCCAGTACTTAAGATGGCGGGGACAATTGTGGGATGGGGGAGGGAAGAGAGCTGTTTGGGAGGGATCCTGGGGTGTGATGTGTCAGGTGGGAGGCTTATCTCTACACTAAAGCTAAAATTAACCCTGCAAGCTCCCTACAAGCTACCTAATTAACCCCTGCATTGCTGGGCATAATACATGTGTGGTGCGCAGCGGCATTTAGCAGCCTTATAATTACCAAAAAGCAATGCCAAAGCCATATATGTCTGCTATTTATGAACAAAGGGGATCCCAGAGAAGCATTTACAATCATTTATGCCATACTTGCAAAAGTTGTTTGTAAATAATTTCAGTGAGAAACCTAAAATTGTTAAAAATTTTACGTTTTTTTTATTTGATCACATTTAGCGGTGAAATGGTAGCATGAAATATACCAAGATGGGCCTAGATCAATACTTGGGGTTGTCTACTACACTACAGCTAAAATTAACCTAGACGCTCCCTACATGCTCCATAATTAACCCCTTCATTGCTGGGCATAATACACGTGTGATGCGCAGTGGCATTTAGCGGCCTTCTAATTACTAAAAAGCAACGCCAAAGTCATATATGTCTGCTATTTATGAACAAAGGGGATCCCAGAGAAGCATTTACAACCATTTATGCCATAATTGCACAAGATGTTTGTAAATAATTTCAGTGAGAAACCTAAAGTTTGTGAAAATATTTGTGAAAAAGTGAACAATGTTTTTTATTTTATCGCATTTGGCGGTGAAATGGTGGCATGAAATATACCAAAATGGGCCTACATCAATACTGGGATGTCTTCTAAAAAAAAATATATACATGTCAATGGATATTCAGGGATTCCTGAAAGATATCAGTGTTCCAATGTAACTAGCGCTAATTTTGAAAAAAAAGTGGTTTGGAAATAGCAAAGTGCTACTTGTATTTATTGCCCTATAACTTTCAAAAAAAAAAAAAGAACATGTAAACATTGGGTATTTCTAAACTCAGGACAAAATTTAGAAACTATTTAGCATGGGTGTTTTTTGGTGATTGTAGATGTGTAACAGATTGTTGGGGTCAAAGTTAGAAAAAGTGTTTCTTTTTCATTTTTTCTTCATATTTTATATTTTTTTTATAGTAAATGATAAGATATGATGAAAATAATGGTATATTTAGAAAGTCCATTTAATGGCGTTAAAAACAGTATATAATATGTGTGGGTACAGTAAATGAGTAAGAGGAAAATTACAGCTAAACACAAACACTGCAGAAATGTAAAAATAGCCCTGGTCCTTCAGGGAAAGAAATTGAAAAATGGCCTTGTCCTTAAAGGGTTAAAGGGGAAAAATCAGCCAATAGAATGCGAGCTCAATCCTATTGGCTGATTGGATCAGCCAATAGGATTGAAGCTCAATCCTATTGGGTGATTGCATCAGCCAATAGGATTTTTTCACCTTTATTTCCGATTGGCTGATAGAATTCTATCAGCAAATCGGAATTCAAGGGATGCCATCTTGGATGACGTCACTTAAAGGAACCTTCATTCGGGAAGAAGACTTCGATTGAAGAGGATGCTCCACGCCGGATGTCTTGGAGATGGACCCCCTCCGTGCCGGATGGGTGAAGATAGAAGATGACGTCTGGATGAAGACTTCTGCCCGTCTGAAAGACCATTTCTGCCGGCTTGGATGAAGACTTCTCCCGGCTTTGTTTGGGACTTCTTGCAGCTTTGCTGAGGAATTCTCCCGGCTTCGTTGCGGATGGATGTCCGGTCTTCAAAACTGTAAGTGGATCTTCAGGGGTTAGTGTTAGTTTTTTTTAAGGGTTTATTGGGTGGGTTTTAGTTTTAGATTAGGGTTTGGGTAATTGAAAAAGAGCTAAATGTCCTTTTTAAGGGCAATGCCCATCCAAATGCCCTTTTCAGGGCAATGGAGAGCTTAGGTTTTTTTAGTTAGGATTTTATTTGGGGGGTTGGTTGTATGGGTGGTGGGTTTTACTGTTGTGGGGGTGTTTGTATTTTTTTTACAGGTAAAAGAGCTGATTTCTTTGGGACAATACCCCACAAAAGGCCCTTTTAATGGCTATTGGTAGTTTAGGTTAGGCTAGGGTTTTTTTTTATTTTGGGGGGGCTTTTTTTATTTTGATAGGGATATTAGATTAGGTGTAATTAATTTAAATATCTGATAATGTCTTTTTTTATTTTGCATAATTTAGTGTGTTTTTTTTTTTTGTAATTTTGGTAATTGTATTTAATTTAGATAATGTATTTAATTGTAGTGTAAGGTTAGATGTTAGTGTAACTCAGGTTAGGTTTTATTTTACAGGTAAATTTGTATTAAATTTAGCTAGGTAGTTAGTAAATAGTTAATAATTATTTAGTAACTAGTCTACCTAGTTAAAATAAATACAAACTTGCCTGTAAAATAAAAATAAACCCTAAGCTAGCTACAATGTAACTATTAGTTATATTGTAGCTATCTTAGGGTTTATTTTATAGGTAAATATTTAGTTTTAAATAGGAATTATTTAGGTAATGATAGCAATTTTATATTTAGATTTATTTTAATTATATTTAAGTTAGGGGGTGTTAGGGTTAGGGTTAGACTTAGGTTTAGGGGTTAATAAATTTAGTAAAGTGGCGGCGATGTTAGGGGATGCAGATTAGGGGTTAATAATATTTAACTAGTGTTTGCGATGCGGGAGTGCGTCGATTTAGGGGATTAATATGTTTATTATAGTGGTGGTGATGTCCGGAGCGGCAGATTAGGGATTAATAAGTATAATGTAGGTGTCAGCGATGTCGGGGGCAGCAGATTAGGGGTTAATAAGTATAAGATTAGGGGTGTTAAGACTCGGGGTTCATGTTAGGGTGTTAGGTGTAAACATAAATTTTGTTTTCCCATAGGAATCAATGGGGCTGCTTTACGGAGCTTTACGCTGCTTTTTTGCAGGTGTTAGACATTGATGTCTATGGGGAAATTGCGCACGAGCACGTAAAACCAGCTCACCGCAGCTCTACGCTCACTTCTTACCTGATAACGGCGGGTTTATGAAAACCTGTAATACCGGCGATGTAGGGAAGTGAGCGGTGACAATAAGTACCGCACCGCTCTTACCGCAAAACTCGTAATCTAGCCGTAAATGTTTCCAATATTTTTTTATACATCATTTATTTAGAGCTAATTTTTTTAAAACTAGTATACCACTTTTACTTTCCGTGTGAAACAATTTTTATTCATCCACTGTGAAATGGTAAACCAAAAAATTATAAACTCTCAATCCCCAAATTTAATCTAAGATAATATATAACAGTTAAATCAAATCACATGTTTTCGGTAAAGAAGATCAACTAGTTTAGTTAACATGCCTAAAGTTGCCCTTATTTTTGCCATTTTAATTTTGAAGTTATCATATTGACAACTTTGCGAGCTTTGATCCTGAGTTGTAGGAAATGTAATAGAGGCTACATCATGGAAAATAATAGAAAAATATATATTCTTTTAATACCTTCTTTCACCATGGACACAAGTATATAACAATATGATAACACAAATATTTACCTTCTGCAAGTGGATTACTAATATCCAATATATCTTCTTGAATACTTTTGTTGTACAATCCTATGAATATTTCTTTGGGACCAACAGCTACAAGAAAAAAAAAATTAAGTAAATGTATTTAACCCCAAAATTAGGAATATATTGAGTTTGCACTCAAAACACCTATGTGTTTATTATACCTTTATCTTCCATTAGTTTCATGTGCTATTGTGTCCTGCATATTAACAATATGTATCACCGGGCAGGTAACCACATTATCTGCTTGCACTTGTTCAGCAGTGTCATCCTTATGTGTTCCCTATAAACTACCTATTAACCCCTAAACCGAGGCCCTCCCGTATCGAAAACACTATAATAAAAATTTTAACCCCCTAATCTGCCGCTTCGGACATCGCCACAACTATAATAAACATATTAACCCTTAAACTGCTGCACTCCCGCCTCGCAAACACTAGTTAAATATTATTAACCCCTAATCTGCCATCCCTAACATCGCCGCCACCTACCTACATTTATTAACCCCTAATCTGCCGCCCCGAACGTCGCCGCCACTATACTAAATGCATTAACCTTTAAACCTATGTCTAACCCTAACCCTAACACCCCCTAACTTAAATATAATTACAATAAATCTAAATAAAAAATATTATTACCTAAAAAAATTCCTATTTAAAACTGAATACTTACCTCTAAAATAAATCCTTAGCTACCTACAATATAACCCCCCCCACTAAATTACAGAAACTAATAAACAAATTACAAGATATTTAAACTAATTGCACCTGATCTAATAGCCCTATCAAAATAAAAAAAACATAGCCTAAACTAAACTATCAATAGCCCTTAAAAGGGCCTTTTGTGGGTCCATCTTCAAAACATCCGGCGCGGAGCATCCTCTTCAATCGAAGTCTTCTTCGCAAATGAAGGTTCCTTTAAGTGATGTCATCCAAGATGGCGTCCCTTTAATTCTGATTGGCTGATATAATTCTATTAGACAATCGGAATTAAAGGTGAAAAATCAGCCAATAGAATGCAAGCTCATTCCTATTGGCTAACTGGATCAATAGGATTGCATCAGCCAATAGGATTTTTTCACCTTTAATTCCGATTGGCTGATAGAATTCTATCAGCAAATCGGAATTCAAGGGATGACATCTTGGATGACGTCACTTAAAGGAACCTTCATTCAGGAAGAAGACTTCGATTGAAGAGGATGCTCCGCGACGGATGTCTTGGAGATGGACCCTCTCCACGCTGGATGGGTGAAGATGGAAGATGCCATCTGGATGAAGACTTCTGCCCGTCTGGAGAACCACTTCTGCCGGCTTGGATGAAGACTTCTCCCGGCTTTGTTGAGGACTTCTTGCAGCTTCGCTGAGTACTTCTCCCGGCTTCGTTGAGGATGGATGTCCGGTCTTCAAAACTGTAAGTGGATCTTCAGGGGTTAGTGTTAGGTTTTTTTAAGGGTTTATTGGGTGGGTTTTAGTTTTAGATTAGGGTTTGGGCAATTGAAAAAAAGCTAAATGCCCTTTTAAGGGCAATGCCCATCCAAATGCCCTTTTCAGGGCAATGGGGAGCTTAGGTTTTTTAGTTAGGATATTATTTGGGGGGTTGGTTGTTTGGGTGGTGGGTTTTACTGTTGGGGGGTGTTTGTATTTTTTTTACAGGTAAAAGAGCTGATTACTTTGGGGCAATGCCCCGCAAAAGGCCCTTTTTTTTTGGGGGGGGGAGGGTTATTTTGATAGGGCTATTAGATTAGGTGTAATTAGTTTTAATATCTTGTAATTTGTTTATTATTTTCTGTAACTAAGTGTTTTTTTTGTACTTTAGCTAATTTAATTTATTTAATTGTTGTTAATTTAGTTAATTTATTTAATTATAGTGTAGTGTTAGGTGTTGGTTAGGTTTTATTTTACAGGTACTTTTGTATTTATTTTAGCTAGGTAGTTATTAAATAGTTAAAAATAAATACAAACCTATGATAAATAAGCCTCTAAATCTTTAAACATTTCTTAAAAACTTGCCCTTTTATTTATTTTTTAATTGCATGAATACTTACTATTTGTCTATAGAGTCTATTACTAAAATTTCTGTGCATGTTTTTATCCATCATTATGCCCAAGTTAAATTAATATTTAATTTCACTGTTTCATGTATCCGTGTTTTTCCATTTACATGAATACTAACCATTGGTAAATTCTGTTTTATTTTTAAAAAAAATGGTTGTGATGTTTTCAAAGAAAAACAAACACATTGTGACAGTTGATTATTACTGGATACTGTATCCAAAAATGAAATACTACTAGCTTTGCAACTCTTACATTGAATATAGAAAGGCCCATTTAACAAGCTCCGTATGGAGCTTGAGGGCCCGTGTTTCTGGCGAGCCTTCAGACTCGCCAGAAACAGCAGTTATGAAGCAGCGGTCTAAAGACCGCTGCTTCATAACCCTGTCCGCCTGCTCTGAGCAGGCAGACAGAGATCGCCACAATTCAACCCGATCGAGTACCTAAATAATTCCTGCTGGCAGCTGATTGGCCGCAAACCTGCAGGGGGCGGCGTTGCACCAGCAGCTCACAAGAGCTGCTGGTGCAATGCTGAATACGGAGAGCCTATTGCTCTCCAGTCTCCACATTCAGCTAGGTCTGTCGGACCTGATCCACACTGTCGAATCAGGTCCGACAGACCTTTAATAAATAGGCCTCAGAGACTCTTATGGTTATATTTTTAATGGCGTTATATATCACACAGTTGTTATTTACCATTGAAAAAGATTGTAAAATTAAGTTATACTTATACTTACAGGTCATTATAAGTCTTCTTATAGACTTTTAATGTTTATATACTATACCTCACTCTTTAAGAACATACATTATTGCAATTTTAATATTTAAGTATATACAGTATCTCACAAAAGTGAGTACACACCTCACATTTTTGTAAATATTTTATTATATCTTTTCATATGACTGAAGAAATTACACTTTGCTACAATGTAAAGTATTGAGTGCATAGCCTGTATAACAGTGTAAATATAATGTCCCCTCAAAATAACTCAACACACAGCCATTAATGTCTGAACTGTTGGCAACAAAAGTGAGTACACCCCTAAGTGGAAATGTCCATATTGGGTCCAAAGTGTCAATATTTTGTGTGGCCCCATTATTTTCCAGAGCTTCACAGGTTACCACTGGAGTCCTCTTCCACTCCTCCATGACAACATCACAGAGCTGGTGGATGTTAGATACTTTGCGTTCCCCCACCTTCCATTTGAGGATGCCCCACAGATGCTCAATAGGGTTTAGGTCTGGAGACATGCTTGGCCAATCCATCACCTTTACCCTCAGCTTATTTAGCAAGGCAGTGGTCGTCTTGGGGGTGTGTTTGTGGTCTTTATTATGTTGGAATTCTGCCCTGCGGCCCAGTCTCTGAAGGGAGGGGATCATGCTCTGCTTCAGTATGTCACAGTACATGTTGGCATTCATGGTTCCCTCAATAAACTGTAGCTCCCCAGTGCTGGCAGCACTCATGCAGGCCCATACCATGGCACTCCCACCACCATGCTTGACTGTAGGCAAGACACACTTGTCTTTATACTCCTCACCTGGTTGCCGCCACACATGCTTGACACCATCTGAACCAAATAACTTTATCTTGGTCTCATAAGACCACAGGGCATGGTTCCAGTAATCCATGTCCTTAGTCTGCTTGTCTTCAGCAAACTGTTTGCGGGCTTTCTTGTGCATCATCTTTAGAAGAAGCTTCCTTCTGGGACAACAGCCATGCAGACCAATTTGATGCAGTGTGCGGCGTATGGTCTGAGCACTGACAGACTGACTCCCACCCCTTCAACCTCTGCAGCAATGCTTGCAGCACTCATAAGTCTATTTCCCAAAGACAATCTCTGGATATGACGCTGAGAACATGCACTCAACTTCTTTGGTCGACCATGGCGAGGCCTGTTCTGAGTGGAACCTGCCCTGTGAAACCACTGTATGTTCTTGCCCACCTTGCTACAGCTCAGTTTCAGGGACTTGGTAATCTTCATATAGGCTAGGCCTTCTTTATGTAGAGCAACAATTATTTTATTCAGATATTCAGAGAGTTCTTTGCCATGAGGTGCCATGTTGAACCTCCAGTGACCAGTATGGGAGAGTGTGAGAGCAATATGTGAGGGTTTTTTCCCTGTTGTGTTTGCCATGTCCTGTCTTGGTGCATTGTGGGGGATGCTGCTCATTGCCTGCACTTCCTTTTATGGCCAGACTGTTGTGCATCATCCATGTGAGACAGGATACGGTCTCAGAATTGTGATGTCATCACTTATTATTTAAAGGGCCTCTGTTCAGTATGCTTTGCCTTGCGTTGTCTCAGACCTGTTTGTGAGAGCTCCTGTGTTTTATCTGGCTGCCTGACATCCTTCCTGGTTCCTGATCTCTGGCTTGTTCCTGACTCTGTTGTTTTCCTTGTTCCTGATTCCGGCTCATCTGACTATTCGCTTTGGCTCCTGACTCGGCTTGTCTGACTACCAGCTCTGGTTTTGACTACTGGCTTGTTATTTGACTTGTGGACTTTTTATTATTTTTTGCTATTAATAAAGGTGCGATTATTTTTGCACTTCTCGTCTCAGTCTGATTCCTTGCACCCTGACATTACGCAATGGCCATGAATCCTGATGGTGCTAATAATCCACCTTTACCTGCCATCATTTCCAGGATGGATGAACAGGATCACCGCTTGGATCAATTTGCACTAGCCCTACAAACCCTGCTGACTCGCACTGCACATTGGACCAAAGTGTCCCGCAAGTTATGGCTGTTCTTGTTTCCGCTGATGCACCTATGCCTACCAGGAGCATGTCCGGTTCTGCACCTCTACCTCAGCGATATGGAGGTGATCCTATTCAGTGCAGAGGGTTTTTGAACCAGGTGGGCATTTACATTGAGATATTACCTCAGGCGTTTCCCTCTGACAGAGCTAAGGTGGGATTTCTCATCTTGTTACTCTCTGACAGAGCTCTTGCCTGGGCTAATCCCTTGTGGGAGACTAATAAACCTGTGATTTCAAATTACCCTGAATTTGTGGCCTCCTTTCGAAGGGTATTTGATGTTCCGGCTCGCTCCTCCTCTGCTGCTAAACGACTCATGTCCATTCAGCAAGGTACAAGATCTTTTGCTCAGTATGCTATTGAGTTCCGTACGCTTGCCGCAGAGGTAGGTTGGAACAATGAAGCCCTTGTTGCCGCCTTCTTTCATGGGCTCTCTGATGCGATTAAAGATGAAGTTGCTGCCAGAGATTTACCAGAGGATCTCGAGGCATTGGTGTCTTTTTTGATCCTAATTGATATCAGACTCAGAGAGAGGCCCTCTTTCAAGGAGCATTTGTGGAAGCCTCCTGTTCCATTGTCTCCTACGTGTTCGTTTCCACCCATGCTTCCCTCTCCTCCCATGCCTCCTGGTCTCGAGTCACCAGGTACTTCTGCGCTGATGCAGCTGGGATTCACGCGTCTCTCCGCGGCGGAGAGGGCCTTTAGGAGGAGGGAGGGGCTCTGCCTCTATTGTGGGTTACAGGGCCACCTTTTGAAGTCTTGTCCTACACGGCTGGGAAACGTTCACACCTAAGGTCCTGTCGGGGGCAGACCTTGGGTGGTTTATCCTCGTCCCCGGAACCACTTAAGGAGAAACCTTTGGTCATGGTTGTCCTTTCCTGGGTGGACTCCTCCATAGTAACTCAGGCTCTCGTTGACTCCGGAGCTGTGGGCTGTTTCATTGACAGTGCTTTTGTATCAAAGCACTCCATTCCTGTTTTGCCTCAGTCTGTTATGCTTGCTGTTGAGGCCATTGATGGCAGGCCCCTTCAGCCCGCACTCGTTACTCACGAAACTGCTCCGTTGTCCATGCCTGTTGGGGCTCTCCATTTTGAAACCCTCCATTTCCAGGTGATAAACTCTCTGCATTTTGCTGTTGTTCTGGGTTATCCCTGGCTCCAAAAGCACAATCCCAGTCTCGACTGGCGCAGGTCCAAAATTTTGTCATGGTCCCCGCAATGTATTTCCACTTGTCTTCGGAAACCAGTTAAAGTCTTATGCACTTCTTCGGTATCTCAATTGCCAGAGGAGTACCGAGAGTTCCTAGACGTGTTTGACAAGGTGTGTGCCGGTAAGTTGCCTCCTCACCGGTCTTACGATTGTGCCATAGACCTGCAACCTGGAGCCATTCCTCCTTGGGGCCGGGTGTAGCCTCTGTCTGTTGCAGAGAATTGTGCTATGGAGGAGTATGTTGCCGATGCTCTGTCGCGGGGGATCATCCGCAAATCCTGCTCTCCTGCAGGGGCTGGCTTCTTCTTTGTGAAGAAAAAGGGTGGCGAGTAAAGACCATGTATCGATTATTGGGGTCTTAATCGTCTTACCATTAAGAATGCTTACCCTATTCCGCTTATTATGGAACTCTTTGACCGCCTCAAGGGAGCTACGGTCTTTACTAAACTTGATTTGAGAGGAGCATAGAATCTCGTTAGGATTAGGGAGGGCCACGAATGGAAAACAGTATTTAACACCAGGAGCGGGCATTATGAGTATCTTGTAATGCTCCTGCTGTTTTCCAGGAATTTATTAATGATGTCCTATGAGATATGTTGCAACAGTGTGTTGTGGTGTACTTATACGACATCTTCATACACTGACCCACACTTGAGGCTCATCGTTCTGATGCTACACGGGTACTTCAGAGACTACGTGAGAACGGCCTGTTTTGTAAACTCGAGAAATGTGAGTTCCATCAGACTCAAGTAACCTTCCTAGGTTATGTTATCTCCATTGCAGGGTTCTCTATGGATCCTGACAAGTTATCTGCAGTTCTGCAGTGGCCTCGCCCAGTTGGTCTTCAGTCTATTCAACGTTTTTTGGGGTTCGCTAATTACTATAGAAAGTTTATTAAAAACTTTTCTTGCTTGGTCAAACCTATCACAGACATGGCCCGTAAAGAGAATGATCCACTCCATTGGTCACCTACTGCCATTAAGGCCTTTGATAGTCTTAAGACTGCCTTTGCTGCCGCTCTAGTTCTGGCTCATCCTAACACTGTCCTGCCTTTCGTTCTTGAGTTCAATGTGTCTGAGACTGGAGTAGGTGCCCTCTTGTTTCAACGTCCTACGCCTGATGGTTCTTTTCATCCGTGTGGTTTCTTCTCTAAGAAATTGTCTCCAGCGGAGTGCAATTATGAAATTGGCGACAGGGAATTACTGGCTATAATTTTGGCACTTAAGGAATGGAGGCATCTTCTCGAGGGTACTAGCGTACCAGTGCTCATTCTTACTGACCACAAGAATTTAAATTATCTAGCTGAAGCAAAACGTTTGTTGCCCCGACAGGCCAGATGGGCACTATTTTTGTCTTGTTTTAATTATGTGGTCTCCTACCTGCCTGGTAGTAAGAATGTTAGGGCTGATGCCCTCTGTAGACAATTTTCGCCTCTGTCCAAGGAGGAGTCTGTACCTACTCCTGTTATACCTCCTGACCATATTTTGGCTATCATACGTACTAATTTGACTTCTCCCTTGGGGGAGGAGATCCTGGCTGCACAAACCAATTCACCTCCTGAGAAATCTAGTGGTAAGTGTTTTGTTCCTGAGAATCTTCAAACTAAACTTTTGCACACTTACCACTATCCTAAAGCCGCAGGTCACCCAGGCAAGAACCAAATGATTTGGTCTGTCACTCGACAATTCTGGTGGCCAGGTCTTCATTCTGATGTTGCTGCGTATGTTGCCTCCTGCTCAGTTTGTGCACAGAATAAGACTCCTCGACATCTTCCTGTGGGTCTTTTTCAACCTATTGCTAATGGTGAGCGTCCTTGGACACATCTTTCCATGGACTTCATTGTTGAGCTCCCTGTTTCCAATGGCAATACTGTTATCCTTATGGTGGTTGACCGTTTTTCTAAAATGTCACATTGCATTCCCTTGATGAAGCTGCCTACCGCTCAGGAGCTTGCTTCAATTTTTGCCCGGGAGGTTTTCCGTTTACATGGGTTACCCAAGGAGATAGTGTTGGACTGGGGTAGCCAGTTTGTCTCCAGATTTTGGCGTTCCTTTTGTGATCAAATGGGGATCCAGCTTTCCTTTCTCCTTGGCATATCACCCTCAATCCAATGGGGCTGCGGAACGGTCTAATCAAGCTCTGGAACAGTTCCTCCGTTGCTATGTCTCAGATCACCACAATAATTGGTCTGAACTGTAACCTTGGGCAGAGTTTGCTCGTAATAGTGCTATTAATGCTTCCTCCAAGTTATCCTCATTCATGGCGAATTATGGGTTTCAACCATCCATGTTGCCCGATTCATTCATGTCTCAGGGTATTCCAGCTTTGGAGGAGCATCTCCAGCAACTCCGTTCCACGTGGGTGCAGATTAAGGATTGCCTTCATTGTTCTATGCATCGCCAAAAGTTCCAGGCTGATCGTAGGTGTCTCCCCGCACCTTCCTACCAGGTTGGTGAGAGAGTTTGGCTGTCCTCCCGCAACTTGAACCTTCGTGTGCCTTCCAATAAATTGGCTCCCCATTATGTTGTTCCTTTCCGAATCATGTGGCTTACTCTCCTGACCTTCCTCCTGCTATGCGCATCTCCAATGTTTTTCATGTCTCCCTCTTGAAACCATTGGTTTGTAATTGGTTTACCACTGTGTTGCCTCGTCCACGTCCTATCCTTGTTGACAACCATGAGGAGTATGAGGTCAGCAGCATTATTGACTCTCAGATGTCCAGGGGCCGTGTACAGTATTTGGTTCACTGGAGGAGCTACGGTCTGGAGGAGCGTTCTTGGGTTCCCTCCTCTGATGTTCATGCTCCCGCCCTCCTCCGTGCCTTCCATGCCTGTTTCCCCAATAAGCCTTTTGTCCTCCCGCGGGGGAGGGGTCGTTGAGGGGAGGGTACGGTCAGGGTTTTTTCCCTGTTGTGTTTGCCATGTGCTGCTGGCTGCCATTTTACTCACCTCTCTTCCTGTCTTGGTGCATTGTAGGGGATGCTGCTCATTGCCTGCACTTCCTTTTATGGCCAGACTGTTGTGCATCATCCATGTGAGACAGGATGCGGTCTCAGAATTGTGATGTCATCACTTATTATTTAAAGGGCCTCTGTTCAGTATGCTTTGCCCTTGTGTTGTCTCAGACCTGTTTGTGAGAGCTCCTGTGTTTTACCTGGCTGCCTGAAGTCCTTCCTGGTTCCTGATCCCTGGCTTGTTCCTGACTCTGCTGTTTTCCTTGTTCATGATTCCGGCTCATCTGACTATTTGCTTTGGCTCCTGACTCAGCTTGTCTGACTACCAGCTCTGGTTTTGACTTCTGGCTTGTTATTTGACTTGTGGACTTTTTATTATTTTTTGCTATTAATAAAGGTGTGATTATTTTTGCACTTCTCATCTCAGTCTGATACCTGGCACCCTGACACAATGACACCAAATTTAACACACCTGCTCCCCATTCACACCTGAGACCTTGTAACATTAATGAGTCACATGACACCGGGGAGGGAAAATAACTAATTGGGCCCAATTTGGACATTTCCACTTAGGGGTGTACTCACTTTTGTTGCCAACGGTTTAGACATGAATGGCTGTGTGTGGAGTTATTTTGAGCAGACAGCAAATTTACACTTTTATACAGGCTGTATACTCACTAATTTACATTGTAGCAGAGTGTCATTTCTTCAGTGTTGTCACATGAAAACATATAATAAAATATTTACAAAAATGTAAGGGGTGTAGTCACTTTTGTGAGATACTGTATATAAATGTTTAAGTAAATTGTCCCCTAACTGTATACATAAGGCCCCTGAAAGCCTAGACTTGAGACTTTGTTTAATTACATGTACCAATTGTATTAGTTCTGTCTCAACTAATTTTTAAGACTAACGTACTAAGGTAGGAGAGAGATAAAACCCTTTTTTTTGTCAGATTCAACACTATAGTACTATAGTAACGATGGAGACTCTCTAAATTTAACGATGGAGACTCTCTAAATTTAAAATAATCAAGATACAAAAAGGAAGACACCATAAGACTTAGAAAAATCCTATATAAAGTGAGGGAATTCAGCACTCTTTTGTAATCAAATATATTTTTTTAGCAAGATGCATTATGTGTGGATTTGATATGCACATATCCATACAACACATAAAAAAAAATTCCGCACAATTAGCTGGCCAGCAAAATAAAGGCTACAAGATTATATCAATACAAACTTAGTCTAAGCTAATAGCACACCAGGTAATAAAGCATGCTCAGTAATTAACAAAAGTTGTGTACAAACAGTCAACCTGAATAATAACATAGTAAAACCGCCAAATTTTCAAACATTTAAAGAGATTAGAACAAAGAAATTCGTAAGCTTGTAGATTTAAAGCCAAACAACGTAACAAACGTTGCACATTTAGGGGTGACTTTAAGCAACAAGTTATTGTGTAGCAGTTCCCAATTGCTAATAGCGTGGACATTTCAAAGAATGGTTTGTAACAAAGTGTGTCAGCAAAGTCTGATATTCGTTGTGCTGTTAAGGAAGTTAGCTGTACACATTAAATACAGATAGAGGCAAAGACCAGGTTTTGCTTTCACCCGTCTCGTGCTAAACATACCTGTCTTATAATTGCAATGCACAAAATTTTCTTAGCGTTCTTACCATTACCTCAACTGGATATCTGTACCCACAGGTGTCCTCATTTAATACTGTTTACCCATGTTGGGTTGTATACTTCCTAAGGTTCTTACAGATGTTAGCCTGAAGGACCCCAATCCTAAGGTCGTCCTTAGCTGCCTGCACGCTTTTTCCAATCCCATCTCCCAGGTAGTATCCAACCCCTCTTGTGTCACTTTTCTCCTCCTGAGATTGGTATCGGCTAGAGATGATCATTACTTATGCTGCAACTGTGAGTTGTTAGCCATAATTTCTTTCTTTCCTTGATAAGCAATTCAGCTACTCAGGTGTCAAGTAGCATTTGGAACTTTGCCATTCTCTGGAACAGTAGCTTAGATAGCTTATGAACATTAACTTTGCCAAATAAGTGCTGGTTGGCAAAAGAGTGTAGAAAGCTAGTTAAAAGGAGCTTGCCAACGCACGTTTCTCCCCAATTTGCTCCAACATACAGGTGCTTTGTCAGGGCTAGTGATAATGCTATACAGGTGCTCTTATTTATACCTATATGCCCCTCCCACTTTTGTGACATCATCAATCACATTACATTTATATATACATAATTACAAATTACAAAATGTTAGTTAATCTATTAAACAAAATGTAACATACGAAAATATGTGCACATGATTTCAGCATTCACTCTACCTAAAGGATAAAAAAAGTTAAACAACTCAGATTTGTTTTTGTTTTTGGAGATGAGATAAACAGAGAATATCAGTTAATAATTGTTACCATAGATTTCTTACAAAAAGGAAGCAAACTCTAGTTTCTCATTTAAACCTCTTCGATATTTTGTATTCAATGTGAAAATCCAACAAGTTTCTTGTTGTAGCAAAACCACATCATTATTGCCCCCTCTACCATTTCTAATGCCTATATCTATAGCCATAATGTTAAGGGAAGATGCATCTGATATAGTAACTAGACAACCCCTATGGAGTTACAGTTGAAAAAATTGTACATCATGTTCCCTCTCTCTCACTGCAGAGAACGTATTAGATTTTTCCATTAAGGGGCAGTATAAACATTGGCCACAAGGGTAATTACCCTTTGCACCTCTGTTCTTCCTAAGCCAGTCAACCATAGATAGTCTTTTTTGTACTTGCTTCTCACCAGTTTATCTTTTAAATTTTGGGGATTTTCGTGCTACCATTTGTGGATTTGGCCCTACTTTCTCTTTTATTTTATCCTCAAATGTCAAAAGATGCCCATGTCTTTGCATAATTGTTCAAATTACATTTCATTGGCAATTAAATGTAGAGATAAATCTTATATTATCAGTGGTAGGGGAACTTCCACTTCTTCTATACAAAATTTAATCTCTTTGCAATTTCTCCACTTTTGTCATTGCACTATTTAGATAATTTTTTTAATTCCCCCCCGATCCAAAAAAATTTGTTTTTATCAAGGCAGCATGTTTATCACAGTTTGCTTTTGAGGTAGACAATGCCTCAAAAAAACAATCTAGTTACCCTTTAAGAGATGGAGGAGGAGGAGAGGCAGAAAGAGGAAAAATACACCAAAATATGTCTATCAGAGAAAGACGTTATTCAATGAGATAGACGAGAGGGAGGAGAGAGTATTACAACCAAGAGAGGCAAGTAGAGAGAGGGAGACCCAGAAAAGGGAGATACAGGGACTTTTTAGTACCCATGATAAAGATGAACTGCAGATTGTAAACCTGTCAAACTTTCCCTTAAACTTAGCACATGTCAAACTCCTAAAAAAAGGCCTGTCATTCAGTCCAGTAGCAAAAATAAATAAGTTTGAACTAATAAAAGATCTTAATCTCTTTGCTAGGAAATCTGTTCTCTCACAGACTCTAAATAAAGGTGAGCTGAAAGATAGAACCCTAACTACAATAGATCAGGAAATTTAAATACCCTAAACTCTCTCCTAGATGAAGGCAATGAAAGTCAGGGTCAGAGTGAAGATTTTCTAACTAAGACAGAATTTAGACCTAAATCTAACTATATGCCCTCCCGAGCAACTATACTAGGTGTAAACTATTTTGTTATGTTAGTTAAGAAAGATCTTGAAATACTACCTGAAAATCTAACACTTAATTATAATCTGAGCCCTCCTGAAAGAAGGGCCCTTCAGGATCTCATGTTGTCTCCTAACATCATAATCAAGCCTGCGGACAAGGGCGGGAATCTTGTGATTATGGATGAAACCATGTACACTAAAGAAGTTAAACGTCAAATTGGTGACAGGAGCCAATATGAGAAACTGAAAATAAACCATATTAAAGAAATGCAATATACCTTATTTAGGATATTCCATGATGCTAAGTTAAAAGGACTCATCTCACAAAAGGAACTAATGTACATGTTCTCTGAGTTTCCAATCATTTCCGTGTTCTATGTTATACCTAAATTACATAAGAACATGGAATGCCCCCCAGGACACCCCATAGTGTTGGGGATAGGCAGCATTAAGGAAGGCATAGGAAACTATGTGGACCATTTTTAAGACCCTTTCTCTTGACTCTCCTATCATATGTGAAAGACACTGCTGAAATTCTTAGAAAATTAGATGGTATTAGCGTAAAGACACATATGCTTCTCATGTCCTTAGATGTTGAGGGTTTATACTTGTTAATCCCACATATGATGGGTATAAAAGCTGCAAAACTATTTTTGGAGTCAAGAGGCCCTCCATTTCAATTCTTCAATTTGTTCTTGAAAATAATGTATTATTGTTTGAAATCAATAAATATAAACATGTGAGAGGTACAGTGATGGGGGCAGTGTGTGCTCCAACGTACCTGCCTCCATCATGGAGCATGGGAATTGGAGATTTTTGAACAGTTTGGAGGAACTTTTGAGAAAAATATTTACTTATGGATGTGGTATGTGGATGATATCCTCCTTTTGTAGGATGGTCCACTTTAAGATCTAAAAGAATTTGTTAATGCTTTAAATCACCACGATAAAAGTACTTTTGTCACATGTGAATATAATGAAAAAAGTCTACCATTCCTGGATTTTTAGATCAGCAAAGAAGGAAATAACATTGTTACCGAGAATTATAGAAAATGGCATATGAAAATAGTATGTTGCATGCAACCAGTAGTCACCCAGATCATTTAAAGAAGGGAATTGCATATGGCCAATTTCTTAGGTTAAAAATAAATTGCTCATCAAAAGCAAAATATGATAAACATGCTGCCGTAATGAAAACACGTTTTTTTGGATCGGGGGAACTCAAAAAATTGTCTAAATAGTGCAATGACAATGGTGGACAATTTGCAAAGATATACAATTTTGTATAAAAGAAATTAAATTTCCCCTACCGCTGATAAGATAAGATTTATCTTTACCTTTAATTGCCAATGGAATGCCATTCAAACAATTATGCAAAGACATTGGCATCTTTTGACATTTGAGGATAAAATAAAAGAGAAGGTAGGGCCATAACCACAAATGGTGACACGAAAATCCCCAAATTTAAAAGATAAACTGGTGAGAAGCATGTATAAAAAAGTCCATCTATGGCTGACTGGCTTAGGAAGAACAGAGGTGTAGAGGGTAATTACCCTTGTGGCCAATGGGTGTACTGCCCCTTTATGGAAAAATCTAAGAAGTTCTCTGCAGGGAGAGAGAGGGAATATGATGTACAATATTTTTTCAACTGTAACTCCATGAGGGTTGTCTATTTACAACATTGTTTCTGCCCAAAATTCTATGTGGGAAAAACAAAAAAAAATTCTGAAGCAAAGAATTCAGGAACATAGAGATGACATTCTGTACAGCAGAGATACAAGTGTTGTGAGACATTTTGCCAGTCACCATGAATCAAATGCATCTTCCCATAAAATTATGGCTATAGATAAAGGCATTACAAATGGTAGAGGGGGCAATAATGATGTGGTTTTGCTACAAAAAGAAACTTGCTGAATTTTTACATTGAAAACAAAATATCCAAGAGGTTTAAATGTGACACTAGAGTTTGCTTCCTTTTTGTAACAAATCTATGGTAACATTTTTTTAAAAGATATTCTCTGTTTAGTTCAGCTCCAAAAACCAAAATAAATCTGAGTTGTTTAACTTTAATTTTTTTGTTCATCTGCATTTAAATATCCTTTAGGTAGAATGAATGCTGAAATCATGTGCGCATATTTTCGTATGTCACATTTTGTTTAATAGATTAACTAACATTTTGTAATTTGTAATTATGTATATATAAAAGTAATGTGATTGATTATATCACAAAAGTAGGAGGGGCATATAGGTATAAATAAGAGCACCTGTATAGCATTATCACTAGCCCTGACGAAGCCCCTGTATGTTGGAGCAAATGGGGGAGAAACATGCATTGGCAAGCTCCTTTTAACCAACTTTCTGCACTATTTGCCAACCAGCACTTGTTTGGCAAAGTTAATGTTCATAAGCTATCAAAGCTACTGTCCCAGAGAATGGCAAAGTTTCAAATGCTACTTGACACCTGAGTAGCTGAATCATTTATCAAGGAAACAAAGAAATTATGACTAACAACTCATAGTTGCAGCACAAGTAATGATTATCTCTTATGATTCCAATATCAGGAGGAGAAAAGTGACACGAGGGGTTGCATCTACCTGGGAGATTGGATTGGAAAAAGCATGCAGGCAGCTAAGGACGACCCCAGGATTGGGTTCCTTCAGGCTAACAGCTGTAAGAACCTTAGGAAGTGTACAACCCAATGCAGGTAAGCAGTGTTGGATGAGGACACCTGTGGGTACAGATATCCAGTTGAGGTTCTGGTAAGAACGCTAAGAAAATTTGTGCATCGCAATTTGGAGACAGGTATGTGCTGTTTAGCTCGAGACAGGTGAAAGTGTAACCCGGTCTTTGCCTCTATTGGTATTTCATGTGTACAGCTAACTTCCTTGACAGTACAATGAATATCAGACTTTGCTGACACACTTTGTTGCAAACCATTCTTTGAAACTTCCACACTATTAGCAATTAGGAACTGCTACACAATAACTTGTTGCTTAAAGTCACCCCTAAATGTGCAAAGTTTGTTACGTTGTTTGGCTTTGAATCTACAAGCTTATGAATTTCTTTGTTCCAATCCCTGCAAATGTTTGAAAATTTGGCGGTTTTGCTATGTTATTATGCAGGTTGACTGTTTTTGCACACTTTCTGTTAATTACTGAGCATGCTTTATTACCTGGTGTGCTATTAGCTTATACTAAGAGGCCTATTTAAGAAAGGTCTTGTGGACCTGATCCGACAGTGGGGATCAGGTACGCAAGACCTTGTGTCAATCAACCTGATTGTACTCGATTGGGTTGAATAGTAGTGATTCCTGTCCGCCTCATCAGAGCAGGCGGACAGGGTTATGGAGCAGCGGTCTTTAGACCGCTGCTTCATAACTGCTGTTTCTGGCGAGTCTGAAGACTCGCCAGAAACACAGGCTCTCAAACTACATACGGAGCTTGATAAATGGGCCTCTAAGTTTGTATTGATATAATTTTGTAGTCTTTATTTTGCTGGCCAGCTAATTGTGCATACAACTGTGTTGTATGGATATGTGCATATGAATTCCACACATAATGCACCTTGCTAAATAAATTTGATTACAAAAGAGTGCTGAATTCCCTCACTTTATATAGGATTTTTCTAAGTCCTATGGTGTCTTCCTTTTTCTATCTTGAATATAATTTTAAAGACTGGTGAAAAGGGATTAGCTATGTATCAGCTGCATTTCAAATAATAATTGGATTCTAAATGTATACGGGTTTGACAAGTATATTATAAGCCATGGTTTAACACCATTATCACCCAAAGTTTATACAATATATAATTATAAAGTGAGTTTCAGCAAATTTATGGGCAAGATAAAAAGAATTGAGGAAAGCAAGAAAAAAAATGTTTGCTTTATTAAAGGCTCAAAAAAGACTGAATAAAAAAATGGTATGTATTATAATGCACATTTATTTTGAAGAAATAAACAATTATAAAGAAAATGTGATAGAGTAATAGTGGTTAAATAGTGTAATAGTGCAGTCTATTAAAGGGACAGTAAACTCCAGAATTGTTGTTGTTTTAAAAGTAAATAATCCCTTTATTACCCATTCCCCAGTTTTGCATAACCAAAACTATTATATTGATATACTTTTTACCTCTGCTATTAACTTGTATTTAAGCATCTTCTGACAGCAACCTGAAAAAAATTAAATTTTACTTATTTTCTATTGACTTTCATTTTAGCCAATTAGTGCAGTGTCTGCCACAATCCACGGGCATGATCACAATGTTATCTATATGGTTTACATTGTGACGGACACCCCGGCTACCCCGACTGGGTAGCTCCGCCAAACAGGTCCTGCTTCCTCCCTGCTGACTGCAGCTATGTAGCTGGCAAATGACTACAGCCTTTAGCCACCCCTGATGCCCGACAGAACCAGTACTCAGGGTCCCATCCTGTGGCAGACTCCAGCTACCCAGGCTAGGTAGTTCTGCCAGAGTGTCCTTCCTCTGCCTGGAACAGGCTGCTATGTAGCTCAGGAAAGTGATTCTAGCAGGAGCCCACCCAAATAACTAGACAGACTAGCATTCAGGTGAAAATAGAACTGACTTTATTGGGACAAACACACATCTTTTATACACACTCATCTTGATAAAAAAAGGAGACAATACCACCGTTTTCCCGCCATTCCCGCCCCTCCAGACTGACCGGCGCTTCCATAGCAACCATGGTCCCACAGAATCCCAGGACACAGTGGTGACAGTTTTGGGGTGATCCCTGGAGAGTGGTGGCACTTCCTTTGAAAGCTCTCAGTCCCCAGATGCCGCAGTCTTAAAAGCGGCGTGATTCGTTATTGGGGACTGGAGATACAGCCTGTTGAAGTTATGTGGGTAGGTGTGTCCAAAACCCCCGGTTCCCAAAACAGCTCCCCTCCGGTAATTCCCCCACCTCTTGTCCTCCCTAGGGGCTACTAATCTGAGCGGCCAGGGGTAAAGTTAGCGGGTGTCCTGCTTTCCTGTGGCTGACCAGGAGTTCGAGGAGCCAGGACAGCCTGAGAGGGGTTAGGCGGGTGTCCGTTGTGAGGCGGCCGACCGGGAGTTCCAGGAGCCCAGCCAGCCTAGGAGGGTTTTCCAGGTCATAGACCAGCTCTTCTCTAAACAAGTTTGGAACACAAAACCATGCAAACAAAAGCTTCCAGAGATTGTGGTTGCTATGAGGAGCCCAAAACCACTGAGAAACAACAGGGGTGAGGTTGTAGGGGGTGGGGGTCCTCTGTTAACTATTCCAATAGTAACCCAGGGCCATCAAAGCCAAAGCCCTCTGTGGGGGAGCAATCCTACAGTCATGGCTGTGCTTGTATAGCGAGCCATTGGAGGTCCGGGTAGCCGTTCTCCACCCACATCTCTGCCTGGACCAGTCGATCTAGTTCCGATAGCCATTCCTCCATGGGCTGCTCTCCCAGGAAAAGCACTTGCAAGTCCCACCAGACCCAGTACCTCTCATCATCTGTGGGGAGGACCTTTCCATCACAATCCTTTGCTTGTTGAAGCCTCTCCCTCCATAGTTGCTGGTGGACAATGCTCCTCCAGCTCAGCTGGTCCAGTTTAGAATCAGGACCATCCAGCTGGGTCAGTGTCTCCTGTACTCTCCTTAGGTACTTGGCTTCCATAGTTACCAGCTACTGTAGCCCTTCTCTGTCAGCAGGAATCATGTGGAAGAAGCAGATCTTCAGTTGGTGGTTTGGAAGTTCCACGTAGATGGAAGCATCCCACCGCTGCCACTAATGTGACGGATACCCCGGCTACCCCAACTGGGTATCTCCGCCAAATGGATCCTGCTTCCTCCCTGCAGACTGCAGCTATGTAGCTGGCAAGTGACCACAGCCTGTAGCCACCCCTGATGCCCGACAGCACCAGTACTCAGGGTCCCACCCTGTGGCAGACTCCAGCTACCCAGACTAGGTAGCTCAGCCAGAGTGTCCTTCCTCTGCCTGGAACAGGCTGCTATGTAGCTCAGGAAAGTGATTCTAGTAGGAGCCCACCTAAATAACTAGACAGACTAGCATTCAGGTGAAAATAGAACTGACTTTATTGGGACAAACACACATCTTTTTTACACACACTCATCTTGATAAAAACAGGAGACAATGCCACAGTTTTTCTGCCATTCCCACTCCTCCAGACTGACCAGCGCCTCCATAGCAACCATAGTCCCACAGAATCCCAGGACACAGTGGTGACAGTTTGGGTGTGATCCCAGGGGAGCACTTCCAGGGTGTCATTTCAAAGCTCTTGGTCCCCAGATGCCTCAGTCCAAAAAGAGGTGTGATTCATTATTGGGGACCGGAGATACAGCCCATTGAAGTTATAGGGGTAGGGGTGTCCAAAACCCCTGGTTCCCAAAACAGTTCTCCTCCGGTAATTCCCCCACCTCTTATCCTACCTAAGGGCTACTAATCCCCAAAAGAACGGAGCTCTGGGGCACATGGTTGCTGGAGGGACCAGGGGTAAAGTTAGCGGGTGTCCTGCTGTCCTGTGGCTGACCAGAAGTTCCAGGAGCCCAGACAGCCTGAGAGGGGTTAGATGGGTGTCCATTGTGAGTTGGCCAACCAGAAGTTCCAGGAGCCCAGCTAGCCTAGGATGGTTTTCCAGATCATAGACCAGCTCTTCTCTAAACAAGATTGGAACACAAAACCATGCAAACAAAAGCTTCCAGGGATTATGGTTGCTCTGAGGAGCCCAAAACCACTGAGAAACAACAGGGGTGATGTTGTAGGGGGGTGGGGGTAGCCTTAGCTGTCTGGTATCTGTGACATACATGAACTATTTCTCCACTGTTGTGAAAAGCAAATAAAAAAGCATGTGAGGCGGCCTTCAAGGGCTTAGAAATTATCATATGAGCCTTCCTAGGTTTAGCTTTCAACCCAAGAGAACAAAGCAAAATAGGGGATAAAAGTACATTGGAAAGTTGTTTAGATATACATGCCATATTTGAAATATGAAAGTTTTTTTGGACTTGACTGTCTCTTTAAGTTAAATAATGATATAAATGTATGGTTCTAAAAATGAAATTTAGCATTCTTTGAAAAAAGGATATGCATAGAACAAGGTAAATAAAATTGTTACTTTGAAAAAATTTTATATAAAAAATTAATGACTTAGCAACTTTAGATAAACTGTGTATGTTTAAATATTACTATATTGATCGATTACCTATACTTTAAAAAAGGATGCACCATTGAACAAAACAGTAGCTTACCTGCTTATGACTTTAAAATGTAAAATAGCAACCATACTAATACAAATTTTAGAATATTTTAAGAAATAGATTATTGTGACATATCCAGTAAACAATTTAGTAAATACAAAGGACAAATTTGACACCATTACAGCTTACCTAACAGCCATCCCTCCGGCATCTCTCCATTCTCAAACTTTCAATATAATTAATTCTGCTTTAGGGTGCAGGAGTCATGACAGGTGCCTGGATAGTTGGAATGGACAATTATGATTTCCATATTAGGGTCACAGACCATCTGTACATTCAAAGAATGGCACTGCTTTCTGTTGCGATACACCTCCGAAAAAGTTGATTGACTCATTTCAATAATGACACTCAACGCTGCCTGAAAGGACTCCGTGGCGAAGAAATGCAACTCCGTCAACAGCTTCAAAAGTCCTAAAATGGCCCTTTACAGTGCTGTCATTGGCTTAAAATAATCTGTGATTTACATAGTAACATAGTAGATGAGGTTGAAAAAAGACAGAAGTCCATTGAGTTCAACCTATGCAAATCTTAATATACTTACAAAATAGTTCCAATTGAACTTAAATTAATCCCATTAAAAAAGCTGACCCATTTAACACAAGCAATCATATCCCTAAATTCTGTTTCTAGACCGAGTTTTATTATACAAATTCAATATTGCTTGATGATCAAGCCTGAATCTTTGAACAACCACTCTATCAGAAAGGCCATTTAAATCAACCCGTGGAAGGAATACACAGGGTACTTGCATTCTCCTTCTTCTTAATTGAATATTGACAACATCACCTTCTCAATTCTGCCTTCTACCCTTGATTTGCATCAGGCAAAGTAAGACAAATGAAGAAGTGTCTCCATGGCTGATTCAATAATGTAAGTAACTAGATAGTTTTGACCTTTTATTCAGCTACTGATAGACGTCTGTCTTGTACCTCCTATTGTTTTTAAATATGCTCGCTACCTAAATGGGAAAATCCACAAAGTTGACGTGAAAAAAATAAATAGCAGAGAAATAGTTTTTTTTAGCAACTTACAATTTTTGCGAGTTGGATGTCGAATGATGCCTTTTTTTCCATAAAAAAAATGTTGGATGGAGAAGTGTTGGTCAAGTTTGCCTGCAAGTTTTACATTCCGGGTTTTTGCATAGTTGACTATGATAACTAAGTACATATGATTTTCTATCCACATGCAGAAAAAACACCTGAAAGCTTGTTAGCTGCTTAGTACATGGGGGCCTAAATGTGTTTCTAGTCATTATAGGACTAATGATTATTGGAACAAGGCTGCTATCCTTTTGTTTTGTACTGAGCAAACTGTAACATTTCAATTTCTTTGTTTCTTTTCTTTTATATTTTTTTTGAATGAACATGTTATAGAATAATAAATCATTATATGTCAGCAAGATCAATGGACCAGCTTATGGTTAATTATATAGCCATGGTTCACCATTCTTTTGTTTATATTCACTTAAAACATTTGTATCAATATATGATGTTTATATATTTCACAATTTCCTCAGGGGTTTTAAAAGTAGCTTAGAAATACCTTTAAAACAACTTTCTGGAAACTTTTCTTTCTGAAGAATATATGACAACAAAACCCTTGATGTTTCTAACAGATTTTTCTTTCCTGGGGGTATATGCATTAATGCAGTCTGAGGCACAAAGATAGTTTCTTCATTAATATTTTACCCTTCTTTTCTGTTAGAACAAAAATATTTGTGTTGTGAATCTTATGAAATAAATTGAATGTAGTAGTTTCACTCCTAGAAAACCCTTATTTCCTTGATTACACAATGGTTTAACTTTTTTTCTGTTATCTAAATGGGTCATATGCATATATACATAGAGACATACTTAGCTTTGATCTCATTACAGGAACAATGTTTGAAAATAAAACACTAAATTCAAGGTAACCTGGACCCACATATTTGTAAAGGGAATTTAACTATAAGGTTGATGTTAAGTAACAGAGAAAATTACTATAATTCAGATTACAATTGAGGTGCAGAAGTTGTTATAAATAATTTGTGCACCCACTTACTTCTCATAATAGCTTCATGCTTGCAACTAAACTTAGTTTTGAAAGGTAGAGCTACTAACACCTCTTTGCCGTTTAAAGGCTCCTTCTAGGTGTATTTAATGTCTATCCTAAAGTCTGTTTGGCAGCAATAAAAACCATATTAAGGTAAAAAGCACTAGTATGGATATTATATAGGTATCTGCGTTTTTCAAGTAAGACACTACCACAAAAAACCTAACTGTACCAGCACTCACCACATTAACCCTTACTGCAACCTATACCCATTGCATGTTTTCTAAGCACACAAGCCATCCATTACATTGTTCCTTCAAGACCCATCCAGCAAAACCTCCCATCACTGTATTATTTCTTGCCATGTCATCTCCCATGCATTCGCTTGGTTTCCTCAACATTATATTTCTGCTACCTCCTCATTTATTAACTCTACCGTATCATTCTCTCTGCATTGAGTCCCTGCACCCAGACTCCAACACCACAACCCTTACACTTTATCAAGCACACAAAATAGTTTCTCATGAACTTCTGCTTACCCATCATTGAAAATAGACCCAAAGTAGGTTGGCTTGTTATGATCAATGCTCACAGTATTGCTTGACAGAAGAAGGGTTTAATAGACTCCAGTTGTGAAAAACATTTAAAAACCTCCTCCTGCAGCCCGTATTATCCTTTAAAAGTATGCATTGTGTCTTTTACAATTTACCTTTATAACAAAAAACAAAAACAAAAAAAATTGAACTGTATTTACTAATAACTAATTTTATGTTTGCATCAATAGTAACATTATTCCACAACAAACCAAGTTTTTCCATTTATAAAATGATTATCTTAATCTCTCTTTGTTTAAAATCCTAATTACACATTCTGTAAAAAGAATGAAATGTATAAACTCTATGGCCTCTATGTATCAAGCCGTCTACTTACCTGCATTCGCCGGCCTAATACGCTCGCCTAAGCTCGCCTACCATAGCCACCGCGGACCTGAATACGTTCGCCAAAGTTATCAAGAAAGCTGTCAAGAAGCCGCGCACCAAGTACAGTGCGAAAAGCAACGGACTGTTGTTAACTGACAGTTATCGATCTCGCTGCTCATCAGCTTCTTCACAGCTTTCTTGCTAGCCTGTCACTAAGCACCCACAATATACTATACAGTTTTACCCCCTAAACCGGACCCCGCCGCCACCTACATTACATTTATTAACCCCTATCCTGCCCCCCCTACACCGCCGCCACCTACAGTACATTGATTAACCCCTAATCTACCCCCCCTACACTGCTTCCAATATATTAAATTAATTAACCCCAAAACCTAAGTCTAACCATAACCCTAACACCCCCTAACTTAAATATTATTTAAATTAATTTAAAAAAATATTCCTATAATTAAATAAATTATTCCTATTTAAAACTAAATACTTACCTATAAAATAAAACCTAAGATAGCTACAATTTAACTAATAATTACATTATAGCTATTTTAGGATTTATTTTTATTTTACAGGCAACTCTGCATTTATTTTAACTAGGTACAATAGCTATTAAATAGTTATTAACTATTGAATAGCTACCTAGCTAAAATAAGTACAAAATTACCTGTAAAATAAATCCTAACCTGAGTTACAAATACACCTAACACTACACTATCAATAAATTAATTAAATAAATGAACTACAATTATCTACAATAAAATACAATTAAATAAACTAAACTATATTACAAAAAATAACAAACACTAAATTACAAAAAATAAAAAAATATTACAAGAAGTTTAATCTAATTACACCTAATTAAACAAAAAAGCCCCCCAAAATATTAAATTTCCCTATCCTAAACTAAATTAAGGGCTTTTACCAGCCCTTAAAAGGGCCTTTTGCAGGGCATTGCCCCAAAGTAATCAGTTCTTTTACTTTTAAAAAAAAGAAATACAATACCCCCCCAACATTACAACCCACCACCCACACACCCCTACTCTAAAACCCACCCGATCCCCCCTTAAATGAACCTAACACTACCCCATTGAAGATCACCCTACCTTGAGCCGTGTTCACCCAGCGGGGCACCACTGGTCATCCAATGCAGCAGAAGAGGACATCCGGACCGGCAGAAGTCTTCATCCGATCGGGGCAGAAGAGGTCCTCCATCCAGCAGAAATCTTCATCCAAGTGGCATCTTCTATCTTCATCCTTGCGGCGATGAGCGGCTCCATCTTGAAGACCTCCGGCGCGGAACATCCTCCTTGGCCGACGACTACCCGACGAATGACTGGTCCTTTAAATGACGTCATCCAAGATGGCGTCCCTCGAATTCCGATTGGCTAATAGGATTCTATCAGCCAATCGGAATTAAGGTAGAAAAAATACATTTGGCTGATGTAATTAGCCAATCAGATTGAAGTTCAATTCGATTTGCTGATTGGATCTGCCAATAGAATTGACCTTGCATTCTATTGGCTGATCCAATCAGCTAATCAGATTGAACTTCAATCCGATTGGCTGATTACATCAGCCAATTGGATTTTTCCTACCTTAATTCTGATTGGCTGATAGAATCCTATCAGCCAATCGGAATTCGAGGGACGCCATCTTGGATGAAGTCATTTAAAGGACCAGTCATTCGTCGGATAGTCTTCGGCCAAGGAGGATGTTCTGCGCCGAAGGTCTTCAAGATGGAGCCGCTCATCGCCGCAAGGATGAAGATAGAAGATGCCGCTTGGATGAAGATTTCTGCCGGATGGAGGACCTCTTCTGCCCCGATCGGATGAAGACTTCTGCCGGTCCGGATGTCCATCGGATGACCAGTGGTGCCCGGCTGGGTGAACACGACTCAAGGTAGGGTGATCTTCAGATGGGTAGTGTTAGGTTTATTTAAGGGGGGATCGGGTGGGTTTTAGAGTAGGGGTGTGTGGGTGGTGGGTTGTAATGTTGGGAGGGGGGTATTGTATTTCTTTTTTTACAGGTAAAAGAGCTGATTACTTTGGGGCAATGCCCGTCAAAAGGCCCTTTTAAGGGCTGGTAAAAGAGCTGATTACTACTATTTGTAATTTAGTTTAGGATAGGGAATTGTATTATTTTGGGGTTTTTTTTATTTTATTAGGGGGCTTAGATTAGGTGTAATTAGATTAAACTTCTTGTAATATTTTTTTTATTTTTTATAATTTAGTGTTTGTTTGTTTTTGTAATATAGTTTATTTTATTTAATTGTATTTTATTATAGATAATTGTAGTTAATTTATTTAATTAATTTATTGATAGTGTAGTGTTAGGTGTATTTGTAACTTAGGTTAGGATTTATTTTACAGGTCATTTTTTACTTATTTAAGCTAGGAAGCTATTAAATAGTTAATAACTATTTAATAGCTATTGTACCTAGTTAAAATAAATACAAATTTGCCTGTAAAATAAAAATAAATCCTAAAATAGCTATAATGTAATTATTAATTATATTGCAGCTATCTTAGGGTTTTTTTTATAGGTAAGTATTTAGTTTTAAATGGGAATACTTTATTTAATTATAGGAATATTTTTTTAGATTAATTTAAATAATATTTAAGTTAGGGGGTTGTTAGGGTTAGGGTTAGACTTAGGTTTTGGGGTTAATTCATTTAATATATTGGCGGCGGTGTAGGGGGGTAGATTAGGGGTTAATCAACATACTGTAGGTGGCGGCGGTGTAGGGGGGCAGGATAGGGGTTAATAATCGTAATGTAGGTAGGGGCGGGGTCCAGGAGCGGCGGTTTAGGGGTTAATATATTTATTTAGTTGCGGAGGGGTTCGGGAGCGGCGGTTTAGGGGGTAATAAGTTTATTATAGTGGCGGCGGGGTCCGGGAGTGGCGGTTTAGGGGTTAATAAGTATAATGTAGGTGGCGGTGTAGGGGGGCAGATTAGGGGTGTTTAGACTCGGGGTACATGTTAGGGTGTTAGGTACAGACGTTCCCATAGAAATCAATGGGATATCGGGCAGCAGCGACCATGAGCTCTCGCTGCTGTCAGAGTCCCATTGATTCCTATGGGATCCGCCTACTCCAGGGCAGCGGATTGAAAACCAGGTACGCTGGCCCATAAATCTCATTTAGAATTTAAGAATTAAAGCACATGCTCTTTATATATGGTCACTATTGTTATTAAATAGTGTAAATATTAACTTTTTAACCCTTTCTTGTCTTTAAAGTCTTGAAACTAATGCAAATGATACAGCAAAATTAGTGATTTTGTTTGGTTTTAGCAAAATCCAAATGTCCGATGGAGAATACAAGAAATTAAATATTCAATCCAACTATGAAAAACATGAATGGCTGCAGATGATGACATAAGACTTGAACATATTTAGGTAAATAAAGCCCCAGGTACAAATGCAATTCATTCAATGGGGTAGATTTACCAAAGGCCAGGCAGAAAAGGGCAGACATCTCCGTCTCTGTCTGCCTGGCATCACAGCTAGCAGGCAGCAATACACTTCCCACATTTATCATTGCACATGCTGCTGCTTGTTCAACTCCATCCCCTGATTGTGTGTGGCCAATCATGTGCCAGCAGAGACTGTAAATCACCCCAGTCGGAAATATCCAGGGGGATTGAGAAACAATACTTTAGAGTTGGTGTAGTAGGTTAAGAATCAGCAGTCTGATGACTGATCTGAAGCCAAAATAGCCCCAAAGCTGCATTTGCAGCTTCTTAAATGGAGCCCTATGGCTCTAAGGGAATTTATCTCTGAAAAAAAAGCTATACTCTTAATTTTCTAATACTCAGCCTCCTCAGCTTTGAACCCAGTTGGTTGGTGTAAAGCTCATATGGTTATGACGGTAATGTCAAAATTAAACTTTCATGATTCAAATAGGGCATACAATTTTTAACAACTTTCCAATTTACTTTTATCATCAAATTTGCTTTGTTCTCTTGGTATTCATTGTTGAAAGCTAAACCTAGGTAGGCTCATTGGGTGATTTCTAAGCCCTTGAAGGCCACCTCTTATCTCAGTAAATTTTACACTTTTCACAGTCAGACAGTGTTACTTCATGTGTGATATATATATATATATATATATATATATATATATATATATATATATATATATATATATATATATATAAAAACATTGTGCTCACTCCTGTGGAGTTATGCAGGAGTCAGCACTAATTACAAGTTTGCAAATAGCACAGAGGTAAAAAGTGTGTTAAAATAACAGTTTTGGTTATGCAGAACTAGGGATTGGGTAATAAAGGTATTATCTGTCTTTTAAACAATAAGGGCTAGATTACAAGTGGAGCGCTAATTATTGCTTGCGCACAAGCGATATTAGTGCTCCACTGAGTAATACTAGTGCACACTAATGTGCCCTGGTATTACTAGAAAGCATTGCATTCACAAAAGAGTGCTTCCTTAGGCTCCAATGGGAGCCTCATTCTGATGCCGTCATAGACGGCATCAGAACCTAAGCGCAGTGAAGGAGGTAAGTATTGCAATGATGGCAGCAACTTTAAATATATACAGTATGCATATGATTATATACATATTTATTTATGTGTTAATATGTGTATACACATATTAACATATGAATATATATGTATATAAGCATATACAGTCATATGCAAAAGTTTAGGCACCCCTGACAATTTCCACGATTTTCATTTATAAATAATTGGGGTTTGGATCAGCAATTTCGTTTTGATCTATCAAATAACTGAAGGACACAATAATATTTCAGAAGTGAAATGAGGTTTATTGGATTAACAGATAATGTGCAATATGCATCAAAACAAAATTAGACAGGTGCATAAATTTTGGCACCCTTGTCATTTTGTTGATTTGAATACCTGTAACTACCTAGCACTGATTAATTGGAACACACAATTGGTTTGGTGACCCCATTAAGCCTTGAACTTCATAGACAAGTGCATCTAATCATGAGAAAAGGTATTTAAGGTGGCCAATTGCAAGTTGTTGTTCTCTTTGACTCTCATCTGAGGAGTGGCAACATGGGGGCCTGAAAACAACTCTCAAATGACCTGAAAACAAAGATTGTTCAACATTATGGTTTAGGGGAAGGCTTCAAAAAGCTATCAAGATTTAAGCTGTCAGTGTCCACTGTGAGGAACATAGTGAGGAAATGGAAGACCACAGGCACAGTTCTTGTTAAGGCCAGAAGTTGCAGGCCAAGTAAAATATGGGAGAGGCAAAGGATGGTGAGAACGGTCAAAAACAGCCCACAGACCACCTCTAAAGACCTACAACATCATCTTGCTGCAGTTGGTGTCACTGTGCATCTTTCAACAATTCTGCGCACTTTGCACAAGGAGAAGCTGTATGGAAGAGTGATGCGGAAGAAGCCTTTTCTGCACACAGGTTACAAACAGAGTCACTTGAGGTATGTAAATGCACATTTGGACAAGCCAGCTTCATTTTGGAAGAAGGGGCTGTGGACTAATGAAACAAAGATTGAGTTATTTAGTTATAACAAGGGGCGTTATGCATGGCGGCAAAAGAACACATTGTTCCAAGACAAACACTTGCTACCCACAGTAACATTTGGTGGATGTTCCATCATGCTGTGGGGCTGTGTGGCCAAGGCTGGTACTGGGAATCTTGTTAAAGTTGAGGGTCGCAAGGATTCCACTCAATATCAGCAGATACTTGAGAATAATGTTGAGGATTCAGTCACAAAGTTGAAGTTACGCCAGGGCTCGATATTTCAACAAGACAACAAATCAAAACAATGCTCAAAGTCTACTCTGGCATTTATGCAGTACAATGTTCTGGAAAGGCCATCCCAGTCCCCAGACCTGAATATCATTGAAAATCTGTGGGGTGATTTGAAGCAGGCTGTCCATGCTCGGCAATCATCAAAACTAACTGAACTGGACATGTTTTGCAAGGAGGAATGGTCCAAAATACCTTCACCCAGAATCCAGACACTCATTACAGGCTATAGGAAGTGTCTAGAGGCTGTTATTTCTGCTAAAGGAGGTTCTACTAAATATTAATGCAATATTTCTGTTGGGGTGCCAAAATTTATGCACCTGTCTAATTACGTTTTGAATACTAAAAATGAGAGGGCGCTAAAGCTAAGGTAACTTGACACACCTAATCGGAGACAAATAATATATGCAAATATGGATAGAAAATATATTTTACTCAGTGTAATAAATGGCTTAAAGGGACGTCTCCTAATTAAAGGTACATTGCAACAACATAAGAAATAACAATTTAAAATAGCAGTATTACAATTGTGAAGAATATTGTAAAAAATCTTAAGGAATACCACCCTGGTATAAAAAATATTGCGCACAAAATATATTAAAAACAAGGGTTTAAGAATCAGAACAAATTTAAACAGATAGATCTTTTTCTCTGTTCATCAAGTGAATCTCCAGCATATATTGTCCCTTTTAGAGTCAGTCCGATGGAACTTTGCTTATGGTGTTATAAGTGTAACTTTCACTCTGTGGCTATAACACAAAATAATATTTCACTTGGTGTATGCATATGACATTATCCGTTTTGGTACAACAGATTGTATCGTTGTATATATACTTTGTATTCGTATATCACCTTTGATTTTAAACAAATATGTAACTGTGACTCACATAGTGTTGCAGCAGCTCCGATCAAATTGCTACTGGTATCGTCTGATTTCCTTCAGTTCAGGAGAAGAAAACACGCCGCTCTTTGCGTGTGTATGACTTGCCGAACTTAAGCTCTCGGCCTCTGTTAAAAAGACTCACCGCTCCTTGCGTGTGGAAGTCCTGCTGGATCCCGGCTAGCAGCCCCTGGGATGTGAGACACGCCGCTTCCTGCGGCTTCCTGCCGCTTCCTGCGTGTGTATGATCAGCTGTGTCCTGGCTCAGGTAAAGCAGATGATTGAGCGAACGCCCGCTCTTAGCATATTACATGCGCGGGTTGCTTGCCTGCCAAAAACCCACTTCACTAGGTACCTAGTATTGGCCCGCGCGTGTAATACGCTAAGAGCGGGCGTTCGCTCAATCATCTGCTTTACCTGAGCCGGGACACAGCTGATCATACACACGCAACAGAGGTAGCACTTGTAGCACTAATTGCTACCGCAAGCTCACTGTAGCAATAATCAGCCACTTGTAATGGCTGGTTAACTATCGCCCGCCCACAAATGGGCAAATTTGGCTGCTTGCTGGCTCACAATGTTAGTGCTCCATTTGTAATCCACAGTGAATGCAACACTCCTAGCACTTTGATAAATGATGCTTCCAATCTAGGAGATAAGTTAAGAACAAAATATTTATTCAAGAAGATAAAAACACAAGGACATGAGAAATAGTAGCCAATCAGTTATACGCGTTTCATCAGCAGTGACCTAACTTTCTTAATGACTTGATAACACCCCCCCTATGTTTAACTCTATGTTTACCATACTAGACACTATTGCCCATACCAGTACCTAAATCTTGACACTCAGATATCATTTACATCTAAAACATATTCCTCTTAAATATCATAGATATCATATTCAGATGGGAAATTTATGTTAACAGTCATATACATATAAAGACTTTGAATTTCAACCTGGTAGGGACATAACAATCATAAAAAACTGTTGTATAATTAAGTCTTGGACAAATGATAAGATATATGATCTAAAGTTGGTTATTAACTTACTTAAAGGGACAGTAAACCTTAAAAATAATGTTATATAATTCTGCACATAGTGCAGAATTATATAACATTATTTAAGTGCTATAGTTCTAAAAGCCTTTTTTACCTTTTAATATGTAAAAATTATGGCGCTTTTACAGACCCGCTCTCTGCTCTCTGCTGAGCGGGTCTGTAATATTTAGTCAGCGCATCGGGCCAGCTGTATAGTCACAGCCCGGCCCGACCGCGCCATAGCACTAAGTGCAGCTTGCTCCTGTGACAGGAGCGAGCTGCACTTAGTCTTATGGCACGGTCGGGCCGGGCTGTGACTATACAGCTGGCCCGATGCGCTGACTAAATATTACAGACCCGCTCAGCAGAGAGCAGGTCTGTAAAAGCGCCATAATTTTTACATATTAAAAGGTAAAAAAGGCTTTTAGAACTATAGCACTTAAATAATGTTATATAATTCTGCACTATGTGCAGAATTATATAACATTATTTTTAAGGTTTACTGTCCCTTTAAATGAGTAAAAACTGTATACAAGATCAAAAACAAAATGTACAATACACAATATAATGCAGTATGTATATTTTTATGTTTTACACATGCTGTAACTATTAAGTTTTTTATTACATTTAATTTATTTGTATCAATTTACAAATAACTTAACGTCCCATTCACTGCTCAGTTCAAGGACCGCTGCTCCATAACCTGTCCGCCTGCTCTGAAGAGGCGGACAGACATCGCCGCAATTCAAACCGATCAAATACGATCGGGTTGATTGACACCCCCTGCTAGCGGCTGATTGTCCGCGAATCTGCAGGGGGCGGCGTTGCACCAGCAGTTCACAAGAGCTGCTGGTGAAATACTGAATGTCCGACAGGCCTTTCATAAATATGCCCCAATGAGTTATTTTCTCTACATTTTGTATTTAGTGGAGGATTTAAACTCACTTTTCGCCTCCCCATTATTTTAATTGCTGTTGTATTTCCCCCAGAAATCAACTTTACCAAGCAGTTATTCAACCTACTCCCAGCTGATGAGTGGCAATAACCACGAAACAGCTGTCCTGGGATTGGTCTGAATCACTGTACTAACCCTAGCTAAGCTTAAAAGCTGTGTAATGTGGTGATGCTATGGCGTAAAGGGAAGTCTGCCTTAAAAAGCAGACTAAAAGTAAAAAAGTGAGTCATTGTGACCTCATTTGCATATCTCACCCAGAATCCTTTGCTGCATTGGAAACAATGTAATCAGAAAGTTTCTGTGGGAAAAACAAGTCTTCTGACTTGTCTAGATTTATAAACAGTTTACACAACAAGTTATTTTCAGACCAAACTCCCAGTTTAACGCACCGCAAACAACCACAAACAGTCCATTTGCACAACCGCAAACTCCCCATTTGCACAAGGTTGGATACCAAGCTAGCCATGTCCCGTTCCTTGTCCTCAATGATGTCATTGAAGGTCTCTTCCACCACCCAGCCACGTACAACACCAAGGGTCCCCAAAAGGTGACAACAAGCCCCCTGGGACGCCTGCTGTGTTTGGTCTTCCACCTCCTCAAAGCCACCTTCCTCCTCTGACTCCTCTTCTTCAGACTCCTCTCTCTGCATTGCCTCTCTCTGCATTATTATAAGGTGTGTTAAGTAGTACTATTCCTATCATTTTAATCCCTGTTACGTCCACTATCAGGGGACGTGTATATGGCATGGATTTTAGGAACCTGGAGATGGAAAAGATGCTTGGTCGGTCCTCCTACTTCAAATTTGGGGCACTGCACGTGCAATCTACTGTGCCATCAGATATGAGTGGTGTGTTAAGTAGTACTATTCTTATCAGTTTAATCCCAGTTACGTCCCCTATCAGGGGACGTGTATATGGCATGGATTTTAGGAACCGGGAGATGGAAAAAGATGCTTGTTCGGTCCTCCTACTTCAAATTTGGGGCACTGCGCGTGCAATCTACTGTGCCACCAGATATGAGTGGTGTGTTAAGTAGTACTATTCCTATCAGTTTAATCCCTGTTATGTCCCCTATCGGGGAACGTGTATATGGCATGGATTTTAGGAACCGGGAGATGGAAAAAGATGCTTGGTCGGTCCTCCTACTTCAAATTTGGTGCACTGCGCGTGCAATCTACTGTGCCACCAGATATGAGTGGTGTGTTAAGTAGTACTATTCTTATCAGTTTAATCCCTGCTACGTCCCCTATCAGGGTATGTGTATATGGCATGGATTTTAGGAACCGGGAGATGGAAAAAGATGCTTGGTTGGTCCTCCTACTTCAAATTTGAGGCACTGCGCGTGCAATCTACTGTGCCACCAGATATGAGTGGTGTGTTAAGTAGTACTATTCCTATCATTTTAATCCCTGTTATGTCCCCTATCAGGGGACGTGTATATGGCATGGATTTTAAAAATTGGGAGATGGGAAAAGATGGGTAACTAGAAAAAAAGAAAACACAGAGGCGCCAAACATGGCCTAGTATAGCCAGATACCAGATATAACAATTAACAGGGTAGCAATTGGATACTCACAAAGGAGACGCACCCAATGGTGCTATTGAAGCAGACTGGAGCCTCTCAGTGGTCCAGCTCACTGATGTGTCTCACGTATCAGTTGTGGTCCTTGGTGATGGTGATTAACAGGTTCCTGAGTGAACAAAAAATATGCAAACCATAGCCCAGTAACGTTTGTACAAGTGAATGGCAATCTGAGCAATCCTACTTACAAGATCCAAAGCACCTGCAGGTGCATACACTGCAAACTGGAACCAAACAGTCGCCCAGTAGACTGATCCCTCCAGGTGAAAGCAGATTAACTCTCAGGTGCCAATCAAAGTTTGAGCAGCATGTAAATGATATAAAGATTGTCCAAAAAGCAAGTGTATTTCTGTAAAAATCTTTATTAAAATGCGACGCGTTTCTCAGCTATAACAAGCTGTTTCATCAGGCTAAAAAATTATAAAAACACATTCAGAATACACTTGCTTTATACAAAACTAAACCTACTAATTAGCCAATCAGATGGCTCCAACCTTGATGGTCATTAAGTGTTAGCACCTGTCTGCTAGAAGGTTGGTATGGCAACCAACAGCCCAAACATAATTTAGTACAGATACCAAACTTCAGCAGACCATACTAGTGACCAAATCATCGTTTGTGTGCATCAAAATAAATCATCATTGTGTATTGATGATAATAAAAAACATAAGCAAAACACTGTTAAGAACAGGAACACATTTCCTATAAAATTGTACTTCATGAAATATAAATAAACAAACTAATACATATAATGATATGTTTCCCATACCTATTCAGTCTACATAAATCGTGCTTTTATAATTTCAGCCTTAACTTCCTCTTAAAAAATGTTAAATTAAATATGCGACTTAATAACAAGTTAAGGACAGGCAAAGCAATGCTGTCAAACTTATTGTTAAACTAATGTTGCAAACCCAAGTGTTCGTTAATACGACTCCTGCTTCCTGATGTCAAATAGCACAATAGCTGATTCTTCAAAAATAAATGGGTGGAATTTGTTTGACGAAAATCTTGTGAGACCTTGATGACAGGTGTATATTAACAGCCGCTGGGTATAAGGCTATTTTATGTGCGATCCTTGTATGTCAGTGTGTTTACCACTGATCCGGTGGCTTGTCGGTGTTTAACCGGGTTTATCTCTATATGCGGTATTGCCTAAACATTTGGGTGTAAACTATTTGTATAGCATAGAATCCTACACCAATGGCTGCTTTGGCCTGTGTGGGTGGGTGTGAACTATTCCTATAACGTATAAACATGTACCAATGATTGCATAGGCATGTGCAGATGGGATTGGCTTAACCTGACAACGTCAGCATACTGTGTGTCAAGCGTACAACCTCAATCTTGCGTGTAGAGGTGTCAACCCACGCAATCTCCGTGAACGACAGTTCAAATAACATTATGCGATCCAATCTATTTGGCAGGGGATGTTATATCCAAAGTATATCTAGGCTGCCTGCACTCATAAATAGAGCGTTGTGTCACAACTCTGAGCACCAAATGTAATACTGTCATAGACATCTAGTAGGCACTCGGTTCTAATCGAAACATATAGTATTATTATGTTGAATTTATCCGACCTTTGTAATCATATGCTGATAATAAAATATCAAATTGTGTTTATCCATGATGTGATGATATAGTGAGATTAGTGATGTGAGATAGGGTGATGTGCAGATTGTGCTGTAATGATCTGCCATCATCATGGTTATGAGTGGGAAGTGTATGATATTAATATGTGATTAACAACATGTAGTGTTAGATCGTTCTTAGTGAATATTATAAGTGTGATGTGTATGGTGTTAGTGTGTATTCTACTGTGAATGGTGTGTGGATCATACTTTAAGGAGAATGTAATGTGCTGTGCAAACGTGTGAGTGATGGCCCAATCCAACGGGCACTTCTAATAGTGATATTCTCTACGTGGTATATGAATAACATACTGCTAGAGATATAGGGGAAGGAAAATATGAAGAGAAAAGGAGGACTCTCTCATACCAGAATATAAAAGTTAAAATAAAAGAACTTTCTAAACCAGATATTAGCCCTGGCTATAGGGCTAAAACAAAGGGGTTCAGGTGCAGGAATTAAGGTACCTATACCATCACCTTATTGGTCTAAGTGGGTATTAAAACCATATTTGTGACGTATAAGCAGTCAATGTTATTTATAAAAAACTAATAATAAGTTAAGGCACTGGTCATTTCACTAGTGTAAGGGGATACCGTCTTCTAGTAAATAGAGGTAGGCGCAGCATATGTCTGCTTTCTAAATCCATTGGATAGGGATAGGCACAGCTTAGGTCTGCTTTCTCGGTCCATGCATCAGCATAGTCGTGGAGGCCATATATAAAGAATTACACATCTGAAAGAATAATACCTGGGTTAACTAACCATTATTTGAGAATGTTTGATATAGGACCCTATATGGTACATGATACAAGGGAGCAGTCTGCCTTGTCGGGACACCCTAAGGTGAACGTGAAGGGATAATGGAAGGGACTCTTCCTGTGCCAATAGAAATTAGGCAGAGGCAAGTGAGTTCCCTAACCGTTGAACGGAGACAGGATTGTTCCCTATATATTCTGAGTAACCATAACTTGTTAGATCTGCCTTAGAGATGATTACGCTGGTAATAGGTCAGATCAAAAAGAAGCCATGTCTAGATTTTCATTCAAGCCATAAGGCTGTAATGTGACTAATTTCTTGATCCAAAAGGATTCTCTTCTCCTGAGAGTTATAAAAGCATCCTTATTGGATCTGGATATCATCTCTATGGGTGTTATCCTCATGGGGTCTTTGAGTGTTTTATGGAGATTCAGACAGTGTCTTGAGACACTGTGAGATTTAGATAATTTTTTGATGTTATATGAGTGTTCCCCCCATCTTTTTTTGACCCTGCGGCAAGTGCGGCCCACATATTGCACCCCACATTTGCAGCTAAGCAAATATATTACAAAAGATGTTTCACATGTTATACGATTCTGAATCACAAATGATTCTCCTGTAACAAAAGATGTGAACGATGATACTCTGTGTGTTATGAAACTGCACATACCACAACGTTTTCTAAAACATTTTGATACCATAAGTTTCTGTTTATTAATGTCCCGTGGAATGCCTGGGAATAAATTATTGTTGGTGTATTTGTCCCTGACAATTTTGCTCGGCGCTAGAGCTGTTTTTAGGGTTGGTGCCCTCCTATAAACTACCTTGGGTTTGTCACCCAAAAGTTGCTTAAGGGTAGGATCATTGGTGAGGATAGACCAATGTTTCTTGAGAATTTTATTTACTGCAAGGTGGTTAGAATTATATCTGGTAATGAAGAGGGGGGGATTAGTATCCTTGAAGACAGTCTGGTTTCCAGCTTTATTAATGAAGTAATTCGACCTATCTTCTTTCCTGACCCTATCCATCTCCCTGGATATCAGGTCTGGTGGATAGCCTTTTTCAAGAAATCTCTCGCCAATAATTTTGGCCTGTGTGTCATAATCATCAATTGATGAACAATTTCTCCTAATCCGTCTAAATTGTCCGTAAGGGACATTCGTTTTCCAACATTTATAGTGGTTGCTCTCAAAGTGGAGAAAACTGTTGCAATCAACTGTCTTGAAAAAGGTTTTTGATGATACGTGTCCATTTGGAGAACTACCAAGGACTAAATCAAGAAATTCAATTTGTTCCTTTTGAATGTTATATGTGAAAGATATCCCGAAGTTGTTATTATTCAAATGTGTGACAAAGTTATGGATATTTTCCTCAGTGCCTTTAAAGATGAAAAGGAGATCATCAATATAGCGGCCATAGAACACCAGGTTCGCTCCAAACTGTGAGTTGTAGATATACAGGTGTTCAAAGCTACCCATAAAAAGGTTAGCAAAGCTTGGAGCGAACCTGGTGCCCATGGCCGTCCCCTTCACTTGAAGGTAATATTTGCTCTGGTAGAGAAAGTAATTATGTTTCAATATGAAACTGATCAGTGTAATCAAAAAATCAACTTGTTCACCAGGCATATATTGATCCTCTTCCAGGTAGGATCGCACAGCTCTAATACCTAACTCGTGTTGGATGTTGGAGTATAAAGCTCCAACATCACATGTGATCCACCAGCATTGTTCATCAAAGGTATGGTTTTTGAGTTTCATCAATAAATCAGATGAGTCCCTTATATAGGAGGGTAAGGTTATAACAAATTTCTGTAAGAACTTATCAATATATGCTGATAGGGAATCAGTCAGGCTTCCTATTCCAGCAATAATGGGTCTACCTTGCGGTTTAATGGGGTCCTTGTGGACCTTGGGTAGATGGTAATAGAAGGCCGTGCACAGGTATTTGGGTAGACAAAAGTCTCTTTCCAGTTTGGTAATAATACCCATGTCAAAGCCTTTTTGTAAGATTCCCTGAAGTTGGTCATAGAACTTGGATGTAGGGTCCCCACATAACACCTCATAATACTCTTTATCATTGAGGATACGATCGGCTTCAGTTAAATAGTCCGGCATGTCCTGCAGGACTATCGCCCCACCCTTGTCTGCCTGTCTGATCACAAGGTCAGATCTTTTAATGAGTCTGGTCAAAGCTTTCTGTTCTTTATAGTTAAGATTATTTTTATATCTTAATTTTTTCTGCTTTTTGGCCAGTTTCTCTAGATCCTCCAACACTAGGTTGGCATATATCTCTATGTGGTTTCCACTACTCTTCGGTGGAACAAAAGAGGATTTTGGCCTCAAATTGGTATGAATATATCCATCATATAGATCTTCTATAAGCATGCTGGGTTCATATACCAGGCAGCCATCACTTAGATGGGCATCCATTAGGTCTGTGGTAATGGGTCTCATAGAATCATCTTTAAGCTTTTTTTCAGCAAAATATTTCTGTAGTGATAATTTTCTTACATAGCTGTTGATGTCTACAAACATCTCGTACATACTAAAATGGTTGGACGGGCTGAAAGAGAGACCCCTCCCCAGAACTCTAATCTCATCATCCGATAGTGGATGGGATGATAGATTAAAGATCCCCTTCTTGAATTTTTCTAATTTTTCCTTTTTGCGGGTGATGGATTTACCTCTAGATCCTCGTTTCCGAATGGTCTTTTTTGTCTTTGGGGCAAAGACGGTCCCCCATGGCCTTGCCATACCGGAGGATCCTGATGTAGGTGGCCTGCAGGTGCTTTGGATCTTGTAAGTAGGATTGCTCAGATTGCCATTCACTTGTACAAACGTTACTGGGCTATGGTTTGCATATTTTTTGTTCACTCAGGAACCTGTTAATCACCATCACCAAGGACCACAACTGATACGTGAGACACATCAGTGAGCTGGACCACTGAGAGGCTCCAGTCTGCTTCAATAGCACCATTGGGTGCGTCTCCTTTGTGAGTATCCAATTGCTACCCTGTTAATTGTTATATCTGGTATCTGGCTATACTAGGCCATGTTTGGCGCCTCTGTGTTTTCTTTTTTTCTAGTTACCCATCTTTCAGGAAGACCATCCTAAGACCGAGAGCTGCCTACTACTGTTTTTTTTGGACTTACCACTGATTGGGACTATATCTATATCACTTACTGGACTTTATGTTGGTACACTTTTATATATATGTATGTTTCTGTATATATATATCTCTTATAAGTATTAATTTAGTTAACTGATATTGTTTGAACATATGTTTAGTTGTTAGGCTATAGGAGGCGCCCCCTAAGGGCAGTAATACACATTGATGTGTATTACACCCTCATTTCATCCTCTATACACTATCTAGGTCACCTATAGGGGAGCTGTACTCCATTATAGTGGTTTGTTGTTTAGTTTAGCATTTTATATATATCTATTATCTCTAAATTAGAGTAACCTACTCTATTTTGATCGCACACCTACCTATATCAGTTTTTAAACTATAGGTTGCTGATTATTATCACTCTAATAGTATCAATTCATACACTTATCACTTATTGGTAGAACCAACAATTTGGAATAGCAATATTGTTTGTTATTGTTTTCCAAAATGCTGTCATCTTCAGAAAGAGCTAACAAGAGGGCATGCATAGAACAGTCAGGTCCTGTAGGATCTAACCCACCACTGTCTCTACAGTCCTCTTTTAACAAACTAGAGGCGTTACTAAAAACAGAACACAGACACTGGTGGGATCTTGATACACTCAAAAAATATAAGAATAAAAATCAGATCCCTAGGGGACTTAGGATGTTTAAAAACTGCTCCTTCAAAAATAATGAAGGGGTGCTTAAAGAATGGGAGAGTGCTCTAAACACCTGTTCTATGACCCTTATGGAGATTTTGATCAAACACAGACAGGTGTTGGTAGATGAAGTAGGCCTTGAAATTGACAACCTCCAAAAAGAAATAGACACACACAAATCATCACCCCAATTTGAAAATCTTATGAAGAACACATATGATAAAGCTGATGAATATCAACAGCAAATCATCAGCAATAAAAACAAGAAAATGGAGAGAGATGATGATGATTATTCTAAGGGCTTAGTCTACACCTACAATCGTGTGAATAGGATTTCAAGACATAATGGCCATAATAAATACATGCACAACCAAGAGAATTATAATGCAGATAACAACAATAGAAGTGAAATACAGACTGGAGTCAGGAGACCCCCTGGTCCCCCCTACAGGGACACTAAGTCCCCGTGGACCAACACCAATTTCACCCCTAACACATATAACTCCAATATGTCACATCATAAAACTTTTACACCGAGCCACCAATCACATAACAATTATGCGAACCAAAGGGTACACAATCAAAATCAACATTATCACAAGAAAAGGGAATATCCTTCCACCTCCAATATGTACCCATCCACACTTAATACGTATCAACAACATACTGAGGGAGCTTCCAATAGCCCAGGACATAACCATCACAATACTTACAGGCAACAACCATACCATCATACGATGGGATCTAATGATACTGACCAAAGATCACAGGAACATAGCTTCTCACATCCTAACAGATTCCAAGTTTTACATAACTTGGAGAATAAAAATGGTGAAAATAGGAATACTAACACCCCACAAGTTCCTTCTCCTTTTTTAGGGCCAGGCCACCTACATCAGGATCCTCCGGTATGGCAAGGCCATGGGGGACCGTCTTTGCCCCAAAGACAAAAAAGACCATTCGGAAACGAGGATCTAGAGGTAAATCCATCACCCGCAAAAAGGAAAAATTAGAAAAATTCAAGAAGGGGATCTTTAATCTATCATCCCATCCACTATCGGATGATGAGATTAGAGTTCTGGGGAGGGGTCTCTCTTTCAGCCCGTCCAACCATTTTAGTATGTACGAGATGTTTGTAGACATCAACAGCTATGTAAGAAAATTATCACTACAGAAATATTTTGCTGAAAAAAAGCTTAAAGATGATTCTATGAGACCCATTACCACAGACCTAATGGATGCCCATCTAAGTGATGGCTGCCTGGTATATGAACCCAGCATGCTTATAGAAGATCTATATGATGGATATATTCATACCAATTTGAGGCCAAAATCCTCTTTTGTTCCACCGAAGAGTAGTGGAAACCACATAGAGATATATGCCAACCTAGTGTTGGAGGATCTAGAGAAACTGGCCAAAAAGCAGAAAAAATTAAGATATAAAAATAATCTTAACTATAAAGAACAGAAAGCTTTGACCAGACTCATTAAAAGATCTGACCTTGTGATCAGACAGGCAGACAAGGGTGGGGCGATAGTCCTGCAGGACATGCCGGACTATTTAACTGAAGCCGATCGTATCCTCAATGATAAAGAGTATTATGAGGTGTTATGTGGGGACCCTACATCCAAGTTCTATGACCAACTTCAGGGAATCTTACAAAAAGGCTTTGACATGGGTATTATTACCAAACTGGAAAGAGACTTTTGTCTACCCAAATACCCGTGCACGGCCTTCTATTACCATCTACCCAAGGTCCACAAGGACCCCATTAAACCGCAAGGTAGACCCATTATTGCTGGAATAGGAAGCCTGACTGATTCCCTATCAGCATATATTGATAAGTTCTTACAGAAATTTGTTATAACCTTACCCTCCTATATAAGGGACTCATCTGATTTATTGATGAAACTCAAAAACCATACCTTTGATGAACAATGCTGGTGGATCACATGTGATGTTGGAGCTTTATACTCCAACATCCAACACGAGTTAGGTATTAGAGCTGTGCGATCCTACCTGGAAGAGGATCAATATATGCCTGGTGAACAAGTTGATTTTTTGATTACACTGATCAGTTTCATATTGAAACATAATTACTTTCTCTACCAGAGCAAATATTACCTTCAAGTGAAGGGGACGGCCATGGGCACCAGGTTCGCTCCAAGCTTTGCTAACCTTTTTATGGGTAGCTTTGAACACCTGTATATCTACAACTCACAGTTTGGAGCGAACCTGGTGTTCTATGGCCGCTATATTGATGATCTCCTTTTCATCTTTAAAGGCACTGAGGAAAATATCCATAACTTTGTCACACATTTGAATAATAACAACTTCGGGATATCTTTCACATATAACATTCAAAAGGAACAAATTGAATTTCTTGATTTAGTCCTTGGTAGTTCTCCAAATGGACACGTATCATCAAAAACCTTTTTCAAGACAGTTGATTGCAACAGTTTTCTCCACTTTGAGAGCAACCACTATAAATGTTGGAAAACGAATGTCCCTTACGGACAATTTAGACGGATTAGGAGAAATTGTTCATCAATTGATGATTATGACACACAGGCCAAAATTATTGGCGAGAGATTTCTTGAAAAAGGCTATCCACCAGACCTGATATCCAGGGAGATGGATAGGGTCAGGAAAGAAGATAGGTCGAATTACTTCATTAATAAAGCTGGAAACCAGACTGTCTTCAAGGATACTAATCCCCCCCTCTTCATTACCAGATATAATTCTAACCACCTTGCAGTAAATAAAATTCTCAAGAAACATTGGTCTATCCTCACCAATGATCCTACCCTTAAGCAACTTTTGGGTGACAAACCCAAGGTAGTTTATAGGAGGGCACCAACCCTAAAAACAGCTCTAGCGCCGAGCAAAATTGTCAGGGACAAATACACCAACAATAATTTATTCCCAGGCATTCCACGGGACATTAATAAACAGAAACTTATGGTATCAAAATGTTTTAGAAAACGTTGTGGTATGTGCAGTTTCATAACACACAGAGTATCATCGTTCACATCTTTTGTTACAGGAGAATCATTTGTGATTCAGAATCGTATAACATGTGAAACATCTTTTGTAATATATTTGCTTAGCTGCAAATGTGGGGTGCAATATGTGGGCCGCACTTGCCGCAGGGTCAAAAAAAGATGGGGGGAACACTCATATAACATCAAAAAATTATCTAAATCTCACAGTGTCTCAAGACACTGTCTGAATCTCCATAAAACACTCAAAGACCCCATGAGGATAACACCCATAGAGATGATATCCAGATCCAATAAGGATGCTTTTATAACTCTCAGGAGAAGAGAATCCTTTTGGATCAAGAAATTAGTCACATTACAGCCTTATGGCTTGAATGAAAATCTAGACATGGCTTCTTTTTGATCTGACCTATTACCAGCGTAATCATCTCTAAGGCAGATCTAACAAGTTATGGTTACTCAGAATATATAGGGAACAATCCTGTCTCCGTTCAACGGTTAGGGAACTCACTTGCCTCTGCCTAATTTCTATTGGCACAGGAAGAGTCCCTTCCATTATCCCTTCACGTTCACCTTAGGGTGTCCCGACAAGGCAGACTGCTCCCTTGTATCATGTACCATATAGGGTCCTATATCAAACATTCTCAAATAATGGTTAGTTAACCCAGGTATTATTCTTTCAGATGTGTAATTCTTTATATATGGCCTCCACGACTATGCTGATGCATGGACCGAGAAAGCAGACCTAAGCTGTGCCTATCCCTATCCAATGGATTTAGAAAGCAGACATATGCTGCGCCTACCTCTATTTACTAGAAGACGGTATCCCCTTACACTAGTGAAATGACCAGTGCCTTAACTTATTATTAGTTTTTTATAAATAACATTGACTGCTTATACGTCACAAATATGGTTTTAATACCCACTTAGACCAATAAGGTGATGGTATAGGTACCTTAATTCCTGCACCTGAACCCCTTTGTTTTAGCCCTATAGCCAGGGCTAATATCTGGTTTAGAAAGTTCTTTTATTTTAACTTTTATATTCTGGTATGAGAGAGTCCTCCTTTTCTCTTCATATTTTCCTTCCCCTATATCTCTAGCAGTATGTTATTCATATACCACGTAGAGAATATCACTATTAGAAGTGCCCGTTGGATTGGGCCATCACTCACACGTTTGCACAGCACATTACATTCTCCTTAAAGTATGATCCACACACCATTCACAGTAGAATACACACTAACACCATACACATCACACTTATAATATTCACTAAGAACGATCTAACACTACATGTTGTTAATCACATATTAATATCATACACTTC